>NC_072486.1:25514264-25829705 GCF_027574615.1 Eptesicus fuscus
TCAAATATAAATTTTTGTAAAATATTTGTTGCTAATGCTCATCTATTGTCATGTGGCTCTGTTTCTGTTATTTTTCCATTACGTCTCACACCTGGTACCTTGTTTTCTTAGATGCTGTATGATTTCAGACTGTAGGCTGCATATTGTCCTTGAAGCATTATATGTGGAGAATCTTTGAGGCCTTGAAAGAAGGTGTTTTATTTCAGAAGGCATTTTTATTTATATTTCAGTCAGGAGCCTGGAGGCATGACTAGTCTAAGCCCATTTAGATGAAAATTAGACTAAAATCATGGATTGATATTTTATGAACTACTGAGATGATGTGAATGCAGACTGCCAATTCTCACAAGCACCAGTTTATAAACAGCTTCTAATGGAAAAATTTTATTTCCCCTCTGCTCTGCCCAGCACCGATGCAGACACCTGGGTGCTTTTGGGTGGTGGTGGGAAATGAATGAATTTACCTCTTGTCCTCTCTCACACACAGTGCTGCGGTCCTTTGGGATGTCAGTTAGTGGGGAGAGGGATCCTATTTGATTCTCCCCATGGAGCGTGCACTAGGGACTTGATGTCAAAATCAAAGTCCAACTCTGCAGAAATTGGCAAAGGCCCCGAGGGCAACAGCACTGAGTCTCTGGGCTCCCATTTGCCTCCTAGGCCTAATAATCCTTCATCTCTTGTCAGCTCTTTGATGCCTTTATTTGCATCTGTCTATCTTCTTTATCATCTTATATCTCAAATTATTTTTTTTATTTGATCCAGAATTTTTAGTTGTGGGATGTTTTCATACTCGATATAGAGTAGCTAGCTTAATGAAGGATTGGTCCCAACACGCCGGTCTGCCTTAGTCCCAGAAATGATGTCTTCTTCATGTCTTCTAGATCCTCTGTGTTCTGGGATAGTCTCTTGCTATATTTGTCTTGAACCCTAATCATGCGAGGCCAAATTCTAAATGTCACTACCTCAAAAAAAAAAAATCTTCCCTCTTCAGCTTATTATTTTTTTCCTAATACTCGTAGCATCTCACATGTCAGACTGTATGTACCCTACGAGATTGATTTGAAGTTTCATAGGACAAAAGTGGTTATTTATTGGTAATTTCAAATGAGTCCACCGAAAACCTAGTTGCATAAAATTAGCATGTACCCAATGTTCACCTAAAGGAGTGAATAAACATTCTGACAAAAAGTAAGCAATACTGTCCAACAATGAAAGAAGTTGTGCCTAATACTTTCAGAGTTAGGAGACTGAACATGTCATCCCTCTAAATGGATGAAGAACTGTCAGTGTGTATATAAATATATATATTCACACAGTAAATGAAGTTGCCCGAGGAAATCAGAAATCATCTTGGCTAGAATTCAGAAAAGAAGAAGGACAGTGAAAGGAGCAGAGTTACCAAAGCTTGCAGCTCATATTCGTATCAGAAGGCAGGATGGGAACCGATAACCTACATATACCTGATTCTACTTTGAACTAATTGAATGTGAGGGACCCTTTAAGAACCAAGTGTTGTTATTGCCAAAATAGTATTGAAAACGTCATGGGGGCAATTGCAAGATAAACTCAGGAACTGCAATTTAACTTAAAAATAAAAAAGAAATGCATTGAACAGCCCTCTTGGCATTCCACTTCTGGTTGCTAAAAATCTACTTTCAAAAGCCAGATTAGCCAGATTGTCCATTAACATCGATCACATTTGCTAGATAATTGCCAAATCGCCATCTTTCGCCGTGGGAATGCCGCAGAATGTGAAAGTAAGGACAGTGTATCTTGACGCCTAACATACCCTTTCCACATAAGCCTCTTTTCAAATTCTTTAAAGCAATCTTCTCTGCCATGTCCCTACTGTGGGAGAGCTGCTTTACATTACATAAGCAGGGAACTGAGCCATTAGTCAGGACTTTTCGGGTGCCATAAAAGCAGTGCCTCTGCTCTGCCTTCTCATGTAACAAAGGACAGAGTTCACAGATAAATATGAATGGGCCTCTGCCAAGATGGCCTTAGAAGCACCCGTAAGAAAGACTCTGACCTGGAAGGCACTATCCACCTCCCTTTGCTGAACTGGCTACCTCGGTTGATAGACTGAGGCTTTTATCATCAGGGGAACAAAGAATGTACTTTGAGCTCAGTGCCACTCTTCTGCAACTCTCCCTCTGAAAATGAGGACATTTTGTACCACCTGCAGAACAAGAATTTATTAAACAGTAACTGAAACAGACGATTACATCTTTGATACTTTGTTCAATGAACTGATATATATCCAGCTATCAAATCAGAAACCTTGCCTGTTTAACAAGATACTTCTTAAAAATAATTACGGTGATGTTTTTATATTTGTGTGATACTGTGGTTACATCACCTTTAATTTGCTCCAGATGGTACCATTGGTGGAGAAACTCTAGAATCCTTCAATTTCAAACTAAAGACCTTTCAGATGTATAGTCAATGGCCATCCCGGATACTTACAGGTGTTATATAAGCTTTTAGGGCATGTTTCCTGGAAAATAAAATAAAAACCAAAATCACTGAATCAAAGGTCCATGTTTGATTTGCAAATTATTACTACTGAGGTACATAATACTGAGCAAGCTTTTAACCTGATTTTTTTTTAACCTTATTTCCCTTTCTATAAAATTAAAATGTGACTATGCCCTTCCTGCTTTATTACGATGCAATGTGGCAGGCATCCGTAAGGTATTACTGTTGTTAATTTGTCTTACAGAAAGTTAAAAATGTAATGAGAACAAGGAATACTTTGGGGATGATCAGTGTTATACATCACTTAATAGCAGGTTGGTTTCATTTCCCAGATTACTTTCTTTTGCTGTTCTGCTACTACATTATTCAGACTGTTAAGGGAAGATGGTGCGTCCTGTGGACAGGATTATGAATGGCCTATTCTGTAATGCAAGTGAGAGCTCTGTCCTCCGATTGCAGCATTATAATCTCCCATTCTAGCATGCACGGTAAATCACCCTGCAGACTGAAGACAGGGCTGGAGCCTCAGGTGATCTGTGAACAGTGACACTCTCCATAGCAAGGTTACACCACTCTGTCCTCGGTGTGATGGGGAGCGGGTGTCACCAGCACACATGGCACTCCATTTCCATGACACAGATATAATCACCAATAAAAGGAGATCTATTTCCATTCTGTGGAGCAGCTTGTAAAAGGGGCACAATGAGGAAGACAAAATCAAACAAAAGAGCAGACTGAGAAGCACAAACTAATACTAAACTAATAAGATCTTACACTTGCATGGCATTTTTTTTGGGGGGGGGAGGGTAAAAAATAACAACTACAACAAAACAGAGCTTTCTCATGAGTGATTATATTCGATGTTCATGACCATTTCATGGGGTAGGTAGGCAAGTTACCTTTATTGGCATTTTCACAGGTATTTAGAGGGGTTCAGTGAGTTGCCCAATCTCTCAGAAATTTTCCGATTCCCACTATAATTCTTTGCAATATTTCTGATTATGCAAAAAGAAGAAAACAACATTGCACTGATTATGCTGCTTTATTAAATTTTTTGTCTTAACTTCTCAAATAGAGTTTATGACTAGGGGAAGGTAATGTGAAGTGAAAGGAGAGTCAAGAAGAAAACATAAAAATAGTGTTCTTCAAGTTGCATAAAATGGCAATGTATTATGCTCACCCATTTCATTCTGGAATAGCCATCTAAGATGAGTGTGTGGCATCCACTAGATATTTTCTGTAATTAAGATTAATTTGATTTCAACAATTTTACTGTAACCTTTGTGTAGGCACCTTGAGATGCTTTGAAATAAAAAGTGCTATTGGTTGTTTTTAATGATTTCCCAGTCATCTGGATTCCTAACATCACACTGTCAGAGGTCCCTCCGCATGTCACATGTGCCACTTTCCATGCCACTCCCACCCAATACATAAATACAGCCATGCATGTGGTAAGAATTTATACTTGGTCAGATCATTTTCTTTTACAAAAATGACCTCTTTCATTACCTTTGGAAAACTTGGGTTTTTTGACAGAGAAAGATCTCTTTAATTAGAGGCCTGAACACTTTGGGAAACAATGGTTTGAAAGTGTTGAACAGAAGAAAACTCAATGAATAAAGGTAATACATAAGGATAAGAATCCTAAAACTAGACTAGAAGAGTGGGGGTATGACAGGTTTTGTTTTTGTTTTTATCCGACTTTGCTCTTTCCACACCTGGCATGGCATAGGTGCTTGGTAATTGTTTGCTGATGCTTGGTTAGGTGAATGGGTAAATTAAAAGTGACAACACTTCAGGTGTAAACTTCTTTTAGACACTGCATCTTAAATTTATTTTGTACTTCTGAGCTTCAAACTTGGCCTTGTAGGCCAATCTTGGGCAAAATCATTAAAAATAACATTCTTTTTCACTTCACCTCTAATTCACTTTCCTGACTCTTTGACTTACATGAAAGCACTAAAGAAGATGGTAACATTTATTAATTACAGTGCAATTTTATATAATGGCCTTCTGACATATATAGGGCAGACATATATAGGGCAGATTATATATAGGACATATATAATCAATACTCCTTAAAAAATTATGAAACTAATGTTCAGAGAAAACAGTGCAGCCAGGAATGTAGTCTAAGTAATCTGAATATACATCCTATATCTTTCCTATCAGAAACTTCTCTGCTATTGCATGGTCCTAGAAAACAGCTATCAGCTACCTATCAACTAATCTGCTAGTAGCTGTATGATAACTAATGATAGGTGTTCATATTTAATGTTTCAAAGACACACTTAAAAATCTGGAAAATGGTAAAGTAAAAAAAATAATAATAATCAAGATCCAAAAGAATGAAATGATAAAGGTCAAAGGACAAATTAGAGAGACTGATATCTTAGCCAAGGAAACCCACCCAATGCTCCTCTTAAGTCACATTCTCAAAAGTACTTCATTGATTAATTTCTTTACTCATGCATGTAAGAAAGCTGGAGACAAAAACGAAACAGGACAAAATGTTATTTATTTGTTAATGTCACATGCAACTTCTAATCCTGACCCTACACAGATATCCTTCCCACGTTCTCAGTAACAAACTTCATTTGAGAGCATCTTAATACACCAGGATTAAATTTCTTCAATTAATTTCTTTGCTCATTTGTAAGTGTATTCTAATTTGAGTTAAGTTTTTGCCTCAACAACATGATCTATTCCAAATTTCAATATTTTCTGTGTTTTTTTAGTACTGTCCATAAAGGCCACTGAAAAAAAAGGTTTGAACTTACTTTTGTTTATTTTACTTCTTGCTTACTAGCCCTTCAACTTTTCTTTACCTCAGGGCAAGGCCACCCTGACATTAAATTTGAATTTGGATTATAAAATCCTCAGGCAACACTAGGTATTGTACTAGTTAAGAATTCATATTTATATTTATTTAGTGCAGAAGTTGTCTGCACACACACACAAAAAGGAAAGGGGTAAGAAATTGGCAAAGATTTGAAAAGTGTGCTTTGACCAGTAATATGAGATGCTTACAAATAATTTTCTAGGTTTACATTCATACACTATAAATATGATTTTTAATATTTTAAGAGCCGTATCTAATCTAATAATAGACAAATATGCAAATTGACCGCACCTTCGCTACACCTAAGCCACGCCCACAAGCCAAGCCACGCCCACCAACCAATCAGGATGAGTATGCAAATTACCCCAACAAAGATGGCGGCTAATTTGCATATCAAGACAGCATCCAAAGAAGCCAAGAGCTGCAGAAGGGAGTAAAGCTTCGAAGAAGCAAGCAAGCAGGGGGGGGGGAGGAGAAGGGCGGGGCGGAGGCGGGGCCGGGGGTGAAGGGAAACGTGGGCGGGCTGGAGGAGAAGGTGGGGCGGGGGAGAAGGGCGGGGCGGAGGCGGGGCGGAGGCGGGGCCGAAGGGAAACCCGGGCGGGCTGGAGGAGAAGGTGAGCCGGGTGACAAGGGTGAGGCAGAGGCGGGGCCGGGGTGAAGGGAAACGCGGGCGGGCTGGAGGAGAAGGCGGGGCGGGTGACAAGGGTGAGGCAGAGGCGGGGCCGGGGTGAAGGGAAACGCGGGAGGGCTGGAGGAGAAGGTGAGCCGGGTGACAAGGGCGGGGCGGAGGCGGAGGCGGGGCCGGGGCCGAAGGGAAACTCGGGCGGGCTGGAGGAGAAGGTGAGCCGGGTGACAAGGGCGGGGCAGAGGCGGGCCGGGGGAGAAGGGAAACGCGGGCGGGCTGGAGGAGAAGGTGGGCGGGGGACAAGGGAGGAACGGAGGCGGGGTAGAGTGCAGCAGGAAATCCCATTGCAGGATTTTTTCCTGCAACGGGAAAGCTAGTCTTAATATAATTGGTGTTCTTTGGAGCCCAATGTGTTTTTGCTTTATTTTAAATATATTTTTCTGATTTTGTGTCTGTCTCATTCTGCTAAAGAATTCATGGCACAAAATAGATTAATAACTCTTGTTCCACATACTGAGTACTATAGTTGAAATAGAAGAAAATATATTCAAAACACACATTTACAGAAATTTAGTAACATACACACAAAAGGGCCTGTTAGTTGTGGTGGTGAAGTAAAATTAAAACAGATGGAGAAATCCTGGCCAGAAATCCTATTCAGATGGTTGGGCACCTAAAGGTTCTGGTTCAATACCCAGTAAGGGCACATGCCCAGGTTGAGGGCTTGATCCCTAGGCCCCAAAGCCTATACCATCTAGGTCCAAGGGGACCCTTGGAGACTCACTAAAACTTGAAATCTCAGTTCCAAATTACTAGAAGAGAGGATCAAAGTGTTTCAGCTTTGGTCAGGTGTCAGCTCTGATCATTTTAGCAATGGTAAAGTAGAGGCGTCAGGTATAACAAACAAAGCAGCAGAAATCACTACTGTGGACAGAGAATGAAAGGAATCCAAAGGAATGTCATAGGCTAGGCAGGAACCCTAACAGGTGTCCATCACATATTTTCAGGAAAGATATGTTTTGGGCAAAATAGATGCAAGAAAAAAATTCCAAACAGAGGAAAGAACTGAAGCAAAGCCAACAAGTGTGGGTCCTATCTGGATACATATATATATATTGATAATTTTATATATATTTACACACACACTGAATGGCCAGATTATTATGATCTCTGAACGCATAATAATCTGGCCACTCAGTATATATATTAGAGGCCCAGTGCATGAATTCGTCATGGGTGGGTCCAGCCAGCCTGGCCAGGGGGAGGGGACATGGGCAGTTGGCCGGCCTGACTGCTGGTCAAACTCCTGGTCGAGGGGACAATTTGCATATTAGCCTTTTATTATATAGGATACATACTGAGTGGCCAGATTATTATGCGTTCAGAGATCATCCATCTATCTATCTATCTATCCACTCAGTGTAGATAGATAGATAGATAGATAGATAGATAGATAGATAGATAGATAGATAGATGATTTCATTTAGCTTGCAGGGAAAAGGTGAGAGAGTGCAATGCAAAATAAGGTTGGATGCAGAGATTCTATGACCTTTAGATCAAATCGCACTCTGCATCTTTGCCCCCTGGTTGAAGCAGCCAGGGTTCTGTTTGTCCTTTTCTGATGTGTTCTGAACTGATGGATTGCTTCTTAGAGGATTTGAAAACCAACCTGTTCAGACCTGTCTGCAAAAGCTTAGGGAGGTAAAGTAGTGAAAGGTTTATATGAGCACCCAATCTGTCTCCTACTTAAGATTGTACAGGAGAACAATTAATATCCTAAATTTAACTAGTTTCATAATTATTTTTCCAAGTGGAGTTCTACCCAAGTTTATGCTTAAGACGTGTGGAGGAAAAAAGGCCACATGCTAACCTGACTAACTCAGGGAACACCTGTGTGACGGCCTTGCTAACTCAAGAGACCTAAGCAACCACAAAAGATGGTCTGAAATCAAAGCCTTTTCATTAAAAAGCAGTGTATAGTGGGTAGTCATGTCCTAGGCCAGTATCTTCCCTGATAAAGATCAACTTCCATCTTTACTGAGCCTGTAGTCTTTTTGCATCTAAGATAACATACCTGTGGAATGTCAAGGTAACTCGTAACTTCCCTTTTTCCAGATGGAGCACAACAAATGGCGTCAGGGTGCAGACCACAAATCCCCTCATTGTTATTGTCATCATGTTCATTGTTGACCGTTAACTATCCTGTACCCACCTGTGTAAAGGAAACAGGTGTATCATTTTACTTTTCACCCGATCCCAGAGGTTTCCCCACTTTGCCTTCTCCTGCCTCCCTAATCTATCACCAGTGGATTTCCTGTGACCCACTTCGGTCTCCTCCTTTGATTGTAATGTATAAAACAAGCTGGAAACCTGCCATTCTCCAGAGCGCTATATCAATACCTTGAGATTCTGCTTCCAGGCAATTGTCGATAGTTTGGCTCAAATAAACTCACAAAAGTTCTTACAGGTTTGAATGTTATTGTTGTTTTAGTTTTTTGGGCTTTTTTTTTACGTTAACAGAAGCATGTAAAGTATTTGTGAGAGAAAAGGTGACTTTTTTTCAAGTGTCCAGTATAATCCTAAATGCCATTGATTGACAGAGGATATCCTACCTAATAAAATGGTAATATGTAAATTACCATCACTCCGCTACACCCACGATTGGGCCAGAGGGAGGCACAGGGGGCGGGACTCGGGGTGGCCAGGGTGGCCGATTGGGCCGGCAGGACGCTGAGCTCGCATCGCCAGTGGTGGCGCGAGCTCAGCGTCTGCGCCATGGCTGTGCTGCAGAACAGAAGGGGCCTCTGGGGCAGCGAGCTCACGTCCCGCCGCGGACCATCAAAAGCGGGGGAGCTGGGTGCCTGTCTGCTCCGGCACCAGGCCTTTCGAAAGCCTCCGCCGCGCTGGAGGCTTCTGAAAGGCCTGGTGCACCAGCGGACAGGCACCCAGATCCACTGCGATCAAAAGTGAAAGCATGGGAGCTGGGTGCCTGTCCACTCCGGCACCAGCGGACAGGCACCCAGCTCTACCGCGATCGAAAGCAAAAGCGTGTAGGGGACCCTACACGTGCATGATTCAATCATGCACTGGGCCTCTAGTTACTTTATAAGAGGGCAGGAAAATTTCCTGGAAAAATATCAGGGTAAAAATATATCAAGATTCTTTGACAAAACAAATAAAAATGGATAAATATCTCAAGGTAATTATTTGAAAAGACGAAAAGACACTAATAAACAATATTAGGAATAAAATAGATGTTTCAAAGATTAAAAAGACAGTAAGTAGGCGTTATGAATAACTTTATGTGATGCATTTGAAAACTCAGATGAAATGGATAAACCTCTAGAAAAAAATATCACTTACCAAGTTTAGTTAGGGAGAAACGGGAAATATAAACAGTCATATCACCATAAAGGAAACTGAATCAGAAGTTTAAAATCTTCCTACAGAAAAGCAAAGTCCAGAAGACTATTTTCAGCAAATAGTCAGGAAAGAAGTAAGTCTGCAAACATAGAAGAAAAAATAATGTCAATTTTATACAACCTATCTTGGTGTATAGAAGAATAGCTCTACCTCACTTTATTAGGTGAGTATGACTTTGATACAAAATCCCATGTAACATGAGAACAAAATCACAGATCAATCTGGCTCCTGATCACAAATACAAAAGTTAGAACATTAACAACTGCAATCCAGAAGTGTGTGCATGTGTGTTATGATATGCATCACTTGGTTGATCCCAGGAGTGCAAGTTTGATTTTACATAAGAAATCAATTAAATTAATTTCTAAAATAAAATTTTAAGAGTAAAAATTTTTATTTCAACAAATAAATTTCAGCAAATAAAATAAAAAATTTAAAAGATATCTATAACATCAGCATTATAAAATATCTAAGAATAACTATAAGAATTGTTCAAGAAATTTATGAAAAAAGTATAAAACTTTATAGAAATACAAAGATAACATAAATATACATCCTTTATATGCATAAAAAGACTTGCTACCAGAGAAACACCAATTCTTTCCAAACTGATTGATAATTTTAATGATATTCCCATCTAAATTCTAACAGGCATTTGTGATACTTGACAAGCTGATTTAAAAATGTATATGGAAGAGCAAAGGGCCAAGAAGAAGAAAAAGAGGTACGTACTTTATCACCCGTCTTAGAATGATTCTAAAAGCATAATAATTATGGCAGAGGGGTCTTGTCAAATGAAACAGAATAGAAAGTCCAAAAGTTGATCTACTCATATGTGGATCTTTGATATATGACAAGAAGTGTATAGCAGGTCATTGAAGAAATAATGTACTTTTCAATAAATTATTATGAACACTTGGGTATCCACAGATGAAAAAAAAATTCCTCATCACACATTGCACTTAAAAATCATTAAAGCCTTAGATGAGAAAGACAAAAAGCTAATGACATATGACCTCCATGTAGGGAAGAATTTCTTAAAACAAATAAAAAAACCATACAAGAAAATGTTAAATTCTCTAATTTCATTCAAAAGCTATAAAAATAATTAAAATAAAATATAGAAACTGAGAAAATATATTTTAACACAAAAACCTGAAGCAGATTAATATCTAATATATGTTTAAATCAAAATAAAACCTCCTGCAAATCAATTAAAAAGAAAACAATTCAATAATAAAGGGCAAAATCTTGAATATGAACATTATAAATAATCATAAGTGGAAATAAATATAGGAAAAGATGCTCAACTTTATTATAAATGATGAAGTGTAAATTCAAAGTACAGTGAACTGATATCACACCCACAATGGAAATCAGTCTGGCAACATTACATGCAGGTGAGAATGTGGGAAAAGATGGATTTTATACTGCCGACCAGAGGCTCGGTGCACGAAATTTGTGCACGGGGGTGTGTGTCCCTCAGCCCAGCCTGCACCCTCTCCAATCTGGGACCCCTCAAGGGATGTCCGACATCGCTCTCACAATCCAGGACTGCTGGCTTCCAACTGCTTGCCTGCCTGCCTTCCTGATTGCTCCTAACCACTTCTGCCTGCCAGCCTGATCACCCCCTAACCACTCCCCTGCCAGTCTGATTGATGCCTAACTGCTCCTCTGCCAGCCTGATTGATGCCTCACTGCTCCCCTACCAGCCTGATTGCCCCTAACTTCTCTCCCCTGCAGTCCTGGTCACCCCTAACTGCCTTCCCCTGCCAGCCTGGTCACCCCTAATTGCCCTCCCCTGCAGGCCTGGTCACCCCTAACTGCCCTCCCCTGCAGGCCTGGTCCCCCCCAACTGCATTCCCCTGCAGGCCTGGGTCCCCTCACCCCCAACTGCCCTTCCCTGCAGGCCCTGTCGCCCCCAACTTCCCTCCTCTGCCAGCCTGGTCACCCCCAACTGTCCTCCCTTGCAGGCCTGGTCCCTCCCAACTGCCCTCCCCTGCTGGCCATCTTGTGGTGGCCATCTTGTGTCCACACGGGGGCAGCCATCTTTGACCACATGGGGGCAGCCATCTTGTGTGTTGGAGTGATGGTCAATCTGCATATTACTCTTTTATTAGATAGGATAGAGGCCTGGTGCATGGGTGGAGGCTAGCTGGTTTGCCCTGAAGGGTGTCCCAGATTAGGGTGGGGGTTCTCTTGGGGCATGGGGTGGCCTGGTAGAGGGGCCTGTGGTGGTTTGCAAGCCGGCCACGCCCCTGGCAACCCAAGAGGAGGCCCTGGGATTTATTTATCTTCTATAATTAAAACTTTGTAGCCTTGAGCGGAGGCCAGGGCCGGCCAGGGCAGGCAGTAAGCTTGGCTTTCTCCATCACTGGGGGCAACCCAAGCCTCCTGCTTGCTCCAGCTCCATGGCTGCTGCCATTCTGGTTGGGTTAATTTGCATACTCGCTCCTGATTGGCTGGTGGGCATGGCCTGTGAGGGTACCAGAGGTACGGTCAATTTGCATGTTTCTCTTTTATTAGATAGGATAGGCGTATCCTATAGTTGCTCTAACTATTTAGAACACAGTTTGTCTTTTTCTACTAAAATTGAAGATGTGTATACCCTACAATCCAGGAATTCATTCCTGGGAACCCATGCCACATATGCACCAAGAAAAATGCCCAAGAATGTACATAGTAGAACTATCGATTATCTCAACAATTCTGAACAACCCAAATGCCCATCAACAATAGGAAAGATAAATAAATTGCGTGTTACTATAGTGGATTACTATGTACTTGTGAAATTTAATTAATTTTTAAAAATTCATGAAGTTTTAAAATTTTTTGATAAAAATATATATGGCATGATCATACATATATATATATATATATATATATATATGTATGTATGTATGTATGTATGTATATATATCCTACCTAATAATAGACAAATATGCAAATTGACCATACCTCCGACACACCCACAAGTCACGCCCACAAGCCACGCCCACCATCCAATCAGAGCGAGCATGCAAATTCACCCAAACCAAGATGGCTACAGCCACAGAGAGCAAAGTTTCCTAGGTAACAGAGGAAGCCAAGCTTTCCGCCTGCCCTTGCCAGGCCTAAGCCTCCACTCAAGCTACAAAGTTTCAATTATAGAAGGTAAACAAATTCAAACAAATGGCGGCAGAATGGAGCTTGAGAGAGCAGGCCAGGGTTGCTGCCGGCAACAGGGGAAGCAAAGCTTTCTGCACACCCTGGCCAGGCCCACCCGATTAAGGCAACAAAGTTTCAATTATAACCCCAACACAAATGGCTGCCGGCTCGGAGGGAGCCCCAGGCTTGGCTCCGCTCCAGGCTACAAAGTTTCAATTGTAGAAGGTAAATAAATCCCAGATACCAGGGCCTCCACTTGGGTTGCCAGGGGGCGTGGCCGGCCTGCAAACCACCACAGGCCCCTCGCTCAGGCCGCCTCACGTCCCAAGGGAACCCCCACCTGATCCAGGATACCCTTCAGGGCAAACCAGCTGGCCCCCACCCCTGTACCAGGCCTCTATCCTATCTAATAAAAGAGTAATATACAGATTGATCATCACTGCAACACACAATATAGCTGCCCCCATGTGGTCAAAGATCCTGCCCCCATGTGGACACAACATGGCCACCAGAAGATGGCCAGCAGAAGAGGGCAGTTGGGAGGCTCCCAGCTTGCAAGGGAGAGCAGTTGAGAAGGACCAGGCCTGCAAGGGAGGGCAGTTGGAGGTGATCAACCCTGCAGGAGAGGGCAGTTAGGGGTGACCAGGCCGGCAGAGGAAGGAAGTTGGGGGCAAACAGGCTGGCAGCAGAGTGGTTAGGGGGTGATCAGGCTGGCAGGCAGAAGCGGTTAGGGGCAATCAGGAAGGCAGGCAGGCAGGCAAGCAGTTGGGAGCCAGCAGTCCTGGATTGTGAGAGGGATGTCCGACTGCCCGGGGTTGAGGGGTCCCATATTGGAGAGGGTACAGGCTGGGCTGAGGGACAACCCCCCTCCGTGCATGAATTTCGTGCATTGGGCCTCTAGTATACAAACAGTTTTATATATATAAATAAAGCTGTTTATAGATTCAAGTAAAAGTAATTTTATGATGGGAAAAATGAAATTATAAACACAAAATGCTGAATCATAGTTATTTGAGAAAGGAAATGGAATATGATGAGAAAGGGACACACAAGAAACTTAAACATTCTTGGCAATGTTCTGTTTCTGGTCTAATCAGTGGATAAGTGGATATTTACTGTATTTATCCTCTATAACTTCTACATATTCTTTACTTTTATTTTTACTGAACACCTCACTTTAAAAACTCTTAAAAATTGTTTGAGTATATCAACCACAATAACAACTTTTTCTAAACGAGTCTGTGTCCTGGTCCGAGGATTCAACCAGCCAAAGTCTGCAGCAATAAAATCCCAAATGCAAAAATCAATGCATCAAACTGTTGTAGCCTGTCACACCCAGTCACCTCATCTAATTTCTCTTGTTTTAAATCTTATTTTGCCAACCCATCTCCCAATTATGAATTTAACATCCCACATGGATTTGCCCACAGGGAGAAAGGGTACCGATCAACAAACATGAGTCACCAGAGAGCTTGACAGCTCCATTCCTCGCTGTAATTTAAAGCTTGCATTCTGGCTGATATTTCAAGTTCTATAAGCACCCTCAGGGGACAATGTATGCCTGCCGAAGAGAAGATGGGAAGATGAATCATTCCAAGGACAAGTGGAGGGGGAAGCAGAGAAGGAGGCAGAGAAGCAGAAGGGAAGAATGCCATCCAAAGCCACAATTCAGATCTCATTACATGAGACTTTATTATTAAAGGGCACTTACACTGATTGCAAGCTGAGTGTTGACAAAGCAAGTAGACGACTTATGAAGTATAAAGTAGCAAGTGTACTTTATTCTTTGCAAAGCAAATATACAACTTGTAAAGCAGTAAATACCATTGTGGAAGTCAGCATCCTGTAGTGGAGAAAAAACAAAAGTTTCTAGAGTTGAATTTGACTCAAATTTTGGCTTGCTCCTTGATGAGGGAGTCTGTCTTAGTATATCCGCCTATGTATAAAGATAAGATACTATATGGCAACTCTTCTCACAGGGAGGCCATTTGGTAAAATGGAGGAGCTTGGATTTTGATGTTAGAACCCACCTTAATTCTGGCTTCCCTACCTTCTGGATATATGATCCCCCAAGACTCATTTTTCTCATCTATAAAATGGGGTGATAACACCTATCTTGGGGATGTCATGAGACTTTGAGGTAATTAGTTCACTTAGGAAATGTTCAACAAAAGTGACATAATATTATTGTTACTGGATGTTGATTCTGTTTAAAAAGCAAGATCAGGGATGGCTAAGAATGAAGCTAGAGAGACTCCGGGACAAGGAGAAAGTGTAGGTATAGGAAAAGGCCGTTGTCATGAGCTGAGGCAGGTGGCAGAGAGGAGTAGCCGTCAATGGCCACCTGGGGCTGGCTAGGGTGAAGTAAGGAGGAAGTGCCAAACAGGAAGGAAACTGACCTTGGATTGATCTGGTCCTTGGCATCAGTGGCTCGAATATGGGGACTTCTACTCAAGGACAGATCTCCATTCACTGGAAAGGAGGACAGGAAAAAGTAGAACAGCCAGTTGATCCCAGAGAAACTTGGGGAGAGATGAGGGATCAGGATAAGGACTCTGCCTCAGATGTAACTGAGGGGCTGGTAAGATGGGGATCGAGATAGTGAAAATGTGGCATAAGTCATAGTATGTTTATCATAATTCAAAGCAAGAGACCACAGTATCACAACGAGGCTGGCAACACAGAGCTGTGTTGCCGTATGATGTAATGACTTTGTCGTTACTAGGTGATAGGAATCTTCCAGCTCCATTACAACCATATGGGATCACTGTCTATATTCAGTCTGTTGACCAAACATGTTGTTATGCAGTTCATGATTGTAATTATTCTCTCCTCTGCGAAAGGAACGAGTTCAGGAGCTCTGTGTTGACCTGGGGCACGATGTCTGGGGAATTCATTCTGGCAAGGGGATGAAGCATTGCTTAACCTGGGGCTACAGTATGTAGAGCAGAGGGGAAAGTTCTGAGAGGCAGCAGGTTGGACAAAAGCTAGCAGCTGGCCTGCCACACCCTCCAGGCAGAGTCCTCAGCATTAGGACAGAAAGCAGGTTTGAAACTGAGGGTAATACTTGTGTTAGCAAAGGTTTCTACAGATGGTATTTTATAGAACTTGGGGTGAAAACGTGAGAAAGAAGATATGAAGGGAAACAATCAAAGTCACAGAATGTGCTTGATACCTCAATGCAGGGGTCTACAAGTCTCAGTTGCAAAACGAGGGGGCTTTATCTGCAAGGAGCCGAGCACATCCCACCTTCAGAACGGCAGGGGTTGGCAATAAGGGCCCGCAGTGGATTTGATGCTCAAAGTGTGCTCCAATCCCAAACCCACACTCCTCAGCTTGAGCCAGTTCTCTACCAGTTCTTAGGAATGACTATGCAAAATGCTATTGACGAAGATGGCTGCCCCCGAGTTCCTGGCTATGCTGGAGTTTGGTGTTTGAAGAATAAAAATCAATTTCCTGAAAGAGTTCTGTAGAAAAGAGTGTGTCATTTCAATGTATTATTAAGACTTCTATTGTTGACTTGGAAAATCACTTTGAAGGAAATACAATTGAATTTCTTGAATAGAAAACTAATCCAATTTCAGCATAACTTTTTCAAGAACATTTTTCTTCCCACTTTACCTCTCACTGAGGACCTCAGAAATGTTCTAACACAGTAAATATTTGTTTGCAGCTGCATAGATTTACTTCTTAGCTTTAATTAACTTCAATTCATGCATTATGGTTTGAAGTACAGATTGTCGCTTGGCTTAAATATGATCCCCTCCTCAGGACACCAAAGAGTGCTTACATTTGATAAGGACAGATAGTTCTTTCTGATTTCACTCATAATCTCTTTGATTAATCATAAGCATTGCCCAAAACCATCTCCATGCTTTTGAGCATTAATAACAAAGATCTGCTTTCCCCAATTGCCCTTTAACTTGAGAAAAACTAAAGCCTCTCAAATTATACTCCCCACACCAGGGGTGAGGGATTTATTTCATCATTAGTTCCAGTGGGGAGCAAATTCTTGGGCAAATAACTGAACTTTCTAATCCCAATGTAAAAGGTTTAATGTCTGAGTTCCCAATTCAAGACTTTAACAATACTGTTTGTGGTCTTTCTACTCACCATTTCTTTTACTTGGTTAAATATTCAATTTAGTCTAAAATGTCTATTTATTTCACTGCACATGACATCTCTAAACCATACGATTCATCAGTAAAGTCATCATAATTGTATTTTCTGGTGCTTGGTTCTCTCCAATAAACTGGGGCTGGGGGAAGGAAGTCCTTATGTCTTTCCCTCTGTTCTAGCTTGGAGATGAGCTTCAATATGCCTCCATTAAAAAAATCTATTTCCACCAGCCTTAGCCTCTGAGTCCATCTCAAACCTTGATATTTCAGTGGAATACTCCTTAGGCTTCAAACTAGCTCCAAGCCTATTTTGAAGAATTGAACTTCTGTTTATGTATGAGGAAAATAAAATTTCCTTTTTTTTAAAGTTGACTCCCTGGAGCTATGTTCTGAATGAGTAGCAGAATTTATCACTTTTATTTGGGAAGATTTGTTTTGGGGTCTTATTGTTATTCTGTTAAAGAACTGCCTGTGGACTAGACTGAAAGAAATAGACCGAGGAAAAAGCAGGAGCTACAAATGGTGTTGCATAATGAAATTACAGGGATTTTTGAATTGCCCTAGAAATATGAGGACCCCCACATTTCGGGACATCAGGAAATGTGAGGAAGTGGGCAGGTGGGAAATTGCAGAGCTCAGCAACCAGAGGCATTTGCAACTGAAGAAAACGATGGCCCCTAATGGATCCCCCAGTGTAAGGATTGGCCAAGCTCTTTAGGAATAGTGAAGTCACCCATACAGCTAGCATCTTCAACTGTGCTTTGACCCCTTTATTATCCCCCAATTTTTATTAAAATCTTGTGACAAATAGCAACTTTGTGGAGGAGGTGCTTTGGGGACTGAGGAAAACGGTGGTTTGAGATCAGATAGCAAGTAAGCATAGTGGCAAAACATGCACAGGTGTCTGAGGCAGGGCCAGGAGAAGAAATTATGAGGGACAGATGACAAACAGCAACCAGAAGAATGTCTACTTCTCCCATCCCAGGAGCCTCACAAAGTTTATAGGAGAGTAGCTACATGGGGTGGGGGATGTAGTGGATATAGGACATGCACCCAGACTCAGATATTGATGACCTGTTAATGTAAATGTCTTTTTCCTTTTTTTAAAAAGTCAATATCACTTCACCTTCTGGTGATATTTATTTGCAAAACACTCATTGCCATGCTCCTTTATGGTTTACTTCTTCAATCCAAAGGAATTAGTTATTCTCTGCTCGTCCAACTCATAAAAGACACCAACAAAATAACTTTGTTCTATTTTACATCTTATAAAGTATCTAAACATTCTTATGAGAGAGAACATGTAGAATTAAATTGATTTCTGGCTATTTCATTAGCCATACTCCTCCTTAACGCTACTCCTTTCAAAGATGGAAGCCAGGACAAAGTTACGACTCTCTAGATCCAGATGATGTAAAACGAGGGTGAACTTTAAAAAATGCCACAACTTCCACCTCACAGACACTGGATTCTTTGCTGGTAAGTCCAGAGTCACCTTCTGGAGTCTTAATACCAGACCCCCAGCAGCCACTATGAGGCAGCCAGAATGCACGCGAGATGTGGTGGACTCCTCCTATGTCCTGTGTCTTCCTCTTTGCTCATCTTTTACCGCAGACATTGCCACAGCCAGCACCTCTGCTCACAGGTGCGTCTTGATAGCACTTCACATTAGCTTCATCATTTATCTCTTCCTTTCTCACCTATTGCTTTTCTGCTACCCCTTGAAGGACTCTGGGCATCTGTCACACTCCCTCACAATTGCAGCCTGGAAGCACAAGGGAGTTAATACCCACAGGGCAACTCTTTTTTTTTTTATTGTCTAAAGTTTTACATATGTCTTCTTTTTCCCTGATTGACATCCCTCCCACCCCCGCCATCCCTACCCCTGAGAGCAGGACCCCATTGCCCCAGTGTCTGTGTCCACTGGCTATGCTAATATGCATGCATACAAGTCCTTTGGTTGATCTCTACCTGCCCTCCCCCCCCCCCCAAAACACACACACACACCTCCCCTGCCATTTGTCTCTGGATCTATTTTTGTTCATCAGTTTATATTGATCACTATATCCCACATATGAGTGAGATCATTGGCCAATGGGGGAATGGGTCCAGTGCCAAATACCCCCTTTTCCATGCTCTGTGCGGTTCACTCTGAGGCACAGTCTACACTGCTTGTCAGAGAACCCCAGCTGCCCACAGCGGTGACCAACTCAAGAATGCACCCTGTGCTGGCTTTGCCTCCTTCCCTCTCCACTACCCTCTGATCCTGTTCCCTGGGACCACTTCCCAAAATGAACTACCTACATCCAAGCTCTCATTTTCTGAGGGGAAAACCAGCCTAAGTAAACTGTGCATTACCTAGTAAAACAACAGTTAGTTTTATATGTAAAACTAGAGGCCGGATGCACAAAAATTCGTGCAAGAGTAGGTCTTCCTTCCCCCGGCTGCCGGCGCCGGCTTCCCTCCGGTCCCTCTGGCAGGCACCCAGGACCCGGACGCCTTCCCTCCCGGCCCCGGCTTCGTTTGGAAGAATGTCCGGTCTAATTAGCATATTACCCTTTTATTATTATAGGTAATTTAATTTTTATTTTGTTATGCTTCTTTCATAGTCTTTCCTTCAAGAAATCCAGAGAGGATTTAAACATATGGTATGACAAATTGTCCTTTATACCTCTTCTTTGCCTGACATAAAACATTGTCATGCCAATTAATTTACTCTCTAATTAATTTGTTTCACATTTGCATTTTCAAAAATAATCCAGAGATGTTTAAAATAGTTGCCCTTGGTTTTGTTGCCGATGATTTAAAGTAAGTAGAACTTTCCACTTATCTATAACAATAAAAGTGTAATATGCTAGTTAGACCAGACAGCTGAACGACCTTCTGGACATCCTCCCAGACAACCTTCCAGACGAAGCCGGGGCTGCGAGGGCCAGTTGAGGCAGGCGGGGCTGCGAGGGACAAGCCCCTTGCACAAATTTTGTGCACAGGGCCTCTAGTCTTTTAATATTATTTTAGATCTGGCTTTACATTTATTCTTACTTAGTATGTTGACTTATTTTTACACTTGACACTTGTTTTTATGGGTTGTCCAAGATGGTTTTGATAGAACGTGTCCAGTTTACTGGAGTTGTCCCTACCCTCTTAGAAATGCTGGTTGTTAATGCATGTCCTGTTCTCCTTATGCTTTAAATAAAAAAGGAAGGGTCTTGGATACCTTGGAACAATAAGACTTAGGTTTGTTCTCTGCTATGGCTGCCTAGTTTCTGGAAGTCCGTGGAAATGCGAGTTAGAAGGTCAAAAGTAAATAATTGATATAACCTCGGTAGCCAATTTACATTGCCTTACTATAAAATGTAATTTTATATGATGTAAAATTACACTGTAAAATTGTAATGTAAATGTAAAATTTAATGTCAATGTAAAAACTAATATCTATAACATTCCAATTCTAAATCTTAATATTAAAATATTGCCCTTCCCATCTGACCAGTGAAGGAAAGAATTCCAGTGATTTATATTTTGACTAAAGTCCTGGTTCATGAAATTCATGCCCTCAGGGGGTCCCTCAGCACGGCCTGTGCCCTCTCACAGTCCAGGAGCCCTTGGAGGATGTCCGGCTGATGGCTAAAGCTGGCAGTTGCACATCTTTAGCACTGCCATGGAGGCAGGAGAGACTCCTGCCACTGCGCTCACCAGCCATGAGCCCAGCTTCTGGCTGAGTGGCATTCCCCCTGTGGGAGCGCACTGACCACCAGGGGGCAGTTCCTGTGTTGAGCATCTGCCCCCTGGTGGGCAGTGCACGTCATACCGACCAGTCGTTCTGCCGTCGGGCCGAAACTGGCTCTCTGACATCAGTCCTGATTGGCCAGGCCCCAGCAGCAAGCTAACCTACCAGTCAGAGCATCTCCCCCCTGGTGGTCAGTGCACGTCATAGCAAGTGGCCTTAGCATATCATTAGCATATTACACTTTGATTGTTTACACTTTGAGTGGCCTTAGCATATCATTAGCATATTACACTTTGATTGTTTGAACGGCCGGCCGGACACTTAGCATATTAGGCTTTTATTATATAGGATTCTATACACACACTGAGGATCCAGGGATTATCAGGAGCCTAGAGCACAGCATTCTACCAGTTCTCTGTCCCTTTCCTCCTACTCCTTTTTCTTGCTTTTCCTTTTGGTGTTTTTTCCCCCCTACACCCTCTTCAAGTCACACCATGCACTCAGCAACAATGCCAATTCTTCCTCTCAGTTCATATATATTGTAGCCTAAATTATAGTGTATCTAGTTATTTCCACACCTAAACACAGTGCTTTCCAATAAACTTTTCTCTGTTCCATTACACCTTGACTGTGGATAACTTACTTAACCACTCTAAAAAAACACAGTGAAAATCTCTCTTATAAGGGAGAATTTGAATATAAATAACGTGGTTGAAAATGACTTCCATCCTCTGATCAGCCCCTTCTCATTCAGGGAAAGTAACACTTATTTGGGTAGAAGAACAGGGAAATAGCAGATCATCTCAAACCATTTGGGGAAAGCAGAGAGAGGAAAATGGATCCCTGAATCCTGAATATTCTCCTGGCCTAAAATGGGCAACTAACTGGGAAAATTCAACATTTCAAACTTCAACAGGTACTCGGCAGTTGTGGATGGCACACTTGGACCCTGGAACTGACTGCATTTCATGAATCATTCAATAAAAATGATTCTACACTTTACAGGAATGGATTTTCAGGCCTTACTTACATTATGGTGGGGGTTTATGTAAATACAGAATGAATTTTAAAGCCCTTTAATACATCATCTAATTGGACTTTCAAAATAACTACCCCTTTTAACAATGAAAGAGAAACACAGACACCTCTGAAGAAAGTAAGGGACTTCACAAATTAGTATCAAGAGTTGGAACCCCTACCAGTTTTGATGACAACTATACTGATTTTTCTTGGACAGCATGCCTCCTTCCCCAGGAGACTTCATCAAGACTAGATAACAGAAACTTGTTTTTCCTCCAAAACACTTACTTGGATCAACACTCAATTAATTATCTCATGTTTCACCTGGCTTGTGTCCACATGTTTCAGAAACAACCTGGAGCTGGGCCTTCCTATGGGTGGCCTACAATTGCAAGCTGGGTCTAAAAACACCTGGCAGTTTGGTAAATTCAACCAAGCAAGCAGTCATTTCAGTGAAATATATAGGATTTTGCGATATCATCAAAGTGGGTAAAAACTGATTCTATAGGGATCCACTGGCTAAGATATGGAATAATAACAATAACAGATGCTTGCTTACTATAATCCAGGTGCTGTGCTAAACACATCATATAATTTAATCTCAACTAGAAACAGTTTTATAAATCTATTTCTGTCTTTTTCATCATAAATGAATACTTTTGGCCCTAGCCAGTTTGGCTCTGTGGATAAGAGTGCCAGCCTGCCGACTGAGGGGGTCCCGTGTTGGATTCCGGTCAAGGGCACGTACCTTGGTTGCAAGCTTGATCCCTGGCCTGATCAGGATGCAACCAATTGATTTGTCTCTCTCACATTGATGTTTCTCTCTGACTCTCCCCTCCCTTCTAATCTCTCTAAAAAAAAAGAAAAAAATCAATGGAAAAATATCCTCTGGTGGGGATTAACAATAACAAAGAAGGATACTTTTGCATTGATGATGAAATAGCTAACTTAAAAACAAACCCTCTGGGCTTTGATGCCTACTACCTGTTGTAATGAATAGATGTGAATAATTAGGACCAAAACCCCCAGTACTACTGTCATGTAGAAGAAAAAGAACCACAGAAATGACTGTGACATTTAATTTAGTATTAGCTTCTTAAACAAACATTGCAACATTTTTTTTCTCCATTTGTCTAACCCAGTGATTTTCAAGAATTATTAAAATATGTAAAACTGACTATCTAGTTAGGGGCACTGACCTCTTTTCCCTTAGATAGTCAAATAAAAAACAATTACAATGGCCAACATAACAATAGCCATCGGTGTAAATGCCCTGTCTTGAGCCATAAATATACTGGTCATATAATAGAGTTGCATCTCATTGTTCACATCAAATAATAAGGGTATGTCAGATTGGTTAATTCTTGGTAGCAGCAAACCTTATATACAAGTACTAGAGGCCCGGTGCATGAAAATTCATCCACTAGAGGGGGTTCCCTCAGCCCGGCCTGCCCCCTCTCACAGTCTGGGAGCCCTCAGGGGTGGGAGGTGACCTGGAAATCAGAGGAAGGTGACGCCCCCATCACACCTCTGCTGCTGCCACTGCCAGCAGCGTAAGCCTCAGCCGGTCCTGGTTACCTGAGCTTCGGATGGCCCTGGGCGGCTGGGCAGCCAACAGCCGAGGCTTACCTGTGCCTCAGGCCAGCCTTGAGTGGCTGGGGAGCTGAGCAGACTGGGGACTCTGGGGACAGGTGCACGGCAAGGCCAGGCCTGCCCCTAGGGGCTGAGGGGACTGGGAGCCACAATCTTGTGGCTGTGGGCACCAACATCTTTGAGGGCGGAACAGTCAATTAGCATATTCCCTCCTTATTGGCTGTGGGCACCACCATATTTGTGATGGTGTGAAGGTCAATTAGCATATTCCCTCTTTATTAGACAGGATAGGCACTGGATTTTTTAAAAAGTCACTTTAGATAAAAAAGGGTAGGTAAATTCTATTATTATTTTTGTAACTCGACCACAATTTATACCTATTTTTGTCAGATTGGCAAAAATAAATTTATTGGTGTGCCACAGAATTTTAGTAATTACTTTATGTGTACCATGAGATGAAAAAGGTTGAAAATCACTGGTCTACCTTGTGGGTGTAAGTTAATGTCTGTTACTTGTTAATGTTCTATACTGGCTACTTCTCACAGGACAGAAAATACTTATATGTCTTTCAGGAAACACTCTCTTCGTAGCTAGAGCAAGTTTCACTATGATAATCCAGTGTGATTTGCCTGCTTGTGCATTGCTTTCCTTGTGTTCTTACAAGTAACTTCAATCTGTCTTCTAAATAAGTAAGGATATTGGAGAAGTTTCAGTCTTAAGGTTAATGTAGCATCATTCTTTGATGAGGACATTTATACTTAATCCCAAAGGCACACAGTCTGTTAGTATGATCAAAAAGGGGGTTGGAGGACCAGAACAAAAACATTGGCCATCAAATGACAGATTGTATGTTGGCATTTTGACCATCCATAGCCTGGGTTTGAATTTTCTTTCTGCCATTTATTAACTGTGTGACCTTAAACATTTTACCTGTCTTCTCTAAGCTTTAATTTTCTCATCTTATAATGAAAATAAGCCCTGGCTGGTGTTGCTCAGTTGGTTGGGCATCATCCTGTGCACCGAAAGGTTGCCAGTTCGATTCCTGGTTAGGGCACATGCCCAGGTTTCAGGTTTGATTCCCAGAACAGGGCATGCAGGAGGCAGCCAATTAATGTTTCTCACATCAGCGTTTCCCTCTCTCTCTCTCTCCTCTCTCTCTCTCAAAATCAATTTAGAAATTTAAAAATAAAATAAAATAAAAATGATGACAAGAACAGTGACTCTTTCATAGGGTCAGTGTGAGAGTTCAGGAAAATAAAACACATAGATATGTTAGCGTAGTACCTGGCACATAATAAGAGCTTAATAGCTACTAGTTATTAGGACAGAAATGCCTCCCTCCTCCACTTCTCTGCTACACAACTTTAGCCAAGTTATTCACCACTGTAATTTCTGATTCCATAAGGAAATACACTAGACCTACACAGGAACTTTAATAAAAGGAACTTTACCTCATTCTACAGAATATACCTAATTTCCATAACTATTTCTTTTAAAAAAAAGCTACTAAACTTAGGCCCTGCCCACAGGCCAGAGCTCCCCTCTGCACCTTGCTCCTCTCCGACATGGCAAAAATGCCCAGCCCTACAGAGACCTATTTCCAAGAATTTCTTAATCTTTTTTTAAAAGAGCTATAAACATCAATGAAAGGGAAACATCGATCAGCGGCCTCCTGCAACACCCCCTACTGGGGATGTGCCCGCAACCAAGGTACATGCCCTTGACCGGAATCGAACCTGGGACCCTTCAGTCTGCAGGCCGATGCTCTCTGTGACTGAGCCAAACCAGTTAGGGCAGTGGTCGGCAAACTCATTAGTCCACAGAGCGGCAAACGGCAGCTTGCGAGCCGCATGTGGCTCATGAGCCGCAGTTTGCCGACCACTGGGTTAGGGCGAATTTCTTAATCTTATTGGTGGCATGGCATTAGCTTGCCATGAGGCCTTTAGCCATTCCTAGAAGTCTATCTAAGCAGCCCTTAGAGATGGCCTCCAGCCCACCCGCTTCCTTCCAGCTTCCCAATGATCATCATCCCCTCACAGACCACACAAACCCTGAGCCCAGTGTACCCACCACCCCATGCAGGCACCCTCCTGCTGGTGGTACTAAAACATAGTTTTGAAAAACACACCAATAAAAAATAAAGTTACTAAACTTAATATATTAAAAATAATGCTTTTCAGAGTAATCAAACCTATAAGAGCAGTGAAAATGGTCTTTCTAAGCAGCCACATTTGCACATCTCTGGATTGTTTAGAAAAACTGGAATTCTTTAAGAGTTTGCATTCATATTTTCTTTTCTTTTCTTTTGTAAATTAAAGTATAGTTGACATCTTATGAGTTTTGGGTGTACAACATAGTTATTCGACATTCATATGCTGCAACTAAGAAAATAATGTTGATAGGCATATGTCAATGTCATTTTATTAAAATGATTGAATTTAAATGTGAATTTCAAAGCAAATAAATACCAGTGATTCAGCTCTCCAGGTCATTTATCAAGATGGAGTGTTCCAAGCCATTTATGATTCAGATGGAATGTTGGAACAGAGACCAGTGCACCGTAACAAAAAAGACAGATGAAAATCTCAGAGGATGACTGTTGACCTAATCCAAACAAAATATCTTCTGGTTCCACTGGCAGTTGCCAAGTCTCAGTAGAGAGCTAAGAATAAATATAGCGCAGGAGTGGAAAGGGGTCTGCTTGTCTTTCTGTTTGTGACTATTCAAGTGGATGAGTGATAGGACTCTGAGCTGATCTCTGCCAACTGCAAGGAAGCCATCAGATCACTGACGTCAATGCTCAGAAGGTGGTATGCTATGAAACCAGTCGTCCCCCACAAGATAAAAGGGAAAAAGTAAACAGTGTGACCTGCAGAAGAGAATCAGGCTTGAGGCGATGAGTCAGGTCATTGAGCCAGGAATAATACTTAACTATACCAACAGTCACCATCCAGCGAGGCCCTGCTTGGACACCTGTGGGTTTTCCCGAGAGGAAATTGCATGGGAACTTGGTGGATGGTATGAAGAGGCACTTAGCAGTTTAATATTCATATTGGAAGAGTAATGACCCATGTATTATCTGAGTCTCTGAGTGAGGTACATTGTATAATTTACAGGAGACCTGTTTTCTCCAAAGTCTGGTCAAGAGTTGGCCATTTCATCTCATATTCAATGTATTGATAATTAGATAATTGATAATGGAAAATACTATGATTTTTTTTAAAAGGCAAAAATCCACATTTAATAGTTGGCAGTGACTCTAGATTAGATGTAACTAACCACCACAACACTGATATACTGAATAGATTATCTGCTCTTCACTTAGGGTCTAGCAGTCAGTGAGGGAGTCACTCCCACTAGGAATAGAGAACAGGGAATGGGGATGAGAAGAGTGAAGTGTAAGACCTGGAGAATGGAGAGAGGGGGCAAAACTCATTCTGAGATTATTCATTGCTAGTGTATAGAAATACAATTTATTTTTTTATATTGATCTTATATCCTGCAATATTTCATTTGTGTGACCTCAAGGCAAGAAGGGAGAGGGAGAAATAGAAATACCAATGAGAGAAAATCATTGATTTGCTGCCTCCTGCACCCCCCCCACTGGGGATGGAGCCAGCAACTCAGGCATGTGCCCTGATGGTGAATCGAACCGTGACCTCCTGGTATATAGGTCAATGCTCAACCACTGAGCAACACCAGCTGGGCTTCATACAGAAATGCCTCCCTCCTCCACTTCTCTGATACACAACTTTAGCCAAGTTATTCACCACTGTAATTTCTGATTCCATAAGGAAATACACTAAACCTACACAGGGACTTTAATAAAAGGAACTTTACCTCATTAAAAAAAGATTTTTATTTTTTAAAAAGATTATAAAACAATACTATATATGTAGCTACTATGTTTATATATTTATAAATGTTTTGTGGGTATTTTTGAGAGGGGACAAGGCTAGTGTCTATATAGATGTACCTGTACGTAAAAAGAAATTTAGAAGAGCAGAGACCACTTATAGTGATTATATCTGAGTGATTGAATTTTGAGTGGTTTCTAAAAATCATTTTCTGTATCATATTTTAAACTTTTGTTATTGAAGCATAACACAAAGAAAAGGTGCAAAACATAAATGCACAGGTCAATTAATTATCACATGTAACTACCCGTGTAATTACCAACCAACAGCCCCTCATGCCCCTCCCTACATGCCTCAGACCTTTTAGCACTAAAGTTTAGTTTTGCTGAATTTGATATTGATGGAATCATAGAATATGTACAGCCTGGGTTTAACTTCTCTGACAGTGCCTCTTTTTGTCCCTCCCACCCTCCCTCCCTTCCTTCCACCAACTAATTAAAAGTCTACCAGGGTCGCCTAATAAATATCAGAAAACAGATATTACATCATGATTCATAACAGTAGCAAAATTACAGTTATGAAGTAGCATCGAAAATAATTTTATGGTTGGGGGTCACCACAGCATAAGGGTCGCGGCATTAGGAAGGTTGAGAACCACTGCGGCCTAAGGCATAGTGTGACACCCTACAAATTCCCCTTTTGATTTAAAAAAAAACATGATTTGCCTATATTGCTCTGGGGGAAAACATCTTATGAAATTTCCCTCAACCTGTATTGAACAAAGAAAAGAAGGATTTGGCTATGTATGTTCCCAGACTTATCCTGCCCAAGGAGTGCAGTGAACAAAAGATATCATGGTCTCTGCTCTTGTTAACTTTCTTCCCTCCCTCCCTTCCTCCCTCCCTCCCTCCTCCCTCCCTCCCTTCCTTCCACCAATTAATTAAAAGTCTACCATGCACCATCCACTATTCTTACTACCTACTATCCTGAAATAAATAAAACAGACATGGCCCGGCCTGCTGACACTTACAGACTAGTAAACCACGGTCATTTGCAAACAAAAGAATCCCAAGTACAATAAATATTGAACGAATGCAGTGAACCTGGCCCAAATTAAGAGGTAAA
Source organism: Eptesicus fuscus (assembly GCF_027574615.1). NCBI lineage: Eukaryota > Metazoa > Chordata > Mammalia > Chiroptera > Vespertilionidae > Eptesicus > Eptesicus fuscus. The sequence goes on from NC_072486.1 coordinate 25,542,226, forward strand.
TGTTGATCAATGAATCCAAGTTTGAATGAATAAACAAATGAAGAGGTGGATTGACTGACCTTTAAGATTTTATAGCTCTGAGATTCTTACCATAGCAGGATAATTAAAATATTTTTCTAATACCCATTTTCTATTGCTATATTGCTGTGAGTGAAAATGTCGAGGAAGAATTAGGCTAAATCTGTCAGTCAAAAAACTTCATAAGAAAATCAATTAAGTAGCTCAAATCACTTCTGTACTTTCAGAAAAAAAAAAGGCAACTGCCTGATGATAATTTTAATTGAATTCAGAAGCTATTACCTACAAGAACCTTTAATTTATTCTTACCCAGTCAATCGAAAACAATTTAAGCAAAGCAAAGTCTGTTTTCTTCTAAGTTGCAACTGAGCTGAGAGCTGTCATGCCAAGTTTCACCCAGTGTGAATTTCAGCAGCTGAATGACAAACACCGGTAAAAGAAACCCTTTTCTAGAATGCCAGCAGGACAGCTTTAACCAAGTTTATGCTACTAGGCAACAATCTGAGAAAACCAATGTTCTGCTGCTAATGGCCCATCTAAAAGGCTAGAGAGAAAAATGACAGAAAGATGCACTCTTCTTAATAATTCCCCCATTACCCCATCCTGAATCATCTCTTACCCATGAAAGGGTGAAATAGAAGTTTCAGAGAACCCCAATTCTCATTAAAGTGGGGAAAGAAAGATTGCCTCCCTAAAGGCAGAGGGCTAGATGATTCTATGCAAATACCTTACCCTCCGTATAGTATTTTTAAAAACTGGCCTCTTTCAAAAAGTGGTCTTAATGTTTGCTTATAGCACTAGTGGAGATCTATCATTTATCAGATCAATTCACAACATTTGAGACTGGAAAGCTAGGCAGTCATGGAGCTATCACAACCATAGCCCCAAAATATTCCCTGGCATGGTTTTACTACATTTACTATACCTGTCCTGAAAGATGCTCTGTGAAGAAAAGGTATCTGTGGGTCAGTAAGTTGTAGAAAGACTCAGCCTATCTATCTATTCACATTATACATTAGCATAAATATGGTTCTGAAAGTCCTGTGGAAAATAAATATTTATTTATGCCACCCTTTCTTAAGTTACTTGGTCACGGGATAACTAGCAGAACACGGTTTGGGAATTGCTTAATTAGTTGATCAATGTCACTGTGAAGGAAAGTTTTTAAATCACAGAGGAGTGACTCAGTATGTAGCATTTTTTCAAATGTATTTGAGCCTGGTACTCTTTTTTTCAACTGCATCTTGCAAAATTGGTGTTATATTCCATTTCTTTTCGAAACCAGTTTTTAAGGGTTCTTCCAAAGAGCTGGATCCTTGATTCTATTCTTATAAAAAACTTGGTCAAGTGGCAAAAAAGGATTGTCAATTTTTCAGGTGACACAAACTAAAAAAAAAGAAAAAAGAATTTTAATTTATTAAGAACTGAATAGGCAAGTTTGATGAGATTAAAAAGAGCTCCATTTGCTTTGAAAATTCAATAGTTAAATGTATATGTTTTGTGTGGGACAGAGGAGAGCAGGCTTTGGAGTTTTAGTTGACAATAAGCTCAACCAGAAATATAAGGTTGCAGCATTAAAAGGCAATTCAACCCTAGTCTACACTACATTAAGAGAATGGTGTCAAGAACAGTAAGAAGTAAGAAGACCATTAAGTACCACTGTAGATTTATAAGATGGTGAGAGGTCTGGGAATGATGGCAAAAGAAGAACACCTAAAGTCTGGGGAAAAGCATACACAAGCATTAAAGGCAGTTGCCTCTAAAATATGTGGGAAACTTTCATGGCATGTCATTCAGGCATCTTGACTGCTAGCGTCTAGCCTATTTTTAAAAGCTCTGATGGTGCCTAAGCAGTACTATCTTAACCAGAATGAAAAGTTGTTCACAAACCCCTCAGGATGTGGGAGGATCGAGCTCAGAAAGGATGAAGGGAGCTCCCTGAGACAGAGCAGCCAAAAGCCCTGCAGAGGTCACTGTAAGTGACCAGCACCTGCCCCCATGTTCTTGTAGTTAAAGCACTCACTCAAGATACCAACCCCCATTTGAGAACACTCAAGAAGAAGTCGGACCAAAATCGCGTGGCCAGCCCTGGCAAGATTTATTTTTAGTTCTTCCAGAGATCAAAACAAGTAGTGATGAGATGTTCATTGGTCCAGGACACTGTAAGGATGTCCCTACTTGGAGAAGGAGTTTATACGAAATGAACTCTTAGCAAAGACTCCTTGTCGGTGTGGAAAAGGCAACAATTACTCATTCAGTGAGAACTTTAAATCAGTGATGAACAAACGAGATTTTAGAAGTAGAATGCACCTTACAGGTCATCTGCAACAACAATTAATCTTTATTGACATAGAAAGAGCAAATGTTTGTTTGTTGGTTGGTTTGTTTTTCAGGATCTGTCGATGAGTCAGTCTCAAAAGAAACACAGAACCCAGGGTCTCCATGCCTTCAACCTACCTTTCTCTGTTGTAAAATACTGCTTCCCTTTTCAAGTGAACAAGCTCACTTCGTGGTAGAAATAGAAAATTTATTGAGATCCCCACATCACATTAGTGTGAACACAGAATGGTATGGTCATGTGGGGAAGGGGAGAAGTTGATGGGGGAGGTTAGAGACAAGATGAAAAATCTGTCCAAACCAAAATGAATTTATTTTTCTGATGTGACCTCTAATTTACCAACATGTCCTTGGTTTTGACGCTGACCTTTTCTGGTAATTAAAGTTTGAGTGTTTAAAGAAAAACAATGCCTTTGACTACTGCAGCCCTTAGGAAAATGTCACTGTGAAGGCAAATTATTTTTCATCTGCTTAGTAAACTTTTCGACTGATGAAAAATCAATACTTCACCAATTCTCTTTTCAGGTGTTATTCGTCTGGTATGTGTCCTATGCCACCTGGAAACAACAGCTTAAACACTATTTTAATGAGAAAAATTGCCCTTGGCTGGCTTGATGTCCTCTTAACTGGATTTGTAGCTGACACTTGACTGATAAGATGTTTGCTTGAAACATTTTCTGAAGGACAAATCCATTATTTGTTGCCACTTTTTCTAAGGTCCATAGAGAAATTAGCCTTAATTATTCCTTTGGTTGCCAGAATATAGCAAATCCTCCTTTCTTGAGAAAGAAGGATAAACACGACCAGTCACTGAAAGCAATTCTTTCATAAATCAAAATGTTGAAACTAGTAGATTAAACCATTAGACAGCTTTCTCTAAAGGAAAGGGCACATTATATTAATTCTTCCTCCTTGATGTAGAGGCAAATGAATAATAAGGGTTTCCTTAATCATTGTGTCAAGATATCAAGATAAAATGAGGAAACCTCAGTCATTCTGAGACTCTGGGCAAAAGTAGATTAATAATAATAATTAATAATACAACTGTAAACCTCCTTTTGCCCAGCCCTGTGTGTCTGTGGCCTCTCACTTCCTTTCAAATTGATGCTCCCATCCTAAAACATAGTGTCCATTAACAGCCAAGGAAGTAGCCTAAGCCAGAAGCACTAATTTTTAAAAGAAAATCAAGATAAAAATAAAAAACGAAGAAGAAAGGACGCCAATTAAGGGAAAGAGAAGCCACCAGAAAATTGGAGTCCCTCATCACTGTTACTATTCCCTCCATATAATTTCTGGTTTGCTCTCAAATAGAAACTCAATGATCCTCTCTCTATTCTTTTGCTCAGCATCCCCAAGTGGAGACGCCCCTTCTCCTCAGAGTCTGAATCCTACCATTGGTCTGATTCTAGACATTGTTAGTGACAGCCCATTTGCCACTATGTAATAACACAGGTCAGAAGGGTTTCATGGCTCCTTCTTTGCTAGCTCAGTTTTCTTCAAGTGGGCGAGATTCCCTCAGACTTGTAAGCAAGCAACTTCTTTCTCATTAGAATTTTACCATTAATTCACGTTGGGATGTTTATTGGTCATGACCACCCTTCACATCCCTGAAGTTTCAAGAGGAAATACTCCTACTGAACCAATTCTGAGAACCATCTGGGAGCAACAATGTTTACACAGCACATTTCGAAATAATATCGTGGCAGGCTTCCCAATTCACAGTCACAACATCCGGTGGAATCAGCAAAACTGTTTACAAAGCCACTGGCCACTTTGAATTAGGACAATGCTATGGGAGCTCAGGGCAGCAAAGCATTTATTTCTAGAATCTAGAATAGTGACCCTCTTACATCATGATCCAGATAGATCTGAAACAAAAGTCTGACTCCCTCTAAAAAATCTCACTCGGCACCAGCATGTTTTTTTTCTCTTCTCTATTCTGTCTCATTTTAATGCTGTCTGTGACCCATTAAACTGATCTCATGACCCATTAGCCCAAGATCCATAATCTAGAAAGCACTGCTCTAGAACATGGAGAATTTCTGTCTTAAACTGGAGTCATTTGAAACATCCATGTTGTAAAGATTCTAAAGTAATTCTGTTCTTTAGACCCACCTGCCGGAGATGCTCTATAAAAATTGTGATGCCTGGGTCCCTAACTAGAGATTCTGATTGAACTGGTTCCAAACACAAGTCATTGGTAAGAGCGCTCCAGGTAATTCTAATGTATGGCCAGAATTAAGAACCATTGCTGCAATTGAGATGACCATGTGATTTTAGTCTTCCAATTTGTTTATGTGATGTATCACATTTATTGATGTGCAAATTTTGTACCAGCCTTGCATCCCTGGAATAAATTCCACTTGGTCATGGTGCATGATCTTTTTAATGAATTGCTGAATTCCATTTGCTAATATTTTGTGGAGGATTTTAGCATCTATGTTCAACAGGGATATTGGCCTGTAATTCTCTTTCTTTGTAGTGTCTTTATCTGGTTTTGGAATTAGGCTAATGCTAGCCTTGTAAAAAGCGATTAGAAGTGTTCCTTCCTCTTGGATTTTTTGGAAGAACAAAGTTGGAGAAATCATACTAGATATCAAGTTATACTACAAAGCCACTGTATTCAAAGCCTGGTACTGGCACAAGAACAGGCATATAGATCAATGAACAAAACAGAGACCCCAGAAACTGACCCAAGCCATTATGCTCAATTAATATTTGACAAAGGAGGCAAGAGAATACAATGGAGTAAAGATAGTCTCTTCAATAAATGGTGTTGGGAAAACTGGACAGGTACATACAAAAAAAAAAAAAAATGAAACTAGATCACCAACTTACACCATATACACGAATAAACTCAAAATGGATAAAAGACCTAACTGTAAGTCGTGAAACCATAAAAATCTTAGAAGAAACCACAGGCAGCAAAATCTCAGACACCTCTCGTAGCAATATGTTTACCGATACAGCTCCTAGGGCAAAGGAAACTAAGGAGAAAATAAACAAATGGACTACATCAAAATAAAAAGCTTTTGCACAGCAAAAGAAACCATCAAAAAAGTGAAAAGAGTCCACTCCATAGGAGAATATATTTTCCAGTGATACATCTGATAAGGAGTTAATTTCCAAAATATATAAGGAACTCATACAACTTAACAAAAGGAAGACAAACAATCCAATAAAAAAATGGGCAAAGGAACAAAAATTGACACTTCTCCAAAGTGGACATACAGACGGCCAAGAGACAAGAAAAATGCTCAAAGCCACTAATCATCTGAGAGATGCAAATGTCAAAACAAAGAGGTATTACCTCACACCTGTCAGAATGGCTATCATCAACAAATTAACAAACAACAAGTGCTGGCGAGGATGTGGAGAAAAGGGAATCCTAGTACACTGCTGGTGGGAATGCAGACTGGTGCAGCCACTATGGAAAATAGTATGGAGTTTCCTCAAAAAATTAAAAATGGAACTCCCATTTGACCCAGTGATCTCACTTCTAGGAATATATCCTAAGAAACCTGAAACACCAATCAGAAAGAATATATGCACCCCTACGTTCATAGCAGCACAATTTAAAATAGCTAAGTTTTAGAAGCATCAAGTACCCATCAGCAGATGAGTGGATTAAAAAAAAACTGTGGTACATTTACACAATGGAATACTATTCAGCAGTAAAAAAGAACTCTTACCATTTGCAACAGCAAGGATGGGCCTGGAGAGCATTATGCTAAATAAGCCAGTCAGAGAAAGATAGGTATCACATGATCTCACTCATATGTGGAATAAGCCAGTCAGAGAAAGATAGGTATCACATGATCTCACTCATATGTGGAATCTAAATGAACAAAATAAACTGCTGAACAAAATAGATCCAGAGACATAGAACCGTGAACAGACGGATGAATTTCAGAGGGAAGGTGGGGGTGAGGGAGAGAGATTTACCAGGGAATTTATATACATCTATGCATAGCCCATGGACACAGACAATAGTGTGGCAAAGGCTTGGGAGGGGTGGGTGCCGGGAGGAGGGGGTCAATGATGGGGGAAAACAGCAACAACAAAAAACAAAGCGGACCTCTGTAATACTTCCAACAATAAAGATAAATTTAAAAATAAATAAATAAAACTGTCAGGTAATTTAAAGAAGAAAAGAAAAAAAATGATCATTGCTGTCGTCTAGAGACACTAATAGAAAACCATCAAGTTCCTTTACTGCAATACACTTTTTAAAAGAATCTCTTCTGGTAAAGCTGTTTTCCATAACATACGTTTTCCAGTCACCAGGTTGTTTACCACGGAGCCGTAGTCAGTACAGGATGATCTTTAAAGCACTTTATGATCTGTTTTTCCACTTGAGCAGCAGAATTCCTAAAGGCCCGGAAACCCTCAGGCTTGGCCTCTTGCCTCGGACACAGCCTGGCTGATTATAGAGCTGGGCAATCACAGAGCTGCCTCTGGTCTGTGTGACCTTTCCCCTAGTGAGCTTTATTTCCATGAACAGAAACCACAGGTCTGAGAGCTCATGGGTGGAAAAGAGACCGCTTCATAGCAATGACCCTTCACCTACTAAACTTCCCCTCCTTGGCTCCGCCTCCAGGCAGTGCGGCCCAGCTGTGGGTGTGGGACTGACCTTTCACCCACTTTTCCAGGCCAAGCCCCAGCATCTGCTTAGCTTCTACAAGACGAGCTAAGTTTCTTCCTTCCAACACAATGTTGATGAAAACTGTGTGAGGGAGAATCATTTCCTTGTTGTTGTTTTTTTTTAACCAAGAAGCGAGTCTATGAATTAGTGCCATCGCAAAGGAAAACAGCCCTTTTGTTTCCAGACACAGTACATGTTGAGGTGCCTCTTTGTTGAAAAAAGAGGGGGAAGAATCCTACTATGAAAGGGGTGAAGAAAGAACACAGAAGGGGAGACCCCCACGTTTCCTCTTTGGACTCAGCACCAACTACCAAGAGACAGCCGGGCCCTTTCCATCAATTAGGAACATAAACATGTTACCCAAACTCAGCACTGTCAGATCCTCAAGTTTATATTCAAAGTGAAAGGAGTAAGCGGGGGAAGAAGTGTATTTGTTTGTTATTACTGTAAAACCTAAAGAGAGTCTAGTTTTCTCTCTAAGTCTCACTGTTGCCCTATGTATGAGGGGACCCCAGAGGGCAAAAAAAATCAGTGTTCTTGAAGAAACAAGCTGTTGCGTTCCCAGCATCTTTTTGGTTTGTTTTCAAACTCAGCTTCACACAGTGGCCTGGTTTTGGCCGAGAGGAGGAGCAGGCATTCTGAGTTCTAAAGTGTCTGGAAGGCTAAAAAAAACAAATCTTAGACAGAGGAGTGTGCCCAAGATTTATGTTGAATCTGAAGAGTAGCTGTGTGAGTTAGGGGACTTCATTGGTCCTTTGCCTCAGCTTTCCCTCTGCAAGTGGGAGTGTTGGATTGAATGAATGACTTTCCTGTTTGCTGGTAACAGTGTCACTAAAGGCAGCTCAGGGCATAAGACGGAGGTTTGGACCTGCAGCCCAAGAAAAACAAAGAGTTTGCATCTCCCAAACTGGATTCGCTGACTCACTGATCTCCAGAGTGCTTAGGTTGAGAAGAATCCTGAGGCCAAACCAGACAGGACAGGAGAGGATGTTACCATCTGTTGGTGGTGGTGCCAGCCACAGCTGGAGAGGAACCAATCACTTGCACAACATGTACTTGCTGAAACTAGTGTTTTCAAACAAACAGAAGATTTTAGTGTGACATCAGTGTATCTGCCCTTTTATTGCTAAGCATATGGACAAACTGAGCATTGCACATTCTAATAGGCTAGTATGCATGCATCGATTGAATTCACCAGACAGTAAGGAATGTTTGTAGTAGTATAAGTGACTAAATGTTTCCATTTTTAAGCGGATATTCAGTGGGATGGAAATACAGTTTTGACCACCCCCTGCACGGGGTTAAGCAAAGAAATCACGAAAGGAAGTGACCTCTAAAATTGCCTTCCCGATGACCTGGTGCCTGATTGTGTTTCTTTTATTATATGGAACACCAGAAAAGGTTGTCTAAGGCAGCCAGTCAGTGTTATACAAACCAAGGCTGGACTTGAGCAAAACTTGAAATTTTCGAAGTAAGAGATTTCTATTTGGAGTGTGTGTGTGTGTGTGTGTGTGTGTGTGTGTGTTCAGGAGGAAAAGAAATGTTCCACGTGGTGATAATCTCAGGAAATCTAGGCAATGATCAGCAATCAGAGAACAGGTAAAAGCCACAGAACTGTTTCAGCTGACAGGTAGCTCAATGTCAGTCTCCAGAAGACAAAGGCAGGAATGATAAGGAAGAGAAAGACCTGATTTCGGGCTCCTCAGGTCTGGAGTCTCCAAGCTTCTTGGTATGCCCAGAGGGGTTAGAAACAGAAGGCAGAAGAGCAACTGACCCACTTCCCTGTCCTGATTCTGCCTTCCAATTTGGTCAAAAGCCTGTTTTGAACAGATATCTGCCAGATTCTTCTGCCTGTTCTTTTTTTACATCTATTTTCATTTTAACTTTTGAAAAAACAACATTTCTTTTCCTTATAAATAAGAAGCTATACATGTTTCATTCTTTAACATTTGGAAAAGCATAAAAAGGCAAATATAAATGCTGATAATTTTACCACCCCAAAATTACCACTATGAACATTCTTGGCATTTTCTTTCTACATATGTTATGCATATGTTTGTGCATATCATATTAAAATTATTAATCATATGTGTTTCCTGGCAATATTTCCTATAAACCCATGACCCCCTCCCTCATTTGAGCAGCTAGATTGTGACCCACAGAAGAAGCCAAAAGTGTTTATGCAAGTTTGGGAAATCTGAGAAACTGAGATATAGGTTTTCTGTTTACTCAGATCCATGAAACTCACTTACAGTTCTAGGGCCCATACACTAACCCCCTCTTAGGGTTCATATGAGCTATTGTCAAGTTCCCTTTAACTTTTATTCTCACCCTCACCCCCAAGACCAGAGAACTCTTCTAGTTTGAGAAGTAAGGTGGCAACCTTGATGTGTATATTAACATATATTTTTAGTTGCTCCCTTGAAATACGTTCCTACAGGTGGAAAGGTTGAATAGGTATCTCTTTAAGGGTCTAGATGTATTTTATCAAATTGCAAATGCCCAGCCCTCTGGCAAAATGCAACTTGCCTTTTAAAACTCTGCCAGTGGCCTTATGCTACTAGATTTTGCCAGGCAAGCTGGGTAGAATTCATTTAACACTAGGCACGCATGCCCCTGAACATTTCAGAAATTGGGTGCCTCTAGCAGAGATGCTGCGTTGAGCACTGTGTACAGGGGGGGGGAGCTTCAGTACTCCCCCCTGACCATTAGTGTTACAGAAAACCGGAGAAGAACCAACCAATACTTAGAGAGATGGAGTTACGTTTATTACGCGCGGGTCCAGAGGAAAATGTCTCTCAAGTTCTGGGCCCCAACATGGAGGAACTTTCCCTATTTATATGTTTTACCTTCTTTGTCTCCCAAATATGGGGTGTTCCCGGCCCCCTTTGCAAGTTCTTAAAGAGCCCCTATCTGCTGGGGCCTTGAGACCTCAACCAAAGGCCTGGCCTGGTGCCAGCACTGATAACTTCGTCCGGGGAAGATTTAATGGCCTCTCTGAAGTGGGAGTAGTCTTATTTTCCTTATTATTTAAGCAAGCAAGCATTTACAGAAGCCAAATAGCAGGGTTAAAAATTTCAAACAGCAGTTTTTATATAAGATGGATGCTTCATTAGCACCCAATCATTTGATAGTCCTCTCATGTTTACCTTTACTCAAATGAATGCACAGATTTGTCCATACCCATTGCCCCCAAATAACTCCCTTTGCTTTATTTCTGTAGCAACTGGATCACTTCCAAGATCTGTGGCCAGCCTGAAAATACATCTCTTCCTGGTCACATGCTAATCATGGAACAGGTTTCCCCCCGCTACCCAAAAGTGGAGCATTTTTATGAAACCTTTTGAAAGCTGGAGTGGCATAAAGCAAAAAAGCAATTACTGTTAACTTATATGGAAAAATCTTTAAGAGTTCCCATACCCAAAAATAGCCTACCAAATCATACCAAATCCACTTCATGACATCCAGTTTTACGCTAAGCATAACACCCTTATAGGCTCTCTTAGGTTTTTCTGGCACCTTAGGACACATCTTCCTAGCAGATGTACAAAATAAGTTACGGTTAAGCACAGATGTTCACAGACACAGTTCAGAGCGATGGCAGCTTGATGCTGAGATGCTCAAGTGTAGTTTCTGGGGAAATTGCTCCGGGTACGTGCTGCCTCTATACAGCTTGCTAGGGAGCAAACACGGAATGCTATTTTTGCTTTTCCCTTTTCCTCATAAAAGTGAAAATCCTCTTCAGATTTCTTTACATTAGAGAACACAGGTACAGGTCTTTCATAAAAACAAAGTGACGTAACACGAACTTTCGGAAAGCAGGGGATACCGGTAATACATGGTGTTTTAGCCAACTGGGTAAACCATTTGACCTGCTCTTCCAGTCCAGCTACCATAAATGTTGCCAATTATAACAATAGTTCCCATCATGGAATGACATTAAAGAATGGAGCTCACGGTGAGAGTAACCTGATATTAGTGGATGGGATGACATGGAGACACAAGTTTGGTGACGGACTGTAGTTCACATTTAGCCCTTAGCCATCTCTGTGAACATCATAAGACTTCACCTGACCTTTAATCATCACCCAACACACAGGGCACTAGTGCTGGGTAAGCCAGGCCAAGAACTCAATGAGGTTTTCCTAAAGTAGAACTATAATGTATCATTTCCACTGTCTTTCCTCTGCAGATGAAAGAGTATAATTCTTTTTTTATTTTTATTTTTTATTGTTTAAAGTATTACATATAGTAGTACATATATCTCCTTTTTTCCCCATTGACCTTCCCCCAGCAAGAGTATAATTCTTTATAATAAATAGTTTGCCTACTCTAGATCCCATACACATGGCAAGAAAAAGCAAATGCATACTTTTCTATTACTTCTGATCTTAGGATGTAATCCAGGAAAAAGAAGGGATTTTTACCTTTATTTGCCTCATCCAAGAGAGTTTTATTTAGTCTTTTGGCTCCTGGAACACATTTTTTTTTTTTTTTTTTTGCTTTAGCAAGCTAGGCAAATATGTAACAAAGGGTTCAGAATACAAAACATATAAATCATAGTAGTATCAAGTCCCATCCCCAAGTGGAGATGCAATTTGGAACTTCCCCCATGTTTCCCCAGCTTGAACAGTAGGAATCACAAAGATGCATTCAGCATAGTCCCAACCCTAATATCTTTCAGGGGGTGGGGTCCAGGCTGGAGGAAGCGGTGTGTCCCATGCCTCTAGAGGTCTCTAGTTTGATTCCCAGTCAGTGTACATCCTACCTGATCCCCTGTGGGGGTGTGCAGGAGACAGGTGATGGATGGTGATGGTTCTCGCTCATCAACGTTTCTCTCTCTTCTGCTCTCCCTAAAATCAATTTTAAAACATTTTTAAAAAAACAACACATAAATAGCTGCAATATAATGTTGTAAGCGACAAAGGCCATATTGGGAAGGGCGGGGAGAAACCATCAGGGAAGATCTCATAGTTCATGCTGGGCATTTAAGGCTAGAAAAGAATGTTTGGGGCAAAGATTTGGATTAAGGACATTTCATACAGGGAAACAGAGCCAGCAAATTCCTGATGGGAGGAAGAAAAGGGGAGTCCAACTGACAAAGTGATTCCTTTTTTATGTTGTTTTTAATCAACAGAGTTAAACCTAATGGAGAGAAACAGATTAATGGCCTTTTATTGCCACAAGGAAGTTCGTGTATTTTGGCAGCTTCTCAAGCCTCAGCTAAAAGGACTTCCAGTTCCAGACGCGTGCTGTTCTCTTGCTGGAAGAACTCTTTAGGTCGCTTATACCTATCGCTGTCCAATGGCAGAGGAGCCCATACTTTTGAACGCAGCTCACTGGCTACTGTAAAAGCCCGCTCTGAGCAAGAACCAATGAGCTCCCAGAGCCCAGATTCTTGGAAATAGTTTCTGGCTAGGAATGCGTGACATTGAGACAGCCTTGCACTTGTAAACAAGGACGAGTCTGGGCAGGCCTCCAGCCCACGCGATCCGGGGCACTGTCCCAAGTGGCTGATCCCGAGCCTACTTACCTCCAGATGCCCACGTAGCCTTCCCCCTGCCCCCTCACAGCCCGGGGCACCTGCGCCAGGCCACTCCGCGGGGACTCCGCAGGGGGGTGCGGGGGGGGGGCGGGGGAGAGGGCAGGGCGCGGACCCAAAGCTCTTTTTCTAAGCGGCTTGGCCGGGTCCCAGGCCCGGGACGCGGCTCCAAGTCCCGGTGACTCCTCCCCTTTGGGGTTGGGAGGGGAGCGTCCCGGGGAAACAAATAAAACCGCCTTGAGCAGCCGGTGGTGGCAAGACGAGCTCTAGAGTCTCAAGCCACTGCTTCTCCGATCCATCCGCTCCTCTGCTCCGAAACACCCCGATCCTCAGCCCACACCCGGTGCGCCAGCCGGCCCGCTCACCTGCGCTCCTCGCCCGACGCGCCCGGCCGCTCCTCGGTCCCCGGCTCTGCCCGTCGCAGCCTTCGCCCTCCAGCCAGCCCAGCCCCCCCAGACCCGGCCAGACCCCCTGGGCATCAGGATGAAGGCGGTCCGCTTCGTGATGCGCGGCGCCGGCACGCTGAGCCGCGCCAGCCTGGTCCCCCGCGAGGTCGAGCATTTCTCCCGGTACAGCCCGTCCCCGCTGTCCATGAAGCAGCTGCTGGACTTCGGTGAGCGGGGCCGCAGGGCTGGGGCGGGGGGTGGCGGGGCGGGGAGCTGGGGAGCTGCCTGAACTTGAAGTCCGGGTGCTGGGAGGACTGGTCTCACTACTGAAAAACAACTTGGGGCCCCTTTTCCTGCTGCTCCCGAGCCCCCTCGCCTGCGCACCTTGCCTTCTCTACATCTGGCTTCTTTCCGACAGGTTGTACCTGCCTACAGGTAGAGGCCACCTGCAGCTTCGCTGATGCTGGATGCTTTGGGCTCATCTTTCCTCTTCTATCCGTCCAAAGCTTCCATAGAAATACTTGTTGCTTTCAGTCAACATTTGACAATGAACGAGGAACTTTCATAGTACTTCTTGGAGAAGGTTCCTCATATTATAAAATAGCCTCAGATTAATTGAGATTTTATCCCTTAGTCACCACCCTCCACGGGGTACATCTCTGCGTTCCGAACACATTTCTTTATCAAATTAAAGCTTGTCATGTATTTTGCATTACTGCTGAAAATATTTACCGACTTTCCGCAATAACCTTACAAGGAAAATGTCAAGGATTTAAATGTGGTATTGTTTATTATTAGCCTGGAAACATCAGGACGTCCACCCCACCCCCTTATCTCCCGCTCCAGTTTCATATCTAGAACTCTGAACATTGTGGTGTTGACTGAACCCTGCATTCTTTTATGACTATCAAGAGCTGTAGGATAGTCGGACTTCGTGGAAGTGAATCCTCTTCCAAAACTAAACAATCATTCTCATGTTGATAACTTTAAAACTAGAAAAAGACCAGAAGGCACTTTTGAATTATTTATAAACAGTAAACAAAATGAGGGTGAAATATAATTTTATAAAATATATGTGTATTTAATATTGTATCGTTAATGCTATTCAAATATATCCTTTAGTCATACTTGTTTCCAAATGCTAAATAAGTGTTATTTATTACAGGTTCGGAAAATGCATGTGAAAGAACTTCTTTTGCATTTTTGAGACAAGAATTACCTGTGAGGCTTGCCAATATCCTGAAGGAAATTGATATCCTCCCTGAACGATTAGTAAATACCTCTTCAGTGCAGTTAGTTAAAAGCTGGTAAGTAGTGAACCATTCTGAAACAGTCTCTAGTTTTATAACAGATATCTAAGTATGAATTCTTATAATATATTAACATCATAGTTGAAAACAGGTGATCTGAATAGTAATACTTTTGAAATATGTAAAGAATTGTTTATTAATTTAGAGTAAGTTATCATAAGGGCGGTTATAAAGTGATAAAAGCAGAAACAGACACTTTTATTCCGAAAAAGATTCTTTTGCAATATAATTTTTACTTCCAGGAGAAATATGAAAATGAATCGACAGTTACAACTTGTTTTGTATTTTAAATAATAAAAGACAGTTTGATACTGTGAAAGGAATCCTATCCTAGTAGATATGAATGACTACTATTCAGAGAGGGCCTCCTCTTTTTTATTTACAAACCAATTAACAGAGCAGGCTCTGAGTTCAAATCCTGCTTCTGCCTTTTCCTCATTGTGGAATTCTTGGCAAGTGTCTTAAATTCTCTAGGCCTCAATTCCCCCATTTTTATTGAGGAGAATAAGACATATGCCTCAGAGGGATATTTGAGTGTAATTAAATGAGGTAATCCATTAAAAAGCACTTAGAAAAATAGCACACAGCCAGCACTCATTGTCTATTATCATCTCATTTTATAAATAAGGATGTCGAGGCTCAGAGAGGGTAGATAACCCAAAGGAGCAGATTTTCAGAGAACAGAGCCAGGATATGCACTGAGGCAGATATGCATCAGAGCCTCACACTAATCACAGAATACACAGCTTTTGGTTCATTGATTCAAGAAAAATATGTATTTCCCTACTTGGTTTTGCTCAGTGAGTAGAGTGTAGGCCTGCAGACCAAAGGGTCCCAGGTTCAATTCCAGTCAAGGGTACATGCTCGGGTTGCAGGCTCAAGCCCCAGTAGGGGGCGTTGCAGGAGGCAGCCCATCAATGATTCTTTCTCATCATTGATGTTTTCAACTCTTGCTCCCTTCCTCTCTGAAATCAATAAAAACTATATTTTTAAAAAATATGTATTATATGTCCATTAAACAATCACAATCTGAAACACACACTCAATCCATAGTATCTACTGTGTTCAAGACTTCTACTCACCTATGAATGGAGTAGGAAAAAAAATATGACGTCTCTCTTTAAAAGTTGTTTTTAAATCCTTTTGCTATTAAAAATAACACGACAGTTGCCAAACAAAACAAAACTGAATATTGATCTGGAATACTTAAAGAAATAGACATTTTAACATAGATAGTTAAGAGTTAAAGTTGTAACCTCCCAACTCCCTTTTCTTCAGATATATTGTTTTCCAAATGTCCTGGAATTTTTAAATTTTAAACATAATACTCTCTCTCTCTTCAAATCATTTGGAAAAGCTACTATATTTTTAGCCACTTGTATCTGACTATTCAATTTAAAATCTTAAAGCAGCCGAAACTGGTTTGGCTCAGTGGATAGAGCGTCGGCCTGCGGACTCAAGGGTCCCAGGTTCCATTCCGGTCAAGGGCATGTACCTTGGTTTCGGGCACATCCCCAGTAGGGGGTGTGCAAGAGGCAGCTGATCGATGTTTCTCTCTCATCGATGTTTCTAACTCTCTATCCCTCTCTCTTCCTCTCTGTAAAAAATCAATAAAATATATTAAAAATATATATATATTTAAAAAATAAATAAATAAAAATAAAATAAAATCTTAAAGCACACCTGTCACTTCACAGGTACATCCAGAGCCTGATGGATTTGGTGGAATTCCATGAGAAGAGCCCAGAAGACCAGAAAGCACTAGCAGAGTAAGTTCTAAAGCGTCGACTCCTTCCAGACACACTCCTCTCATCAGTGACATGTACACTTATAATCTAAAAAAATATAAGCGACAGAATCTCACTTGAACTTTCACTAAATATAAATGTGTTTTGCCTTAGATTTGTCGATGCTCTCATCAGAGTTCGAAATAGACACCATAATGTAGTTCCTACAATGGCACAAGGAATCATCGAATATAAAGATGGCTGTGCATTTGACCCAGTCACCAATCAAAATCTTCAGTATTTCTTGGATCGATTTTACATGAACCGTATTTCTACCCGGATGCTAATGAACCAACACAGTAAGTTCATCATAATCACGATATACAGAGACGAGGGTAGACTATAAGTCATACTCAAACTCGATGTTTTGCTATTTGGTGGGTCTCATTCTTTGTCAGTGGTGTTCTAATCATGATTGTCCTGGTTTTGATATAATATTATATAATGTTTTTTTGTATTTATTTTTCAACAGTTCTTTTATTTAGTGAGTCAGAGTCAGGAAACCCAACCCACATTGGAAGCATTGATCCAAACTGTGATGTAGCAGCAGTGGTTGAAGGTAATTTCTAGATTTCTTCATTTCTTTTAATGCAAATATACACTCTATGATTGACATATGGTTGAGGTGACTCTATGAATGAATTTACATTCAGAGTTTACCCTTTGTATTCTTATAAGTACTGTCATGGAGGTCCTTTGCTTTTGAGGGTTAGGGTTTTAAACACTTATTTACAGTACTATAAAAAAAATCCAAATAGCAGTGGTTAATGTATATATTGCATTTGATCTCTGACATGTGCATATTCCTGTTGTTATAACTATACCTTAAACAGTGTCATAATTCTTTCTTTAATAAAATGTTAGCAAGGTACTTTTGTATACATTCATTGCACTCTAATGAATATTTTAGGTTAAGGGTAGTGTACACAGTGAAGATCACTTTGGTAGAAATTCATTTCATCATTATGAAAAAAACCTTCTATTCCAGATGCCTATGAGAGTGCAAAGATGCTTTGTGACCAGTATTACTTAACATCTCCTGAATTAAAACTCACACAAGTGAACGGTAAGCTATAAATAAAATATACTTTAATCTATGGAAAATTCAGTGTTCTCCCAGTATGAGTAATACTGTAAATACAGAGCAACATGTGTGTTCCATTTTCCCCCTCCGAACATGCCTAGAGTTTGTACACTTCTCTTTTGAAGCTAAGGTTCTCTTTAAGTCAACTGGAAAGTTCCCATTGAGCATATTTAGTTGCTACTACTAATTCATAAAGAAGAATAGTTTGAACCAACAGTTTGGAATGTATAGTAGCAACTTAGTTCTAATATCTTAGATCAAAGAAAGATTGCTCACTATAGAAAAGCGGGGATAGGAGACTAGATCTGGGAGGCAGCACTTGGTAGTGGAGGTACATCCCTCCTAATTCCAGTAAGGTTACTCATGAGATCTGGAGACGGAAATAAGTGAAATTGCATTGTAAGAAACAGGCCACTAACAGAAGGACAAATTCTGCATGATCCTACTTACATGAAATATTTAAAATATCTCAAACTCAGAGAAGCAGAGAGTAGAATGATGGTTGCTAGAGGCTGAGGGGAGGGAGAAATAGGAGTCACTATTCAATGGGTATAAAATTTCAGTTATGCAAGATGAATAACTTCTAGAAATCTGCTGTACAATGCCTTGCATATAGTTAACAATACTATACTGTACACCTAAATACTGAAGAAGGTAGCTCTCATGTTAAATGTTCTTACCAAAAGATTTTTAAATTGCACTATAAGTATATACCAGTTTTGGAAGAAGAGCACACTTTATTTAGTAGCTTCAACTGTAGGGAGTACCTGAACAAATAATAGTCTTCCCACATTGACTGAAATGATTGCATGAGGAATGCAAGGCATTATTTTTATCCTGTTCCATAGTTGCTTCTCAAAACATGACAGTAACATTCTCCTTTCAATTCAAAGTAGACATCTTTTCCAAGTAATAGTTACAATGTTTGTTGGTGGTGAGAGTGAAAATCAAGTTGCTCAAATTCTGGGTAGCCTAATTCGTGGGTTGGGGTTATGCAAATGTAATTGATTGCTAAACTAAAAATAAAAGTACAAATAAAGATTGAAAAATGTCTCTAAACATTAACAGCGTTGTTGCATAACTTGTAGATAAATTGCTTGAACTGTTTGATAAAATAAAGAGGGCATTGAGTCAGACCTTGTGTTTTCTAATACAAACTTTGCCAAGGCCTGGCAAACCAAAGAATAATTCTTTTATTTTTCTTTTCAAACAGTATGATGAGGTTTTTGTTTCTCTGTTTTCTTTAGTCTCTTGGTGGAATTTGAGCATAGTTAGTCTATAAGATTTAATGTTTGGATGATAAAAATCAAGAATAATCAGAAGTGTTATTTTCCCATGCATCATTGAGTAATTTTCCATGTGTTATTTCAATTTCAAAATGTGAAAATTATAGCTAGCATAAATTTTGATGTTATACTATAGACAAATTAATTTTTTCTTCCTTACAATGCATATAACTTTAATTCTGAAATTGTCCAGTACAAAACTTTTGAAAATAGAAACAAATAAGCCATATAATCTAATTTATAGCACCCCTGCTGAACACTTCATCTGCTTTATACATTTGTAGAGAAATGCAAAACTTAATTTTAGAGCTCTAGGTAGCAACTGTAATAGCATATTGAAAGTAAGCCAGTTGTGTTTTCAGTTTAAGAAGGAAGGTTCTAGGGTAGGATTTTGGAGTGAGGAGGATGGGGAGTATTCCAATCCTGTTTTAAGTCTGAAATATTAGTTAAATAGATATGGAAGTTTATTTTAATGAAATATTTATTTACCGATTCTAATGAGTTTAATTTTCTTCTAGGAAAATCTCCAGGGCAACCGATTCACATTGTGTACGTTCCTTCTCACCTTCACCATATGCTTTTTGAACTATTCAAGGTATGACTTCACAACGATTGCAATTTTGTTTTGTTTTTTAAATTCCCTGTTTTCTTTTTAATGTCCTTTATCATTACTGACTAAACAGGAGCATCACTATCTTCTCCCAAGCAAGCTTCTGTGCTCCTAACAGGAGGCTACAGTTAATGTTTGAAAGGGTACATAGAGTTCCTTGTAGTATCAGCATGTATTTGAGAATGTACAATATGATTCATGATGTCTCAAGGGCTCCCTAGTCCCATTATTTGTTCAGGTGTCCAACAAAGCACTATTCATTCATGCATTCATGAAGAAAGTTCATGGGGTGAACGCTTCACGGAATGAGGCCTTGTTTCTCCCACCCCCACAGGCTGGTCCAATTCCGAATCCACAGGTTCAGAATTACCGTAAGTGGCAGGATCTCAATCTGAGTCAGGACCGTCCTAGTCCATTCCTTCAGTGATCTACTTTAATGTGCACATGAACCACCTGGAGGTTTTGTTAAAATGCTAATACTGATTCAGGGGGTCTGGGCTGGGGCCTGAGGTTCTGAATTTCTAGTAGGCTAACAGGTGTTGCTGCTGGTCCATAGTCCTCATTTCAAGGCAAGATGGGAGGGCAGTGCTTCTCAGCCTTCCCTGTGCTTTAGAATCACCTGGAGGGCTTGTGAAAACAGATCCTTCGGCTCTGTCCCAGATAGAGATTTTGATTCTCTAAGTCTGAGCATCTGCATTTCTATCCAGTTCTCAGAAGATGCAGATGTTACTGGTCTGGGGTAGCCAGGTGCTGGAATCAAATCCTGACCTGGGTTCTAAGACCGAACTACAATTTGGTACTTACACCAAAAGACAGGAAACACTTTGCCATGCTTCCAAGAGTCCTCTGGACTGCGGAGGAGGGGGCCTGAAGAACGTAAAATTTCCTTCTAATTCTGATACAACTCTTCCCCAAACATACTATTTCCTAACTTATGTTAGTCATGTTAGTACAATGAGGTAATTATTATACGGCAAACGTCTGACCTATTTTATTTCACATTAGCTGATGATTAGAACGTCATATTAAATAGAAACCAGAAAGCAGATAATTTTCTGGAAAGTTAGAGAAGAAATAAACCAAAACTGTATCTGTATGAGAATCATCCAGTTGTCTGAAAACTTGAGTTTCTTCCCTGTTCAAGGACAAAAGATACTTTTTTGTTTGATTGATTTACTTTTAAATTGAATGGTCCAACTCAGATTTATTTTGCCATCATTGGTAAAAGTTAAGATGATAATCACATGTAAATTGAAATTTAATTTTGAATTGTTTACTATCCTTTTAAATAGTAACAATCTTTTCCCAGCAAATTTTATAAAAGCCAATAAGTTGGTTCAGTGATTCACTGTTCCTTTGTGATGTAATAGTCTTTGGTGTTTGGATGTAAAATGTAATGGAAAGACAGAAAAGAGAGAACCAGGAAGTGGGCTATAAAAATCAATTTTACATTTAAATTAGGTTTACAAATAAGAACTTGACAAGTAGCAGAATTGTTTTCCTATTAGACGTTGCTCCCAGGAACTATATTACATGGTAAATGCGTATTTTTCATTTTACACCCTACATGGCATACTCATAAATAGCTATTTACAGAACTATTATAACTACTCACTTAAAAGAAATGGGAACTTTGAATTACCCTCTGTGCTGCTTTTATTTTAAACATAATAAAACAGGTATTTATTGTCCCTCATTATTCTGCCATTCAATTTCTTACGTTTTTGTTTTCTTTAGAATGCAATGAGGGCAACAGTTGAACACCAGGAAAACTTGCCTTCCCTCACACCAGTTGAGGTGATTGTTGTCTTGGGGAAAGAAGATCTTACAATTAAGGTAACCATCCTCTATTGATCTTTTGATTATCTCTTGAGAGAATTTTTTAAAAATCACCAAAAATAAAGCCCTCTGCTTTGAGCAATAGATCAAAGCCATATACCAGGTGACTTCCCAATGAAGGAAGGACATTGTTATAGAGACGAATGCACGTGGTTTTGAATGTGTGGCTCTGACGACTTGTTTGTTTGTTTAAGATTTCAGACAGAGGAGGCGGTGTTCCCCTGAGGATCACTGACCGCCTTTTTAGTTATACCTACTCCACTGCCCCAACGCCGGTGATGGATAACTCCCGGAATGCTCCTTTGGTAAGAACAATTATATGGCAAAGTTCATCCCAGCCACGTAGTTCTAAAGGGAGAGCCAGGATTACAAGGAAGTGTTTAGGCAAGTTCATCAGTTTATATTGGGCATGGGGGATATGAGGAAGGAATGATAAAGCAAGCTAAACGTGGTGAAACAATTCAAGGGGCCTCTGATTGGAAGCAGGAGATATTTATCTAGATTCTAGGACATGAGTGTCAAGCACAGTAGTAACACCTTCCCACATTTTGTATTTCAGTGATCATGCCCGCCTCTTTACCAATAACTGATCTTTCCATTCCAGGCCGGTTTTGGTTATGGCTTGCCGATTTCTCGTCTCTATGCCAAGTACTTTCAAGGGGACCTGAATCTCTACTCTTTATCAGGATATGGAACAGATGCTATCATCTACTTAAAGGTATACTTTAAATTCAATAGAAAAAAACAATCGTTTTTTAAAAATGGCTTCATGTACAGCCCTGACTCTGTTGGTCCACAGTGAAAACCCCAAACTGAATTCATGCAAACAATGACCAGAAGTAATTGTAGTTTCTGTTTGCTATGTGTAAGCATATTGTTTAATATTTAATATGGTAACTTGCCAACAAGGAGGTAGAGCTAGGCTACGTGCCTCAAGTGAGGCAGAATGGTTGCCCAAGAGGCCAGGTTTGTGTGAAATTTTTAAGGCAGCTTCTTTGGCACCTGTGAGAAGAGCTGTACTTTTGTTTTACTTCAGTTTGTGAGAAAAAAAGATGTGAATAATGTTCCAGCCTCAAAATTAACTGATATTGAGTTATTCAAGACCTTAAGCTGACATTAGAAATCCAGGGAAAGACAGCTGACTTGCTCACAAGTTGTCAGAAAGATACCTGGCATTTTCTGTTTAAAATTTAAAACTTGGTAAATGTTTTCCTATTGCTGATAAAGCCTCAATTTATTTGTTAAGGTCACTGTCCTATTCTGTTTCTCATTTGCCAACTATTTCAACTGAAAATATATTTACAGATATTAGTAACTATAACATTAAGCTTCTAGGCTCCCGTTCTGTGCCAGGGAATTATTTGCCAAGTGGTCTTTGACCATCTGAAATAACTAATGCATTCCTTTAAAAAACACAAAATCACTTATTATCTCCAGAATTGTTTTTTTCTAAAATAGTTTATTGATTTTTTTTTTTTTTTTTTTTGAGAGAGAAGGGAAGGGAGGGGGAGAAGGAGGAAGGGAGAGGGAAAGAGAGAAACATTGACATAAGAGCAAACCATTGATTGGCTGCCTCCTGCACACCCCTGACCAGGGATCGAACCTGTAACTCGGCCATGTGCCCTGACCGGAAATTGAACCATGACCTCTTGGTGCACTGGTTGATGCCTAGCCAACTGAGTCACACTGCCTAGGGCACATTCATTTCTTAAATAAGCCAAAGTCTTCATAGTATTGGGAAAGATTAAGAGCTCATAGGTTTATAGTATCAGATTAGAACGCTTTGTCACAGATAAAATGGTTTTCCTTGGACAGGATAGCTTTGCTGTTGAACTCTATCATATTGGTAATATCCAAACAAAGGATATGTGGGAATATTGAACACAAATTCTATTCCCTAATTTAAATTGTACATATTCTATTTCATCCCCTATAGGGTAAAGATATTATTTCCTTTTATACAGTGCCTGACATACTATGGGCTCTGGTAGGCTCTTATTACTAAATTAATTAAAGGAATGTATTTGAGTGGTTGACAACTTACCTCTGAATTTATTTTGAATAATCACTTCAAGTACAAATGAGGCCTTGCATAGTTCCTTTGGTTTGACTTGTCGCTTCATTCTCTTTTCAGGCTTTGTCTTCCGAGTCTGTAGAGAAACTCCCGGTCTTTAACAAATCAGCCTTTAAGCATTATCAGATGAACCCTGAGGCTGACGACTGGTGCATCCCAAGCAAGGAACCAAAGAACCTGGCGAAGGAAAAAGTGGCCGTGTGAAGAGGGACGCTCAGGGCACTTTAAGGGATCAAAGTGGGTCTGTGGCAGTGCCGCTTTCTGAATGTTTGCATGCGGACTCTTCTCCCTCAAACAACAGCCACAAAAACTCCTCGACCAGGACACTGAGGGGGAGAGGAACAGAGCTCATTCCTGTGACCCAGGAGAGCACAGGGCAGGACGACAGGAGTAAACACGTGGCCAGCTCTTTATTCTTCAAATGGAGAATAATGCTTGGGTTTATATCAAAACCCGAATAAGATGTAAGCCTCAATTTGTCATCTCTTCATCAACAGGAATGGGAAAAGAAGTGCAGTGAAGACATAGGCTATCAGTTTCAATAGACTGATGTTTTAGAGTTTAGACCTTTGGTTAATGTCATAAGATATTAGTATTTATTGAACATCAAGTGTCAATTACAATAGTATTTTCCTGCCATTCAAAGGAGTGGGGCTTGGTTTATACCTTACGACTAGAAATGTATGTAAATGTGCATTTTGTATATAAGTATACGCTCTAGGGAGGAAAAACTGGTGACTAAAAATAACACTCACTTTGAATGACGAGTAAGTCAAAACGTTTTATTAAAAGCTGCAGCCAAGGCCTTGAGCCTCTGTAAAAACGCAGAAGATAGCCTTTTCTGGTAAATACAGGGCCTTTATTATGCTGCTTTCCCTGTTCACACCTCACATAGTAAGTGAGCTTATTGCCAGGTACCTCGTCGTGGGCGAATTTTAAAATAATGCACTGAATTCAGAATGTTGGTGGTTGGAGGGGGAGAAGAGTTGCCAAAGTGAGAGCAAAACTATCTCTCTTGTTGGTAAATAAAACGGTAGATTGGAAAACTGACGTTAGGGAAGGAAATCATGCATTCAGAACCTAATTCAGAGAGAAGGCCTGTTCTCTACCCTGCAGTGGTGGCAATCCAAAGACATCCATTTTCTAGGTTCAAACAGATGTGTTTTTGTATGTATTCAATTATACTCTACACTCCAGAATTTACGTGTGTGTAAAAAATTCCTAGGTATCAAATAATCTAAGAACATTACAATTTAAATACTTCTTGGAAAGTTTTTAACAAGGAGCCTGGGAAGAAGAGGATTTCATGCCAGAATATTTTCGTTTCGAATTAATGGCATTGAGAGCTAATGAATGACAGCTGCAATGCGTATGGAACTTTTGGGGAGTTCAGGTATAATATGCAGGTTGACAGGGCATTCCTTAAGGAAAGGAAAAAGGGAAGGAGGGGAGGAAGGAAGGATGGAAGGAAAGGAAAGAAGGAAGGAAGGAAGGAAGGAAGGAAGGAAGGAAGGAAGGAAGGAAGGAAGGAAGGAAGGAAGGAAGGAAGGAAGGAAGGGCATTTTGCTATATCCCCCACAAATTACTTCAAGAAATGGTTCATATTGGCAAAAGGATGAATTGGTGTCTTTCAAAACAGTATGACTTTTTAAAAATGGCTCTCTGAGTTTTGCAAGATACTAGTTTTTAATGAGATAATAAACTCATGTGTCAAATTGAAGTTTAAACTGGGATATAGAAAAAACTAGACTTTTCTGCATTGGAAAATAATCAGTACTGTCTATGCGTTGAACGTAACATTTGTAATTAATTTTGTCATGGCCTAGTGTTGTGGTGCTTCTGGTAGTAGCCATAGAAGCATCAAACCATTTGTTTCAAACTTCAAATTTCGTCATCAGAAGTCCTACGTAGGGATTTTTCTTGATGATGGGATTCTGGCTCATACATTTATTACTTACACAAAACTATTTGCAATAAATTATTTGAATATTCAGTTTTTACTGAAATTTAAACATTTTTGCATGTAAATACTTATGTTTACCAAAGATTTAAAGCAGTTGATTAATTAATTAACCCAATCACCATGAACTATCATTAAAACACTACAGAAAAAGAAATGTTGATATCTCAATGACATCAACTGTGTAAATGGAGTTCTATAAAATAGAAATAGACTACATTGGTATTTGTAAAATTTACAGATGAGCTTTAGAATTCTACTGAATAGATACTGATGCTCAGACCCACTTAAATTATTAATGTATAAATTGTATTTTTTCCTTTAAGTTATGTACAGAGAAATGTGATAATTTTTATAATAAATATTTTTATTATAAGAGTAGACATCATCTTTTCATGTTCTTTTCTCAAATTAATGGCAAAATTCTAAGAAGAATTTGAAGCAAAAGTTTTTCCTTTCTTTACATTCAATGCTAATTTATCTACATATTGAGTATAACCTTTAAAAAGTATTGAAAGCAATTTAAAATCCTAATTTTTTAAAAAATATAAGTACTTTATAACAGTCCAGAAATTTCTAATTGTTCTTTGCTTTCTTGTGTATGCCCCAATAACACATAGTACAATGTATGTTTATATACATGGATATATTCAATAATCATTTTTGCGATGCATATATTCTCTATATATTTTTGGTAAATTTACTTTAAAGTTGCACTTAGTAACTGTATTTACATAACAAATACAGTAGAGCACTAAAATAATCACTTAGATAATCTAGGTTCCCAAATAACTTCTGGATTAAATATCTGAATAATACATATTCTCCTACTATACTTTCAGGTATTGCACTTACACTTAAGTGTGTACCAACAGTGCAAATGTAAGGTAGCAATAGGATACAAATTACTAAATTAAGTGGTGGCACATTTTATCTTTGCTATTTCACACTGTCTCTAATTTAATCCTACTCTATCTTAGACAATATCCTTTGCCCACCTCCACAATGGCCCTAATTGGTAAAATTTTGCAAAGGAAAAAAAAAGGGGGGGGGGAGGCGAGGAAGAAAGAAAAATGATGGGAAGGAAGGAGGGAAAGTTGGAAGAAGGGGAAATTAGAATAAAATAAAAGTAGTGAAACGAATTTGCCACAATTAAATCATAAAACCTTGTCAGCATAATTGTTATTTGAATAAAAAAATTCCATCAACGGAGATATTAAACCCTAAAGAAACTACACTAAAGACCTTCATTGAGGACACTCAACTTACTGCAGCTTGTCTAAAGGAAGTGCATACACTTATGCATACACACGGGCAAGCCTGTACACACACAGGGGGTTTAATTGTGAATTTTCTTGGATTAAGCTGTTTGGGAGGTAGGGAATTCATGCACTCCATAGATTCAGAACCTTCATCCACATTTGCATAAAAACTATAAGACATCAAGTCCTACAATCCTCCATTTGTACACACCTATCTTTCTAACACAGTTAATGTGTGTACCCCCAAAACTACTAATTTTCAAGTCCAACAAAGTAGGCTGAATCAAAACTATCCTTATACTGTTGCTCCTAAATTCCAAATCTAGTGAAAAATGGTAGAAGTGTTTGATCTTAGTTACAATGACACGTACAAAGACTAAGAGAGAGAAATCATTGTGAACTAGTAGCTTGTTTGGACATTGACCTTGATAATTTCTTTACATATTCTCCTACTATACTTTCAGGTACTGCACCTACACTTAAGTGTGTACCAACAATGCAAATGTACCTGGTCTTTCCTGGTGAAAGAATTGAGGGACTTCCATAATTCCACAGATGCTCATGGAAAAAGTTCCTAGGCCCCCAACTATGAATTTTAGAGCAACGGTATGCTGTCCCTATTAGCATTCTATCCATATATATCTTTTTTGGATTTTTCATTTTTTACCTTATATCACAGTTACTTAGGCACTCAATAAACATTCCTTGGGTAAATACCTGAATAAATACATAAATAAACCTTTGCCTATAGACCAACATCCTTACATTTAAGGGCAGATTGGAACTCTGTGTTAAAAAGATCCACATCAAATTTTATAATATGTTTTGCTTTAAATAGTAAAGGAGTCTTACAACATTGTAGAAACTCTGGAATACTTTTCTAAACCAACTTTTTCCAAAAGTTACATTTCAACTGATTTTTTTATATGTTGATCTCCATTGGTGGCCTTTGGCCACTGGAAATGATCACATATTTCAAAAGAAATTAAATAATGGATAAAAATTATTAGTAGTAAGGAAATTTCTTGAGCAAATGGGTTGGTTTTTCAGGTTTTATCACTATTCTTCTCACTGTTCACCTTGGACTATTACTATCCATATTTGATGGTGGCTTAATGGAAATGAGCAATGTCTTCTAATTAGATTTTTCAGTTCCTACCCAACTGCAAATAAACATTAAAATCCACTCAAAATCAACAGAAATGTCAATAACCTTGAAAACATGTTGACTTTATTAAATGATGTGAAAATGACATAAGCTCTTAGAAATAAATCCAGCAATAAAATAATAGTTTATCAATGCATTATGAGGCATCACTCTCATGTTTACTGCTACCATTTGACATAATGAAAATAACACAAGATTGGTTATCAAATAATGCAATATAAGTAGGAACTATTTATTAGCATACAATTTTCCATAAATTAAAAGGATGCTTTAATATCTAAGACAAATAGCCTACTGAATGGCAGTCTTGAGTTTTTTAATCAATTCCATAAAACTTTGCCCTTTAATTTGTTTCTAGCCCAAAAATATACTTCAGTATCTCATAGTGTTGTCTTTAACTCAGACTTTTAAACTCATTTTTAAGGTTAACAAAATGTTTTTGAAATTATATGTTTGTGACCTAAAAATAAAATAAAATTTAAAAACAAAAAGAAAAACCTTATACCATGTTCTTAAGCAATTTTCTTTACCTATTGGAGCTCCAATTTTCTCTTCTACCTAAATGAGATCTAGTTGTTTAAGGAAGGCATTTCCAATGCTAAGGTTTTAAAAATCTATTTACTCTAATGAGTCTTTACTGAATACCTAGCCTTCAATATCTCTTCAGTCCAAAGTAGACTTCTTATACTTACTATCAAACTCAAAATCCTGTGCTGGCTTCCCAGTGTCTAAGACTCTGATATTTAGTTTTCTACAAAACAACCTACATGACCAACCTTACTACTTATATCTTTCATTACTAAACTATTCATTATATTGTCCTCTAAACATAGAACAAACATATTTCCTTTTGCTCATTGTAAATATGCCTGCCTGAAATACCCTTTCTCTCTTCTCTGTTTTTTTCTTTCTAAATACTGCTCAACTTCTGAACCCAATTCAAATTCCACCCCCATAGACAGAGCATCCCAGTTTAAAGTGCCCTCTCTTTCAACTTCCTCCTCTAAACTCTCACATGATCAGGACCCTTCTAGTATTTATCACATAATTCTTAAGGGTGCTAGGTAAATGTTATAGAGATGTAAAATCCAGAAACTCAACTAGATTGCATGTTCCATACAATCCAGGACCATGAATTACACATACCTAATAAAACCATAATGATAAGCCTGTTTCATGTACAGTAGACATGGAACAATATTTTTATTAATATATTTTTGATGAGTTGAAATACAGAAGATAGCAATGGAACAATTCCTAAGTGAGCAAATGATTGTATTGATCTGAAACCAAAGCAACCCATATTAATAGTATTTTTAATGAACCTCATCATTTCTCAATCTGGGAAAGATTCATGTTTATTTCCAGATGGATCATGGCTGTAATATATACATGCAAACTACATTTAGCACTTTATTTCAGACTTAAGACTAAGTCTTTGCCCTCATGGAACTCAGAGTTCTATTAAGAGTTAGAGAGACACAAATATGTGAGAAGTTAACCAAAGATTTTAATAGCAGTGCAAATCAACAATAGAGGAGATGCCATAATTTCTAATATACATAGTCAGGAAAATGCACTATCATTAATTGCTGTATAAATTCAAAGAAAATAAGTGATTTCAGGCTAAAGTGAATCGGTAGAAAGAGGACAACATATGTGCGGGAAATGCAAAGACCATGAAGCAAGTGTCTCAGGAGAGGATTGGAAGGGTAAGTTGGAACTCAACTGAAAACAGTTTGAATGTCTGGATGTGGTACCTGGGGCATCAAGGAGCCATTTACTGGGATAGTAAAGGGATCAAAACAGTTGTGTTTGTTAAAATCTTCAGATCATGTATTGTGCTGTCAGTTTATTTACACAGTGCAATGCAGCAATTAACACAATTTTCTCAAATGAGAAATCAATAGTTAAATGACTAAAGAGACCATCTGAGGTGTGTTGCCTGATGTGTGAAAACTGGGTTTTACCTGAGTGTCACAGGGGTCAGGCACATAGACTCTGCAGCCAGACTGGCCTAGATTTTCTTCCAAGCTCTGACACTCAACAGCCATGGAAAGTTACATAACTTTTCTCTCTGTCTTAGTTTTCTGACATATGAAATGGGGATCATATTATAGCATCTTCCTTACAGGGATGCTGAAAAAATTAAAATGAGTCAATAAATGTAAAGCATGTGTTAACAGTCTTTCACACATAAAATTTATATGACTATTAGCTATATTATCAATCATGTTATTTAAGTATTAAATGCTGGATCCTAAGCTCCTATACAAAGTTGGTAGAAATAAAAATCAAGGACCATCCTTCAGGTATGAATTCATACAGTGTAAACATGCAATATCACTAATAACACATTTGCTCTAACAGGCCCTCTTGCCCAATTTATGACTTCGAGGTTAGATTGTTAGGTCAAAGTATGATCTGTGACCTGAAACCACTGAGCAAGGCTAAAACCTGTTCAGGCAAAGGTCAAACTCAGACCTTGATGTCTTTGGTAATGCTGTCCAACCAAAAGCTGGGTGGATGGTGGTGCCATGTGTTACATAATGAGATTTATGAACTCTTCTAGGTCCCTTTCAGGATACTGCACAAGGCTGTACCTCCCTGAACACGGAGAAGCTGCTGGCTCACTGTACATTATAAATCAACACATAGACAAGCACAGCACTTTGCCTAAATAATTGTTTGTCAAATGGATAAAAAGAGACTTACGCTATTAAAGAAACAATAAGGCTTCAGTTGCTCCTAGACAGCCTCTTTGCCCTTCTAAATATCGTATTTCATCTTGTGAAAACAGACCTCCAAATGATAACAAAAACAAGCACAAAAACGTGAATTTTTAAAAGCCTTTGAAAACAGTTCTTTGGCTTGTTGGAAAGTAGAGAATGTTTTCTTACTTTTTTTTTTTAGAATGTCTGACAATAGTTCCTTGTAACTAAAAATATACCTGCATTTTTAGTTGTATAGAGTCAGATGTGATTCTTATTTTTCCATAATCCAGATAGTTCCAAGAAAGATTTTACTTACCATGCACTAATTTGGGGGAGATTATTTTAGGAATAAAATTTACCATTGAACTTGAAGAAATGATTTCTTAGACAAAGATAATCTATGGGTTATAATGTTGACTGATTTTCAAACTGTAGTTTTCATTGGACAAAAATAGGGATTTCATGTATTAGAATAGAAAATGGTTTCATTAGACTTCTTCTCTCTAAACCTTTTTAAAATTGAATACTAAGTAAGCAAAAAAAATTCTATAGAATGTATTATGTGACAGGTATTTTCCTAATGATTTTACATTAATTAATTCATTTTTCCCTTACAACACATTACATTAACTCCTTTTCATAAAGGCACTTCCTTTATCCTCACAATATCTGTGATATTGTTATTTAACCCATTTTACATGCAGGAAACTGAACACAAAGAATCTAGTAAATTGCCTCTATCAAAAGACTAAGCTGGGATTTGATCCAAGGTGCCATATGACTCCAGTGGTTTGCTGTATACTTTGCTCTGAGGACACAGTACTTCTTTGAGAAATGTAAAAAGCACAGCAACAAATCAGAGCTAGATCATGCAAATGAGGAGCCCATAACTAATCTACAGGGACAGGGAACGCTGCTACTGGCCACATCAGCACAGTTGCTGGCCCTTGGATTCTTCAGACAGTATGACCAGACTGTCCTATCTGCTTGAGAGCCATCAAAGCTTTGCATTGGTAAGCCAGCTCTCACTTGCTACTGACTGAAACTTTTCAGGCATTGAGGCTGTGGACAAAAAGGGGTTTATGGATGCAAAAAAAGGGGGGTTCTATGGAAAGTAACCTTATAGGGTGACCTGATCATAAATTCCTAACTGGGCAGGTCTTGGTGGGTAGTCATGCCCCCACATATAACTTTTAGTAAAAGGCCTTTCTTTACCTTAAACAAGCTCTGTCCACTGTTGCTGTGTATCTAGTTTAGAGCCTTTTAGAAGTGCCTTTTCAGACCCCTGCTTCTAAAAGTGACCACCTAGAGAACACATAAACTAATTAACTATCCTGTCATCCAGTCCATACCTTGCTTTTTACGACCTTCATATAATCTTCCTTATATTCCCTCCTTAATTTCAAATGCGTAAAATAAACTGCAAAACTGTTATTCTTTGGAGCACTTGTGATCTTACGCCCTGAAATATGTCGTCAGTTGGCTCAAATAAACTCATAAAAATTCTCTACAGGTTTGGACATTCTTACAGCATCAAGGCAATTCACTTACTTATTCAACAAGCAGCAACAAAGGTTTCTTAAGCACCACATACTGTCAAGCACTGGAAATACCATCATGAATCTCAAAGATTCCCTTGCTCAAGGACGTTATAGTTTATTTGTGAACATAGAGATTAAGTCTTAAATGATATGTTTTAATATCAATATTTATTATATTATCCTGAGGGTTAGATACAAGATTTCTGGGGGCAGGGACAAACTCTTTGTACTAACTTGTAGTAAAATTTACATCAGTTCCCTTGGTTCCAATTTCTCCCTCTTCTAGGGTGATGCAGTGAGAGCCACATGTAACCTTATTCTTACTGGGGTCTGTGCTAGGGGTGAAGAAACCCTCAAAAATCTGAGAATTAATACAAAAGAGGAGGATGGCTGTCCTGCCTTTTTCCCTTCCTATGACAGTGAGAGAAAACTTTGCTCCCTAAGGCACAGGAACTCTCTTTTGGAAGAGAATAGGAAGGATCCTTTGTTCTTTACCCTTTAGAATACAGCACAAGTTTCTCTGAGTTTACAATTCTTAGAATGTTTCCAAGCCCCAGGGTTTTATCATCCCTTGAAATACGCACATATTTCCAGAGAGGTAAGTCTTTTACTATCTATCTATTCAGTTATCTTTAAGTTTCAAGATCTGTCCTTTAACATAGGTCCCAGCCAAATTTTCCCTGAAATCCCTAATGATGCAAACACATAAATAGATTCACTTCCTGACAATTATGAAGACTGTGACCATCACAAAGGAGACATCCAGAGTGCCATGGAAAAGTAAAATGAGATCGAATCTATTCTATAGTGGGGAAGAGGTGAATCATGGGAGATATCCCTGATGAGTGACATTTAGCCTGAGGCACGGAGAAGAAATTAGAGTTGGAAACAAGCAGGGCTAGTCGAGGTGGGGTAGGTGAGGTGTAGCACAGAGGGTGCAGCACATGAGATGATTAAGGCAGATAACTGAGTGGTGGTTTCAGTGAGATGAAAGAAGAGCCGTGTGGCTGATATCTGGAGTAGAAATGAAACTGGTAGGTAATGAATTAGGAGACATAAGTAGAGACCAAACCATGAAAGGCAGGTAAACCTTGAACATTTCCTTTACAATCTGGCAATAAGAAGTCAGGAAAGTGTTTAGGTGGGGATAGTGGCATAATTTCTGGTTGTTATTTTTAAAAGTCAGGTGGAGCTACATTGTGTAGAAAATGGATTTGCTTGAAAACAGAATGAAAAATGGGGGTGAGGGCAGTTAGCAATAATACATTTGTGGTAGTGAGAATAAAGAAATGCGGCCAGATTTGACAAATGTGTGGCAGTTGGAGTAAATAAAGTTTTGAAATAGTCCGAAGTTGGACTATGTGGGTGGATGGTCCCATTTACTAAGAGGTAGGTATCTTGAGGAGAGGCAGGTTTCAGAATGGAGGTTATGAAATTGGTTATTTTTGTGTTGGCTTGAAGTGCTTATGAAGCATCCTGATGGGCATGTCAAAGAGGCAATTAGATATGTGAAAGCTAAAACTCAGAAAGAGAGATCTGACTCAAGATCTAAGTTTGGGCTGTCCAGCTGGAGTGGCTCAGTTGGTTGAGCATCGTCCCATGAACGAAAAGGTCACAGGTTAGATTCCTGGTCAGGGCACATGCCTGGGTTGCAGGCTTGATCCTAGTAAAGAGCGTGCAGGAGATAGCCAATCGATGTCCCTCTCTCTCTTTCTCTCTCTCTCTAAAATCAATAAAAACATATTTTAAAAATACCTAAGTTTGGGAATAGTCAGAGTAAAAATGGGTCATAGAAACCCTGGGGTGTGGGTCAAGAAATACTGTGGGGTGAAAAGAGAAGGAGGCATAGGAACCAAAAAAGGATTTATAGTTAGAAGTTGAGTAGAAGAGTGGGAGGCTGTGAGAGGTAAGAGAAAAATCAGAAGAATCCAAGAACAGAGAGCATTTCAAGAAGGAAAGCGAGGTTAATGATGTGAATCAGATCACATTTCTTCCCAACAAAACCCCTGCAATTCTTTCCCATTTTTCTTGGGATCAAATCAAAACTCTTTGCTATGTTTTGAAAATCTGGCCCAACTTCCTCTTCAGACTGACCTCCTACCACCTGCCCCTGACTGCTTCCCCTAGGGCCACGCTGGCTTTCCCGATGTTCCTTGAGTGGGCCAAATTCGTCTCCAACTCCGCATGTTTCTTCAGTCTTTTCAGACAGGCCTTTCAAGTGGAAAATATAGTGTCACCTTCCCCAGGACAGTGACCAGGCCCTGCTTTGGTCAGATGCCTTTATAAACACAGGAGTGGAATATTACAATTGTCCAAGGCTGGGTCATGTGCCTCCCAGTGGGCTACAGTGGTGACAGTTGGTCCAACTTGAGGCATATAGACTGAGCAAGATAATATGAAATGGGTAGAGATATTTCCCCAGAGGCAAGGATGGTGGCACACCAAAAGAATGTCACTAGGCAGGAAAGGCTGAGGTCAGAGTGGAGGCGGGGGGTGAGAGAGAGTTCCAGTAGCTTTGGGAAGAAACAATGTTCTTCTTTATAGCAAGAGGAAACAGTGTGAGTTGTAGGTGGATCATATTTTTGGCTGTGAAGCTTATTTGTAGAGAAGGGAGAAGATGAGAGGGTCAGAGGTTTGAGGACAGAGAGACTTACTCCAGAAATGCAAAACTGGTACAACATTCAGAAATCAATCAATGTAATCTACCATACCCACAAGCTAAGGAAGAAAACTCATGTAATCATATCAATTAAAGGAGAACAAAGGTGAAGGGCTCATACTACTTGGTTTCAAGACTAAAGACTCTAAAGCTATAGTAACCAAGACAGCATGGTACTGGTGAAAGCATGGACACATAGGTCAATGGGTCAGAACAGAGAGCACAGAGAAGCCCAAACAAATATAGTTAACTGATTTTGACCAATGTGCAAAAACCATCCCATGGAGAAAAAAAACTTATCTTTTCAACAATTAATGCTGGAACAATTAGACATCTGTATGCAAAAAAAAAAAAAAAATTGTAAGACAAAAATCTTACAGTTTACACAAAATTTAATTCAAAGTGGATTATAGACATAAACATAAAACAAATCTGTAAAATGATTAAAGGAAAACATAAAAGAAAAACTAGGTGGCTTTGGTGATGAATTTTTTAAGTATAACATCAAAAGCTTAATCCATGAAGGAAAAAAAAATTGGTAAGTGCGATTTTATTAATATGAAAACTTCTCTGTGCAAGAGTTTGTTAAGGGAAATCTAATGAGCATACTCTAGTATGACAGTAACAGAGAGGGGTTTCTGGTATGATAATAACAGAGATTAATGGAAGGTACAAAAAAAGGGGAGATTGGCAGGAGCTACAAAATTATAGTTTTGTTTTGTTTTGTTTTTGTTTTTTATGAAAGCTGGGTCATGTGCCCAGCTGTGGCATGAGGAAATAAGGAAGACATGGATCTTGTAATCACACATTCTGACCCTGAGATATCTGTTATGAAACCTTCAGAAGAAGTGATTTGGAAATGTCAAGTTTATATTAATGTAATATAGTAAAGGAATGTTCACTTAACTGATGTGTTGGGCCGAGTTTCAGAAGACACAGGAAAGAGCTTGGAAAAGAAGTAAAAGAAGTGATATTGTCAAAAGAGGTGAGTATTGTGAAAGTCAGAACACGGAAGATGATAAATAGAGGGTCTTGCATCAAAAGCTTACTGAAGAAAATAGGCTTTATGAAGAGTTGTCATTGATCAGTGCCTGGAGACCAGGTCTCACAGAATTCAGATCTGGAGAGAGGAGGAGGAGGCCTGAGGGGAGGGCCGTTGCCTCTTTTCTTGGTCCACAGGGACGGTGATAGCTATGGTGGCTGCCAGTGAGCCTGATTGCCTTTGCCCACCCAGCAGAAGGGTGTTGATGAACATTTTTGGTAGCTGGGTTCTTCATATAAGGAAGTTGTGCAGCCTTCATATAAGTCTTTGCTGCAGCCCTCTACAGAAAGGGGGGGGGGGGAGGGGATTGTTGAAATTGAATGTTTGTTTATGTGCCCAGGACTGTGAGAGAGATATATTTTAAAAAGCTTAAAAATTATAATATAGCCTCTAAAAGATGAGAGAGCACTATAAAACTGGTCTTTAATCAAGCACTGGGTAGTCTCATGGTTCATAAGTAGCAGGGATAATTGAGATAAATGTTGTCAGAGCAGCTTCCTACAGGGACACAGAACTTCCTAGAAGGAAATAGAAGTTTTAAAGAAGTTTAGAATCTGGCTAGAAGAAGAAGAAAAAAAAAAAACATATAAGGAGACATCAGAAAAGGGAAAAAGTATAAGTAAGAATCCCATGGCCAGAATATGAAATATAGTGTGTGTGTGTGTGTGTGTGTGTGTGTGTGTGTGTGTGTGTATGAGAGAGACAGAGAGTATTGTGTGTGTAAACCCATGTGTATTGGAATTGACAGGGGACTAAAAGGCAGTAAAATAAAGGTAATACATTTTATGATGGGGAAATGTGAAATAAAAATTTGGGAAAGATAGAGATTATCAAGAATCTTGAAAACTATAACCATGATCTGACACACAGTAAAAAGCTATAATCAATTTTGACCAAGGAGCTAAATGATCAAAGTAGCATTTTATAAAAATTAGAAATGCATTTGTATACTGGAGAGTCTCGGAGGGAGACAGGCAGTTTCACAGCTCAGTAAAAGTGTCTTTGCAAGTCAAAACATTTTTCAATCTTTGTAGAGCTAAATTAAAGAACTCCCAACAACATATCATTTTCTTTCTTTCCTCTCAAAGGAATGTTGACATAGTGAGCAAAATAGTTTCACCACATCTTTGTATCTTCTTTTAAAAGGGAATATTAAAGAACTGCATATGTTATTTTTATCTGAGGAGAAACATGTGCCGAGTCTTTAACTTCTATCTAGAAATTTTATTGTGGAAAATTTTCCTCTCAACATGCATAACTAGTTATTCCTACTTGATGCATTAAAAGTTTATTTCCAAGGGTTAGTTTATATCTTTTTTTTAATATTAAATTTTTTTCATCCTTGGGATTTTTAAAAAAAATTAAATTTATTAGGGTGACATCCTACCTAATAATAGACAAATATGCAAATTGACTGCACCTTTGCTACGCCCAAGCCACGCCCACCAGACAAGCCACGCCCATCAACCAATCAGGACGAGTATGCAAATTACCCCAACAAAGATGGCGGCTAATTTGCATATCAAGACAGCGTAGAAAGAAGCCAAGAGCTGCAGAAGGGAGCAAAGCTGCGGAGAAGCAAGCAAGCTGGGGGGAGGAGAAGGGAGGAGCGGAGGCGGGGCCGGGGGCGAAGGAAGGAGAGTGGGCAGTCTGGCAGAGAAGGCGGGGCCGGGGGAGAAGGGAGGAGCAGAGGCGGGGCTGGGGGAGAAGGGAAAAGCAGGTGGGCTGGTGGAGAAGGCAGGGGGTGGGGGGAGAAGGGAGGAGCGCAGGTGGGGCCAGGGGAGAAGGAAGGAGAGCTGGGCGGGCTGGTGGAGAAGGGAGAAAAGCAGGGGGGCTGGCAG
Organism: Eptesicus fuscus; assembly: GCF_027574615.1. NCBI lineage: Eukaryota > Metazoa > Chordata > Mammalia > Chiroptera > Vespertilionidae > Eptesicus > Eptesicus fuscus. The sequence goes on from NC_072486.1 coordinate 25,579,331, forward strand.
AGAATGCGGGCCGGGGGACAAGGGAGGAGAGCAGGCAGGGCGGGGTAGAGTGCAGCAGGAAACCCTATTGCAGGATTTTTCCTGCAACGGGAATGCTAGTTGGTTAATAAGATTGTATATGTTTCAAGAGTACATTTTTATGATACATGATCTATGTATTGCATTGTGTGCCCTGCACCCAAAGTCAAATCATATCCCATCACCATATATTTGGCCCCTTTTACCCTTTACTAGCCTCCTTTCACTCTGGTAACCACTATACTGTTTTCTGTGTCTATGAGCTTCAGTTTTATATCTCACATATGAGTGAAACTTTCTCTGACATTTCACTTAGCATAGTATTTTTAAGATTCATCCATGTTGTCACAAGTGGCAGTATTTTATCTTTTCTTATGGCTGAGTAGTACTCCTTTATCCAATCCTCTATCAAAGGACACTTTGGTTGTCTCCATGCCTTGGCCACCCACCATAAATAATGCTGCAATGAACATAAAAGTGTATACATCTTTGTGTAAAAACATTTGTGAGTAAATATTTCAAGTTTTTCAGGTAGATACCCAAAAGAGGGATTGCTGGGTCATACGGTAACTAAATTCTTAATTTTTTGAGGAACTGCCATACTGTTTCAGTGAAAAGGAACCCTCATTCACTGTGGTGGGAATGTAAATTGGCACAGCACTGTGGAAAACAATTTATATCATAACATGGAGAAATTGATGCGGGATCCCTCCCTACAAATTAAGATGACTAAAAGTTGAAAGCCAAAACCTTTAAGATGAGAAGAAATAGGGTAATTTAGTAAAGACTGGGAAATAACTTAAAACTTTTCCCCCAATGGACATAGATTTATTTTATCACAGTTTTTATCTCTACTAAAGATAATGCAAGAACAAACACTTGTTTTGAACTATGGTTTCAAGGGGCATCCCAAAGATTTTCTTAAAGTGATTGACAAGGAGAAAATTCGGAGATATCCTAAGTTAAATTACAGCAGGCCTGAGGGTGGAAGAGACAAGAGAAGTGGATCAGTTAACAACTGTGGGGGGGAAAAACAACAAAAGACCGCTTACATTCCTGAGCGTAAGTTGGAATTAATTTCCAGGTGGCTATTTTTGCAATCACCTAAAGAGAATAGCCAGACACCGGGAGATAACAGGTTCTGCTTCTTGCTTACGCATAAACTTTCTGGACTGTTGCCCCCAACCAATCCAAAGGAACAAACACTTCTCCCTTTCTTAGGCTTTTACATTTAAGAGAGACTCACATTTATCAGGGATGGACGTCAGAAAGACACATTGTGTGGGATGAAGCTAGAGGTAAAGTCACTTCAGAAGGAAGGATCCACGAAAGGGGGAGGCACGATTTTGAAATTTTAAGTATAGGATGTTTTCTGTGCCTCATATATGTTTCCTAGCTCTGTTACCATTGAATAGATTTTTTTTAAAGATTAAAAACTACTACAGATGCTTTGACTTCAACCTTTAAGCCTTGGGTTCCATTTGCACTGCCCTGGAACTCCTCTGTTAGAAGGTGATGGTGAAGGTCCCTCCTGTACTGTATGAGTTTCCAGGGAATGTGCTAAGAAAGTACCACAAACTGGGTGTCCTGAGCAACAGAAATTTATTGTCTAACAGTTATAAAGGCTAGAAATCTGAAATGAAGGTGTTGAAAGTTGATTCTTTTTGAGGGATGTGAGGATCTATTCCATGCCTCTCTCCTTCTGGTAGCCTTGGGATTTCCTCCACTGGGAGATGTCATCTCCCTGCGTCTTCACATGATCTCCCTCTTTCTGTGTTCAGTGTCCCTTTTTATATGGACACAGCCATATTGGATTAGGGCCCACCCTAATGACCTCATCATAACTTGATCATCTGCAAAGACTTTATTTCTCAACAAGGTGACATTCACAGGTACTCTGTGTTAGGACTTCAACATCCTTTGTGTGGACACCAGTCAACCCATAGCATCCATCATCATCTACCTCACCCCTCACCATAATGCAACCCCAAGAGAGTTCCAGTGTTTCTCAGGTGGAGCAAATTCAAGGGTGGGGAAAGTGTCAAGTGGAACAGGAACAGAAAATTGCTGGCAACAAATTCAAATTCTTAAAAAACATTGGGTGATCAGAGCAAAGCTGGTAGGAGGTGAAGGTAGTGGAGATTTTGTTAGCTTGTATAGAATCTTAAATGTTATGTTAAAAATTTGATCTGAGCCCTGGCCTGTGTGGCTCAGTTGGTTGTAGCATTGTCCTGTACAACAGAAGGTTGTGGGTTTGATTCCCAGTCTGGGCACGTACGAGAGGCAACCAATTGATGTTTCTCTCCCACATCAATGTTTCTCTCTCTAAAATAAATAAATAAATAAATAAATAAATAAATAAATAAATAAATAAATATCATATCCTTGGTGAGGCTTAAAAAAAAGATCTGATAATTATTTTACTTATTGAATCACAACTACTCTATTAAAATTTGAATTATAGATTTAAAAAATTGGATAGATTAAACTATTTGGTGTATATCTATAGACTACCAGAGCCCACCAGTTTGAAGTCTGCACCTAAAGTCTGGCAGACTTCAAATACTATGGCTGCTACTTCTCTTATAATGTTCCTATTTTCTTCAAGGGACCTAAATGTGACTTTTTAACAAATCCTTTATTTAAAATATGGTCTGAGGAAATTGGTCTTAATTCAACTTAAATTTTTTTCCTTGAAAAAAAAAAAAAAGGCTGTTGCTTTAAAGGAAATCTTGTTAAAGCTTTAGCTTTCCTTTTCATCCCAAAAGAGAAAGAAAATCACTATATCAAAACTATGCTACTGGGAAGACACCGTAATTAAACTTAATTTATAGAAAACAACAAACAGCAAGAAAATCACTGGATCCTCTAAGTTCTATAAAATCTCAGATACAAAGAAAAACCTCCAGAACTGAGTCCATTTTCCTCTTTTTGCTGGAAAATAAGGCACTGGGAATTGATATTACCTTGTAAGAAGAGGAGCCAAAGACATTTCCTCTTTATTAACCCACATCCAACTTCTCCTCAAAATATGGCTCAAAATATCCCCCTCCACAGGAACCCATACTTCACTAGCAATTTCATCACTGTGGTGTTGGAGATGAGATGTCCATCCACCCTCTAGCCCGGGGGTCCTCAAACTTTTTAAACAGGGGGCCAGTTCACTGTCCCTCAGACCGTTGGAGGGCCGGACTATAGTTTAAAGAAAACTATGAACAAATTCCTATGCACACTGCACATATCTTATTTTGAAGTAAAAAAACAAAAACACCCGCATGTGGCCCGCGGGCCGTAGTAGTTTGAGGACGCCTGCTCTAGCCCTTTACTGTGTTAAGGAGAAAACCACAGGCCCAAAATGGCATCACTCATGCTGAATAAAGCCCATGATACCAAACCTAGATTTAGTACCTGACCTAATTGTAGTTTCAGCTCCTTCCCAAAATGTAATCTTAATCAACCAACCTGGAATTTTCTGGTCAGCAACACTGAGGTAATCTGAGCAGGGTTCTCTCCATCCCCCAGGGGAAGAAGGAAAAATAAAGAGTCCTGCCATTGCCTTCCCCCTCAAATAAGAAGACCTGGCCTAAAAACACCCTTTCTTTCATTTGTTAATAGATCCCTTGCCCCACACTTCTTCTTATAAAAACCTTTTATTTGTATAATTCCTTAGGGCAGTGGTCGGCAAACCGTGGCTGGTGAGCCACATGCAGCTCTTTGGCCCCTTGAGTGTGGCTTCCACAAAATACCACGGCCTGGGCGAGTCTATTTTGAAAGAAGTGGCATTAGAAGAAGTTTAAGTTTAAAAAATTTGGCTCTCAAAAGAAATTTCAATCGTTGTACTGTTGATATTTGGCTCTGTTGACTAATGAGTTTGCCGACCATTGCCTTAGGGTATCTCTCTACTTGTTAGATGGGATGCTGCCTGATTCATAAATCCTATATAATAAAAGCCTAATATGCAAATCGACCAAACAATGGAATGACCAGTGGAACAACTGTTCACCCTGACATGCACTGACCACCAGGGGGCAGACGCTCAATGCAGGAGCTGCCCCCAGCCCGCAGGCCCCAGGCCAGCCAAGGCAGGTGCCAGCAGGGACCCCCTAATCATCCCGCCAGTCGTCCCACAGATCGGCCCTGATTGCCAGCCAGGCCTGGGGACCCTACCCATGCCTGAATTTCGTGCATCAGGCCTCTAGTCATTTAATAAAGCCAATTAGATCTCCAAATTTACTCGGTTAATTTCTTTTTAAACACCTGACACCATCAACATCTCTTCCAAGTGCACTTTGCCTTCAGGAGGCAACCCAAGGTGTTCCAGGGCCAATCTGCTATTCCTCCCTTCTGGGATTCTATCCTAAAATCATGATTATGCTCCTCCTTACACGTTGTTTTCTTTCCCCTGTCCAACCTCAAAAAAAACAATGGACTTGATCTGGGTCCCATTCTCGACTACTTGCTGATAAATAATTTATGCCAAGTCATTAAACAGTTGCCTTAAATCAATGTGGACTTGCTCTAAAAGTGGAATTTAGACACTATAGTCACTTAATGGAGGAAAACTTCCTGGGCCAGATGGTTTTAATTAGTGATTCGGTGTCAATTTTCAATATTCTGGAACTCCAGTATAGCCTGCCATTAATTAAGTACCAAAGCACCGATATTTTTGTTGGTGTTAAGGGGAGCAATTTGTTTCCCCAAAATATGCTTGCTTGGAATATTGATTATTTTAAGCTGGTTCTTCTTTAAGAAAGAGAAAGCTCAGGAAGAACCCTTCTTCCCTCTAAATGCCTAAAAGAATTTAGATAGAGGACCTGCTCCAGGAAGAGAGCTATTGCCATAAATAATGTTGACGTAAGAAACGGCCAAACCTGTAGAGAGTTTTTAGAGTTTATTTGAACCAAACTGATGACATATTGCAGAGAGCAAGATTGCAAATGCTCCAGACAACAGCAGTTTTGCAGTTTCTTTCATGCATTTGTAATTAAGGAGGAGATGTAAGGGAGGTGATAGAAAGGTAGGGTCAGATTACAGGTTCGTTAAGATTATATGCTCTCACGCTTCAGAAGCAGAGGGGGGGGGGCGGGCGTGTCTGGAAGGTGTGTTCACTGACGCACAGAAACAGTGGACAGGACTTGCTTAAGGCAAAGATAAACGTTTTACTAAAGTTATATGCCTGAGGCATAGTGGTAATCTACCATGACCTGTCCAGTTAGGAATTTATGATCAGAACACTGTGTAGTTAGTTACTTTTTATAGAACCCCATTTTCTCCCACATAACTACAAACATGACCTCAGTGAGCAGACAGGGAGGAGTCTAGCCAGTCTGTTCGTTAGACTCCTGTCTGTGTCCTGGTGCTTCTGGTGGACCCGGTGAGAATTTGCTCACCTAATGTTTGTTCCTTCTCATCCTACCTGTAAATTGTCTACCTTCCCTTTAAAGCCCAAACCACTGTTCCCTTTCTCCTTAGCTCAAGATGCCATATAAGCCTCAACTGTCTGATTTGTCCCAACCCCTATATTCTTATGAAACCCCCATATGTACATAGGTAATGAATTTGGTTCTTTTCTTTAGTTACTCTGTCTCAGGTCAATTTGATTATTAGAGCTACCAGAAAAACTGTGAGGGAAAAGAAGGGAAAATTCTCCGTCCCCATAGTGTGCTACCATTATTTCGGTATTTTAAAAATCTGAAATCTGAAACAGGTATGCTTTGAGAAGTACCTAGAGAGTTAAAGCCAACATTAAAAGGGATGCTTAATAATCTCTCAAGGCATTTGAGTAAGTGAGAAAGACTGGACCACTAACCCAGATTTTCCCATATCAAATTCGCTCTAGTTCCACTTCTTCAAAGACGTTGGGATTTTTTTTTTTTCTTTTTAGTGTTCCCTGAATTTGTGAAGAAAGAGAACCTCCCTGAAAGAGAATTATAAAGAACAAAGACTTAGTCTTCCCCTTGAGATATCTGCACTCCCAGTGGTGTCAGTGTGATAGGGAACATAATCAGTGTCTAATAGTGGAAACTTCTTATCTGTCAGACTGATTTATTTTGTGTGTTTAAACAAAGGCTACTTCACAGCACAAGCTAAGAACCAGGCATCTTGCAGATGGACTGCTGGGCCTTGGTAATAACAAATGTGATAGCCAATAAAAATATTGAAGTCTTTAACAGAAGTAAAAATTTCCAAAAGATTGCCTTTATGGCATCGTATGAGATTACTTGTAGATAAAAGTTCAAAGGAAAATAGTTGGATTTAGTTTATATGTATCCCCTCACCATCCCTCCAATTAGCATAAACTAGGCAAAAGCTTTTCTAGTGGTTGAAAAAACTTGCCCAAACACTATGCTCACCACCCAAGATAAGCCATTGACACACATTGTTCTTGCAAAAAGATTTTAATTCGTTTTCACTTTTCAAGACTGTCTTCATTTTATGTAATGTTTAACTTATTTTGTATAATTATTTTAATTGTCTTTCCCTACCATAAGTTAGAATGATAATATATGTTTAATATTTATTTTTTTGAAATTTAACTTTCATTCAATGTTATATAATATATAGTTATTTTATATGCAAAATATAGCAAATATTTAGTTTCAATAATTAAAAATTTTTTTTCTAAATCCTGAACACTGTTTTTAAATAAACTATGGGTATTAGTACCAGGATAGTAATACATTATGAAATAAATGCAAACATACCAGTATGTGGTTCTGATCCAACAGTGTCCTGATTTTCTAGTGGCTCCTCTTAATAATGTCCCATAAATGACCCTTAGCTGAATTAGCAAATGAATGGTCCGTGTATTTTTTCTGATGCTCCCCTTTCAACCTGGGGGAATCTTCTGACCCTGCAACCTTAGAAAGGGGAAAACAGTTATTTCTTGACCATCACCTGTGTGCCTAGCCCTGTGCTACGTGCTTTACATAATCATTTCATTAACCTTAACAATTATTCAATGTGGTCCTTGTCAAAACTCCCATTTTACAGTTGAGAAAATGGATGCCAAGCAGATTGACTAGCACATGAAACATTGCATTTGTTCTTCAATATTTAAATATATGTAGATATTTTCTGAATATTTATTCTCTTTGGGTGACTAGGAATAATAATATCTTCCATTTGTGTAGCACCAAGTATTTATTTGCTAAGCATCTCCATTTGCCAGCAGCTTATTAAACACCATGAACTCCTTCCCAAGTCTTTATGACACCTCCAGCAGATGCCAGTTTGCTGACCATCTCAGGTTGTTAAATATATACTCCAGTGCCATCCGCTTCAGTTTTTCATCCAAATTAAATGTCCCTTCCCTCCCTTAGACCCAGGGACAGCCCTGAGGCATGGATGTGGATAAGAAGAAGGGGCTTCTATCAATGCTTTCCCCGACCCCCTGCATCTTCTGGGTCCCTTTCTATGTCAAGGACAGAGAGAATTCACAAAAGAAGCAGAAATGCTTTTACTTACCAGTTGCCATGTGGTCTCTGACCTCCCCCATGGCAGCCATCCAAATGCCGCTGCTCTTGGGAGACACCTGATGATCCTCTGGCAGGCCCTTGGGAGGCCGCCTTCCTGCACAGTCACGTCTCATAGCAAATCAGCTCCAGTGGACCTTTCCCAATCTCCCTCAGCGCCCACCCTCATATAATCCACCCTGCAGACTTGCTGCTGTGGTCTCTTCTCTGAGTGGGTCACGGTTTAGGGTGGGGCTTTATCACAATAATTCAAGCCTCCAGTGGTGTCCACCTGACCTACAGGAAGACTTGTGTGTGTGTTTTCCTGCCAGATAATGGAGTGTGCCCTACCCTGAGTTGTCTCTCTAAATCTCTTTCCCTTTCCTGAAATCGGCACTAAGGGCAGGTCAGCAAGTCCACTGCATAGATTGGTGGCCAACATAAAATCAAAACTCCAGGCTTAACCTCTTGCCAGCACCCTCCACCCCCATATCTACAAATCATTTTCTTAAAACACCCCAATGGCTTAATGTAGAAGGAGCATCCCCCAGGAGTGGAAGGAAAAGACAGGAACTCTTTCGGAGGCTGAGGATTACAATACATTCATTCCCTCAAGATTAGTTCAGTGAGTAGAGAGGAATAACCAGGGCAGAGGAATGAGCTCACCACTTAATAAACCCCAATCATCTATCTGTCTCCCACTTTAGAACCAAGTTGCCAATTCTGAGACAGTCAGAAAAGTCGCACTCAGAATCCTTTCACATGTACTGTGTACATGAACTTGACACCACTCTGCATGACAGGTATTGTTACACACCTTAAGAAAGTGAAGCATAAATCATGTTATGTTCTGAGGGCAGGGGAATTTCTATCACATCACATCATGCTTGGCACATAACAGGGCTCAATAAATATTATTGAATAAGTATTGAATAAATAAATCATATGAATGACTAGCCCAAGGTCATGCTTTGGAAATGTGAAATAGCATTCATACTGAGTTCTTTTTGACCATCAATATCTCCCTGAATGAAGTGTCATCCTCACCCTGACACTGATTATAGCCACAGCCCAGTGTCATAACACCTCCTTCAGACATATCTGCCAGTGAAATATTTCATTTCTCTCCCCATATTAGAATCTAGTCCTGTGAGGGTTCCAGCTACATACATGTGACACCAATTAGCAGGTCCCAAGCCCAAAATGAGCTTATCCTGCCTGGGCTTGACTTGCTATATTTTGCAGTTGCCTATGTGGTTGGTGAAATCTCTCCATGGATGAATCCTTAACATTTACACAGATCATTCTCCCCTGAGCTTTTCTATTTTCAATCGCTTAATAAGCAAGAAGGGTCTATGTGACATTTGTCATCTGTTAATTACTGTAATTTCTCAACTTTAAAGCTATAAAAGCTGGTGAGTTGCTTGTAGGGACTTTAAACTCAAAAAATGTTGGGTGGATGGAGTGAATGCCTACATTTCAGGTAGTTGACACCACGTGAATGCATCCTGGTTTATGTCAAGTTCGTAAACCAAAAAAGTAGTTGAATCTTAGAAACTTAACTATGCAAACAGTTTTAAACGAGAAGCTATACCTTATACAAATACAGGGAATATGTAAAAAATGTAAATTTTTTATTTATTTAAATTGACCCTTGATTCTTGCTATTATTAGAGAAGAAGGAATATTTCTAAATATTTGGCTTTAGAGCTGGGCCAAGATGGAGACTCTGAGGATTTAGAAAGTCTGGGTAATTGATGGAGAGATAGCTATTACCTCCGTGAGATTGAAGTTTTCTCTCTGCTTTGCCTGCACTGGCAGAATTTCAATTAGCCTTTGTGTTCCTTGCTGAAGCTAGGGCAGAGGCTAAGTTGGGAGGGCAGCAGCGCAGACTCTGCTTGGACCTGTTTGAAATGGGCAAAGATAGTGGTTATTGTCCTTAGGTGCTACCTCCAAGCTCCATGGCCTGAGGCTCTGAGGTGCAAAACAAATAAACATAGAAGGAACATATTTGCATTTGGCGTTAGCCAGCGTGATTACATAAATGTATAGTCGTAATCATTTAAAACCTAACCGAGGGGTTGATAAACGCAGGGAAACAGTCTGTACTCTTGGGGTGGAAGGCTAGAGGAGCAAGGAGTGGCTGTGGCAACCCAACACCACACGGTGTCCCCTCCTGAGGCGGTAGAGAGGCCTTGGTATCTATTCTTGGCATTGATCTACCTCTCTCATAAGTTTCTGGCAACCTCCCAGAGAACAGCATGTTCCTGCTGTTTGTGTATGCAGCCAAGGAGGAAGGGCCTGGCTTAGTCCTCTCCGCCTCCCACAGCCTCTCCTCCCACGGCCTGGCCTCTCCGTGGTGTCAGGAGGAAGTCTCGGCTCAGCCCCATCGTGCAAGTCCTCACAAGTTTGGCTAGCCCCCCGGTCCAGGCTGTGTTTCTGAGATGCCCATATAATTGGTGCAGAAATCAATTTTTAGGGAACCTGAATGTCCCTGCAGACCATGGTCCAAAAAGATATTGTGTTGCAGGGAATAAATATAGATTGAGTTTCAGCTAACCTCCTGTTATGGTCACAAAGGCCTCCTTTGGAAATTTGCACCTGTCTTCCAGGGTTAGATCTCGCTAGGCATGATTACTCACCCTGTGAGAGCTAAGATAACACAGATTAACACCAGCTCTGGGTACTGCCAGCTTGAAGGGACTGACTCACTCCCTTCTCCTCACACTACCTTTTCAGGAGTGTGAAATCAGAGCGGAAGGAGGGATTAGTCAGCCTGATTTGAGGGGCCCCTGAGGGGGATGCTGAGGTTTCCAGGAAATAAAAAAGGGGTTATCAGATGATCATGAGCTCCTGGGCCCCATGGGCAGGCAACCTAGATCCACTTGTCTGGAATTCTAATAGGAGCCAAAACATTGTGCAGTGTCTATGGACAGACTTAGAGATCATGATTGCACCATTACAGACCTAATCTTATGGACAAGGTAGGCCCATGAAACAAATGGGTCATCATAGAACTTTCTGAAATCAAACCAGTAGAATTTCTCCATTTCTAATGTATCCAGCACTTTCTTCAACCACTCCTAACACACCTTTTCTAGTATGGCCTTATACTGAGTTGTAGTTTACTGCGTACACAGTCTTATGCACACCTCTACCCCCGAGTAACTCTCTCCGAAGTGTCATAGTTTTACTGGACTTCTCCATCCTGTTGTCCCATAAACCCCTCAAGTTCAACATGATTAAAATTAATGTTGCTATAAGAGACAAAATAAACTAACAAACCAAGTGGAGACAAGTGGAGACAGTCTCATGGATACAGAGAACAGACTGACAGCTGCCGGGGAGCGGGGGAGGGGGGTGCTGGGTGAGAAGGGTGAAGGGATTAAGGAAAAAAAAGATTCATGGACACAGACAACAGTATGGTGATTGCCAGAGGAATGGGGAAGGGTTAGAGGGAGGTAGAAGAGGGAATGGGGAAATAAATGGTGATGGAAGGAAATTTGATTTGGGGTGGTAAACACACAATACAATATACAGATGAAGTACTGTAGAAGCCGGCAGGGCGCAGGCTTCTGAAAGGCCTGGTGCACCAGCAGACAGGCACCCAGCTCCCCCGTGATCGAAAGCGAAAGCGTGTAGGGGACCCTACATGTGCATGATTCAATCATGCACTGGGCCTCTAGTCCTATCTAATAAAAGAGTAATATGCAAATTGACCACCATCCAACACACAAGATGGCCACCCCTATGTGGTCAAAGATGGCTGCCCCCATGTGGACACAAGATCACCACCACAAGATAGCTGGCAGGGGAGGGCAGTTGTGGGCGATCAGGCCAGCAGGGGAGGGCAGTTGGGAGGGATCAGGCCTGCAGGGGAGGACAGTTGTGGGGGACCCAGGCCTGCAGGGGAGGGCAGTTGGGGGGGACCAGGTCTGTAGGGGAGGGCAGTTAGGGGCATCCACGCTGTCAAGGGAGGGCAGTTAGGGGTGACCAGGCCAGCAGGGGAGGGCAGTTAGGGCAATCAGGCCATCAGGGGAGCAGTTAGGCGTCAATCAGGCTGGTAGGGAAGTGGTTAGGGGGTGATCAGGCTGGCAGGCAGAAGCAGTTAGGGGCAATCAGGCAGGCAGGCAGGTGAGTGGTTGAGAGCCAGCAGTCCTGGATTGTGAAACGGGCAGTCAGACATCCATCAAGGGATCCCAGATTGGAGAGGGTGCAGGCTGGGCTGAGGGACATCCCCCCCCCCCCCCATGCATGAATTTCATGCATTGGGCCTCTAGTAGTCAATAAAAAGTAAATGTTAATAAAATGAAATACTCAGCAATATAAAAGATGTTGCATCAAGAAATAAGAAGAGTAAAAAAAAAAAAAAAAAGCCAACATATGAAATACAGAACTTGAGAATCCCAGAATTGAGCAGCAATTTTGGTAGTTAATAATCAGGTGACCTTGGTCAAGTCACATAACTTTTCTGATCCTCATTTCTTCGCATATATAATAAGAATGGTGTTAAAAGTTATCAGTTGTTGGCTGCTGTGTGTCAGGCATTATACTCAGCACTTTATAAGCATTATGAATAGAGATTTAATAATCAGATTAATCACCACTGACAGATGATATAACGTTAATCCATTCTTTCAATAGCTATGCATTGAGCGACTACTAAATGCTAGGAGTTGACACTTAAAATGTAACAAATTGCAAAATATTTGAACAGGCAGTCCAACAGAGAAGATGTACAAATATCCCATAATCACATAAAAAGCTGTTCAACATCTTTAGTCCTCAGAGAAATGCAAATTAAAATTACAAAGACATATCACTACACACCCATCATAATAGCTAAACTTAAAAAGACGGACACCACTAAATGTTGACAAGAATGTGCAGCAACCAGAACTCTCAGAGATGCTGATGGAAGTGAAAACATGTGCAGTCCTTTGGAATACTGCTGGGTGCTTCTTTTTTTTTATAATTTTTTTTTATTGAGGTATTATATGTGTACTTATCTTACCATTACCGCTGGGTGCTTCTTTATGAAGTTAAATGTACATCTGTTGACTGATTATTTTATTTCATTCCTAGATATTTACCCAAACGAAATGGAGACATGTCCGCAAGAAGACTTAAGCAAGAATGTTAATAGCAAGTTTGTCTATTGTATAGGCCGGGGTTCTCTAACAACACAGGGAGTGTCTCAGGAGATTGTAGGGGCAGGCGGGCAAGCTGGAGACCCAGAGAAGAGTCAACATTTCAGTCGTGAGCCCAAAGGCTGTCTGGACACATGACTCTTCCTTCCTTTGGGAACTCAGTCTTTTTCTCGTAAGGCCTTCAACTGATCGGATGGGGCCCACCCATGTTATGGAGGGTAATCTGCCTCCACAATATGGAATGTTATGAGTTAGAGCAGTGGTCGGCAAACTGCGGCTGGTGAGCCACATGCGGCTCTTTGGCCCTTTGATTTTTTTTTAGCAAAGGCCAGCTTAGGAGTACCCTAATTAAGTTCATAACAATGTACCTACATAAATAGTTTAAGTTTAAAAAATTGGGCTCTCAAAAGAAATTTCAATCGTTGTACTAATATTTGGCTCTGTTGACTAATGAGTTTGCCAACCACTGAGTTAGAGTCAATTCAAAAGCTACTGATTTAAATGTTAATCATTTCTAAAAAATACGTTCACAGCATCATCTGTTTGATGGTACCCAGATATCTGGGTACCATAACCTAGCAAAATTGACATTTAAAATTAACTATCAAAACCATCATTACCTCAAACTGGAAATAACTCAAATGTCTGTCAACAGGAGAATGAATAAACATATTTCTGGTACAACAGAACAATACTAAGCAATAAAAAGTTACAAACTACTGGTAAAAATATGGAGAAATCTCCAAAATATTATGTTAAGAGAAAGAAGGCAGACACAAAGGAGTATATACTGACTGTATAATTCCATTCCTATGAAGTTCAAGAACAAGTAAATCTAACCTCTGGTGATATAAAATAGTACAGTGTTGCCAATGGGAGTTGAGGATTTCTTGGAAAGAGGCAGAAAGTAACATTCTGGGGTAATAAACATGCCCTTTATCTTAGAGTTTTGATTACACAAGTATATACATTTTGTACAAATTTATCTAATTAGATATTTAAAGGATGGGTATTTTGCTGTATGTAAATTTTACCTCAATTAAAAATAAAATAAAATGGAAGAGATTACCGTTCCTTTAAGGAAGTTCCAGGCTAGCTGGGGAGACAGACGGGCAGACAGACATTCACAACGTGATGTGGTGAGTGAAGCATTTCACCTAATTAGCTTATTAAGGTTTTTAAAAGAGTAGGTAGGGAGTGGACACTAGTATATGTAAGCTATACAGAGGCAGCACTTGTTAAATGAGTCAGTTAACCCTGTGTCGAGGCAGAAATATATATTTAAGGACTATTCAAAAGCAACTCAAGTATCACACATTGCAAGAGGGCCTATCTTGACTTATTTAGGTGTTCCCAGTGTCTTCAAATGGGCGTATTTCTTCCTGTGAGCTATAACACACACTGATGGCATATCACTGAAGAGATGCATTCTATTCACATCTGTTTGCTAGGTGTGTGTGTGTGTGTGTGTGTGTGTGTGTGTGTGTGTGTGTGTGTAAACTTCCCTGGAAAGTGTGGGTCTGTCAACCATTTATAGAAATCTAGAATTCAGCTGAAAAAATCAAGCAAGATGGGACTATAATAGTAATTTATCCAACAGTAGCCATATACCTGGCATTGCTCAAGATATTTTATTTACTCTCCCATCAAGTCTACCAAGAGGCAACTATTGTCCCTCATCGCAAAGGGGGAACCTGTCTCAGAGGGAGTAAGTGGCAGAGAGGGATTGGAACTCTGGCACGGCTGACCCCGTTTGTGTGTCTGTGCGACCAGCTATTCTGCTAGATTGTCTCGCAAATCTACCTTACTGACAGGTTTTCTGACTGTGTAGCGCTATGTGGGACACTAGGAACTCAGATCAGATGCAAGCACTGCCAGGGCGGGCGGAAGCGTGAGAGCCTCGTGTTGGAAGGTTTCCTCCTTGTTACCCTCTGGTAGTTTTTGCTTCTAGCTTGGCAAAAGCTCTCACCTGTGATCTATTGCTAAAAAGAAAGCAAGCTCTTCCATAATGTTGTGGCTTTCAGACTGAGAACAAAGAAATCCAAGAATGAGAGAGGGAGATAGGAACACACAACCTCCCAGTTTCTGGGTGGCTTCCGTGTCACCTTCATGCATCCAAAGCAAAGTTTTGCAGAAGACACTGGTGCCATCGGTCCTTGGCAATCCCCAGGAAAGCACCACCGGAGCCTCTGCATTGCTCACACTGAGGCCCTGGCCGGGCAAACAGACAAAAACAGCAGCAACAACCAAAAGAAAAACACCCAAAGAGACAAAACAAGAAGGGAGAAGGAGAGAGGAAGGGAAGTAGGGTAGAAAGAAGGGAAGTTAAATGAATGGGATGAATGGTGAAGTTGTCTATTTCAGTGCTCCACAGAAAGAAACTGAGTTGTTGTTTTTTTCCCTTCCAAATTATGTAACCACAGGATAAAACCCTGTGGTTCTAAGATCTCTTGAAACCGAAACCAGGACATTATGAAAGTAGCCCACAGAATACCTTTCTGCCTTTCTTGAGCTTTCCTGTTTAATTTTCTTCCAGGCTGCATTTCAGAACGGAGAGAGGCCAGTCGTTCCCCGGCTGATTCACGGCAGGCAGGAAGAGCTCCTACACTGCCTCCTTCCGGCCAAACTGCCCAGCGCCGATAGCCGCTGCTGAGTCAGCTTGCAACAGTTGGACTCAGAGAGTTTATATCACAGGAAAGTCATTGCAGTCCAAATACAGTAGAAAGCACAAGTCACATCTCTGTCCCAAGCCCACAAATGTCTTAGAAAACTCTCGATGTTTACATAATACCCTCCCATACCAGACATAAGTGCCATCTGAGCATTTACTGAGGTTCAACTACACACAAGAAATTACTTTAGATGCTTTACTTAGGTCATTCCTTTAGTTAGCAAACGACCGTGTAAACCAGGTAGTTAATTATTACTATTCAAATAGAGATTGATACTTGGGTTAAGAAACAGGCCCAAGTTCACATAGATATTAAGTGGCACAATCAGGATGGAAATCCACACTGAGGAATCTCAAAATCCGTAACGTTCCCCCTGTGCCACACTGCATGGCTTTGCAGTTTCTCTGTGTGTGTATCTCTGTCCGAGAACTAGCCACAGGTTTCTTAGAAACCATTTGCTTCAGCCTAAGCTTTCCCTAATGGACCATCCAAGAAGAGCCCTGTCATCGTCTCTCTGAGTTCAGCAGCGCTGGGAGTCCCCGGGCCCCTGCAGGACTGCAATTATGTCAGGGCTTCTGTAAGCAATTTGTCACTTGAACATTGCCCTGGCGAGACTTATAAACAGTCCTAGGACTCCAAATTTTGCCTCTGTTCCTTCATCCTCCAGGGCAGCGATTTTAAACTGGTGTGCTGCAATAATTTTTAAAACATGCAATATCTGACTATTTAGTCTAGGGCACTGACCTCGTTTCCCTTAGACCGTCAGATAAAAAATGACAACAGCCAACACAACCATAGCTGTCTGGTGTGAATGAATCAAAATTATACTTTTTTTTTGTCAGATGTGCGAAAAATATATCGTTTTGGTGTGTGCAGAAGTTGAGTAATTAGTTTATGTGTGCTATGAGATAAAAAGGGTTGAAAATTGCTGCTCTAATGTACTGGATGGGAGATTTCTTTTTTTCCCTTCTTTGTGCAATTAAAAAAATTCTTTAGCTTTTGATATTTTTAAAAATGCAAGATTATAATCCCCCCTTTTTTTTTGCTTGAGGCTATCAGTCCATATGATTGTAGTGTTTTAGATGAGAAGAAAAGGGTTAATTAATGTCATGATTAGATATCTTTTTCACAACTAAATCTTCAGAATTATATATATATATTTTTTTTGCATGGCAGAGAGTGGAGGGTATTGGGAAAGGCTATTATCTATATTAAGCATCATGGAGATGCTCTGAAAATTATAAAATACTGTATAAATATTATGCCGTTTTATTGTAATTATTATTCTATGGGAAGAACAACTGGGAGACGTTCAAGAAAAATCAGTTCTCAAACGTCTCCCATCTCTAACTTTCTTGAACATCTCCCATCTCAAACAATTCGGTTCTTGACCAAGTTGTTCATGGCAAAATGTCCCAGAACAAAAACTTTGGTCCTCATCCCAACAAAACTTTCGTGCTGATACCTGTGTGACAAAAGAGAGAATGTGCGAGTATGAGTCAGTTTACTACTAAACCTGGCGTGGTTAACATCTCAGGAAATTGTGCTGTGAATATTTGTGTGTGTGTGTGTTTTGTGTTGGTCTGGAATGAATTAATTCATTTTATATTATTTCTAATGGGGAAAAGCAATCCCGTTTTAGAACAGCCTTCTGGAACGAATCAGGTTGGAGAACCTTCCCAGGGTCTCAAATAAAACCACTCTTAGTGTCAGAAACACGGCTTTGGAAGGCAAGCACTACGAATGAGTCAGCACCGGTACGCTTGCCCGTGTAATTGGATTCTTTAAAAAAAGTTTTGAACATGTGCAGGTTCAAAACTTCATGAAGTTTTCACAAACAATCAGATGAGCAACAAAATCACAAGGCTCAGCTGCTTTTTCCCACCTTGCTAGCCCACTGCAAATGGCTTGCCACTTCCCTTACCTCTATAATCAGCTTTGACTGCTGTGTTTTTTTATTAGAAGCCATTGGGTTCAGGAGGGCAGGGCAAAGGAGCAATGTAACACTGGGTAGTTAAAAAATTGAACACAAGTGTGTCTAGATCCTGAGAAGGGGAGAAAACCAGATAGGTGATCTGATATCCAACCAAGGTGCTTTCTCACATATAACTTACAAAAGAGGGATGTTGTGTGTTTTTTTTAGGCCATTAAATGACTGCTTATAGAAACTAACAAAAGCATCATGAGGATATAATTTCCTCGGTTGCTATGGCCCCGGGTTGTGTGAATGGTTAGAATGGAGGGAAATGAAAAACCCAGGAGGAATGAGATGGTGATAACTCAGGAGAGAATGACCCTACACTTTCTTTATTGTTATTAAAACACTCTTGTTCCTATCACAATAGCTTGCATTTTTGTGTTTGCCCTTTTCTTTCTTTTGAAAACATTATTTATTTCCAGGAGCATCTCCTTACTCCTTTTTCTTTCTGAATGTGGGAGAAAGCCATGAAACAGGTAGAGTTCTTCAGGGCGAACTGCTGAAAAGTCAGTTAGGAAAAGATCTCAGTAAATAAACAACTCGTGAAGATGAAAGGAAACAGAAGAGCTTTATTTAAGTCCTCTGAATAAAAGTTCAAAGATGAGAAAAAAAAAAAAGAACTTCAAACCCATGGATAAACAATTGGAAATAGGTAGTCATGTATGATACCCGACGTTTCGGTACAAGCAAGCAGACTGAGAAAAGCCAGCGTTTTCCCATGGAAGGAACATCATCTCTGTTTGTCCGCAGCTTCCGCTTTATTGCCCAAGTCAGTGCATCACAAATGTGTCCGCCAGAATATTCCTGAAGGTGGAGGCCAGCATGAACCTGCCTGCACTCGGAGTTCTGCCATGTGGCCTAACAACTTGATGTAAGCAAACTATCTTCTGAAGGATTGTGTTTTATATAAACAGTTCAGACGAATCCAGCATTCTGTTCCATAATATAGGTCTTGTCTTAGTACAAAGTATGTCTCCCAAAATTTTGAGTAAAACCGATACTTCGAAAAGCTATGATTTTCCTACAGGGCGCCTAGACTATGAGAATCCCAGTTTAGAAACACATTCTCAGTGGATTGTTTAATACCATCTCTACTCAAAACTCAAGCATCTAAAGTTAAATACGGTGGAGAACCACACAAATGAAAGAAACCTGCTCACACCTGGCAAACTGATTTGTGTGTGCTTAATTACTTCTGACATCTCAAAAGCATTACTAAGGGAATCAGCAAGAGAAGAAAAAAAAAGAAGCAAGTTGGCCTCATAAACCATGAGGTCCAGACGTTCATCATCTATATTTCTCTTTCAGCAAACCACTAACTAACAAGCCTGTCTAAACATACTTCTCTCTCCAACATTTTCAAACTTTTATCGTTTTCAAGAAATGTCTTTTCCTTTGCTTTCTATAGCCAGCCATTGCGAGCAAAGCACTCCTGACCTTCTAGCAAAAATGCTCTGAAATGTCAGTCTGTTACATAAAAAGACCAATGTAACCAACTTAAGTCTTTCCCTTCACACTAAACAGGAAATCATGCTGAAATAAAACAATATCTAGATGGGTGGAGAAACTTAAAGTGATTACATTTCCACTCACAGCAGCAGGAGACCGCCCATCTCCCCTCCCCCCCCCACGTCACACAATTCCTTCACTCTATCTTCACGCTTAAAAGAAAACCACGCTTACTGTCAGAAACACGGCTTTGGAAGGCAAGCACTACGAATGAGTCAGCACCTGTACTCTTGCCCCTGACACTTGACCTTGCACTTCCCTGCTTGTATGTCCGGATCCGCTGCTAAACGGTGAGATCCTGGAGGGCAGGAGTCCTTGCTTCGGGCTCATCTTTGCATCTCCAGTCTCTGGCTCAATGAGAGTGTGTTGAAACGTCCATTTCTGACTATTAAGTGGACTGCCCTTTGTTTTTCATTTCTAAGGTGAGTCAAAGGTCTCCCTGTTAGGACTACGTTCACATGATTTCGTCACTAAGAATAAGGTGAGGAGTTCGGTGTGGGTACAGGAGTGTGCAACACTAGCAACTAGTAATATCGGCCAAGTGGAAATGGGGGGAAGGCGCCAAGATTAAGAGGCTGATCACAAAGCCTGCTATTTTGCCAAATGAACAGTAATGTAAACTTATCACTGATAAGGGAGATGGGTCGTAGGAAACTCTGGGTCCCATTTCAAATGAGATAAGAAAGGAAAATTTTACAAAAATATATCAGGCACCTAGTAAGAGCACCTATTCCTGTTAGTTATTATTGTTCTGTCTGTACCTTCTGGATACATTCTGGCCTTTGAGAATGCCTCAGCTTTGCTTCTTTATCTCCCCTCACCATGAAACCCTAGGATCAATGACATGACATAGTGTTTGTAAAGTGTTTTGAAATCCCTGAAGTGTTATAATCAACCCAAGTACCATTTTATTTATGTAAACGGTGTCTACCCAGCGAGTCCACTTAAATATCTGGGATTGGGAACCTCTGTCTCATAAGGCTTAATAAATGATTCCCTCTGGCTCTAAAAGCAAGTACTTTTTCAATGACAATGGGAGGGAAAGCAGAGGAATTACTCTGTGACATCTGTTGTGTAACGTTCTTCGGATGGCGCATCTCGATAAATGCATGAGAGTCCTTGGAGAGTTACTGCACACAGTGAAGAGAGAGTGGTAAAAATCCCAGTATCTCTGAAAAGGAAGGGAAGGCAGGTTATAGTCAGAAAAGCCCCCCCCCCCCCCCCGTTGCCATCCAAAGAAATCAACAATGATGATTTTAGGCCCGATTTTCTACATAATGGCAGCTTTCTAGGGTCTCTGATAGCAAGACAGATACTTTTCAGTACTTGCATTGCAGTTTGGAAGTACTTTATAGTGAAAACCAGAGGAAGTGAATTGATTCTTTACCTCCAAGTCATCATCAGGGATAGCCCGTTTCCACTTTACATTCCACTTGATGTGTTCGTAGGCATTGACTACAACTTCGATTGCTTTGGGACAGGAATGGCAAGCCTGTATCACCTGCAGATGAAGCAGAGTTCCGTTTATTTAATGCACATATATGATTCAGTCATTCCACTCACAGAGACTTCATGAATGTATTGACCTATTGGGCTCCTTGGAATGCTGAAATGCTTTTGAGAAGGCTCATGACTTTAAGTATCCACACACTGCCAGCCTCCATGGTGGATGGAAGGATTAATAACATCAGACTAATTTCCTTCACCATCCAGAAGTAAGTGAAAAAAGAAGTTCTAACAAAGAAGGTGGGAGCCTGCTGAGATGCATGCCCTGCCCTTACAGCACTCACACCTCCCAACAGCCTCTGTGACCACCAGAAGACCTCTCGCTCCTTTCTGCCAAGATGGCCCTATCTCTGGAAATCCTTTGGGTGTGGCCTATTTTCATTTCAAAGTGATGCTGGCTCTTCAATGTGGCCTACAACTGGTCCACAAGAAACCTGTATCTCTGTCCCATCAGCAGCAGCAAAAGCACTCATGATTCCTAATTTTGTCACCTTCATTTTCTTTGCCAACAGGCAAGCAGCTTCTGCCATGGACTTTCTCCTTTACATTTTCTCATCGTGGGTTATACATCAATTTCATTTTTCCCTTGAACGTATCAAGCTCCCTGCAGAGTTCTCTGAAAGCCTCTCTCACTGGACATGAGATGAAGAGGAAGCCCCCCAACCCTACAATTGTAAAGAAGGCATGTCTTCACTTAACTTTCTCCAAAGAAATTTCTCCCTTATTTCCAAGTCCTTCACAATCTCAACCTATTGTCATTGGGGAAGAGGTCACAAAACTAGTTTTCCTGACCTCCTTTACCAGTCCTTCATAGGTGGTCTGGTATTGCATTTTTCAATGTGCTAGTAAATACCTAACGTCTTGGGTCCCTGGGCAAAACTGAGACAGAGAGATTTTAATTTTAATACCAGTGTGTGTGTGTGTGTGTGTGTGTGTGTGTGTGTGTGTCCAGATCACCTGATTGGAGGTCAATCTGAATGGAGGGCCCATGTTGGGGAGCAAAAGATAAGAGCAAGTAAGATGGAGCTAGTGGACAGTACACCTGGAATGCCAGTCCGAGGAGCGAGGGATTGACTTAACAGGCAATAGGAGGAGGTTATTACATATTCTTGACAAAATAAGGGTTATATTCAACCAATTCGTTGCATTGGAAAGCCTTCTTGGGCACTCTGTTAGCACTATGGCACTAATTCTGAAAAGTTCATGACCTGCTTTTTGTCATTAAGGAGTTTGCAACCTACCTGAGGAGAAAAGATGTAGATATTTGAAGTTGGAGAGCAATGTAAGCCAGTAAATAATAAGGGACTATGATGAAGATCATCAAGTGTCCCTTGAACACCAGGAGCAAAGCACACAGGAGAAAAACAAGGATATCAGGGAAGAGAGCAGGGAAGAGGCTGAATGGGATGCACCCAATGGCTTCTCAGCTAGTCTCACTGTTAATCATGAGAATGAAGGGTAAGTGAAACTTTGAGAAAGAATCCGGGCTTAATGACTAATCAGATATCAGGAATAAAGAATGCAACTTTGACGTATGAGATCAAGGAATGAGGAAATTGGAAGGTCAGACTAATTTGGAGATGGGCAGATGAGGAGCAGGAGAACATTTCATATGCAGTGTCTTCATGGCAGTCAAACATGTACATGGTAGATGCTCCTATACAGGCAAGGTGAAGATGGAGACTTTTGTACCATCAGAGAATGTGCTGGCTAAACCTATGAGGCTCAATAATACTATACATGGGTATAAATGGAAATGATAGAGGACCATGGTATGAGGAATTTGAAGCTAGCAACATGAAGTCACTGAGTGTACGGTTGGGAAGAAATGTGCAGTAACATCCTTATATAGTGTTTCCACCATACAGACACAATAGATGCAAATAACATCAACAGTATAGATATGTAGAGTAAAATAATTAAGAGCTAACAGGTTTTGAATATTTATTACCTTTTTTTTTAGTATACTTTATTTGTTGGTGTATATGATTTAAGTTTGCACAACGCTTGTGTTTAACAATAAGCTTACAAAATTTAACCATCAGATATCATGAGCTACTGTGAGCCAATGCCAGCATACAGCTGCTTTTGGTAGTGCCTGCCTTTAAGAAGCACAGTCATAAGCCATTGAAACTAAATGTATATATTAAAGCTCCAAACCAGTGAAAGCATTAGAATCATCCTGTCCAGTGGCTGGGTCCAAATAAGCACTGCTGGAGGCTAAAACCAACAGTAGTTAGCATAAATGCAAAAAGACCCATTGCAAGGCCAATGGATTTTGATATTCAGCAGGGCTGAAGATCAGCATAATATTGTCCTGCTGTGGGCTCAATGGCTGAAGGCAATTCCTTAACCTGATAATCAATCCTTTTACTGTTTACCAAACTTTACCTTTGATATGCCTGTATGCATTCCCAAAGGGCAAATGTGTATTCAGGTGAATAAAAGCTGACAGGTCCAGGTTTTCAGAGAGCTTCTCCACTAGAGAGAGGTTTCCAGCCTGGCCCCCCATGCCTTCTAAGTTCATATTTCTTGTCTAGTGTTTTCATTTGTGCACAGCCCCTTCTCCAGATCCTGAACCCTAGCTGTAAATGGATGCAGCAAAGCACAACATGTTTAATGAGAGGTTCCATTCACATACATATTCTGGGCACAGAGCACAAAGCTAAGCTGCTGAGCATGACTTTTTTAGCCAGGTCTAAACAAATAAAGAATAATCCGCTATCATCAACCCATATCGGGTATGCAGGTGGGCTTGAGCCAGAGATCCATTGCTATGGGACTTCTGAAGAGACAGTATTTCTGAGTCTACAGAAAGTGTAACTCAAAGGATTTCTATCTGGGTACATTGCTATCAGGGTAGGCAGGTAATTGTCCAGGATCTTGATCTTGGAAAACTCAGGCAAATAGGCCTGATTTTTTTTTCTTTTTTTTTTCTGTAGCTGAGATGAGGATGGCATATATGTAGCTCTATGCAAAAGAGACAGAGAAAACTTGAGGCTGACTAATTGCTTTAAACACTAGTTATAAACTACGATCATAGTATCATAGAATGTTAGGGTTGCAAGGAACCCTAGAGATTATCCCATCCCCCTAATTTGGAGATAAGGAAATTGAAACCCAGAGCAGTCCAAATTAAGAGGAAGCATAGTCTTGTGTTTTCTTCATCTGAGTTTAGTGCTCTTTCAAGTACATTCTCATGATCTTATTTTAATCCTTAGGTAATGACTGGTGAAATAAATGATTGAGGACACAAATCCCATTGCAGAGACTTTTAAAACAAGAGAGACTATCTTCCACAATTATTTTAGGTTGGGCCTTTGTCACTGCAAAGATGTTGCTAGTGATATAAAAATAATATCCATCCAGACCTCCATACACATTGTTCTCTAAAGACCTCCAGACACAGCCCTTCTAGAAGAATGAGCCATGGTGAGAAGTATGTTAGTAATTACTTGAGTAACCCAAAATAAAGATTTAAATTTAAGAGTTACCAGTACAGGGATGATAGCTGAAATTAATCCAAGGCCCGAATCAAGCATCTACTTATACTGGAATTATGAAAACAAAAAAGCATGAAGAAGTCAGAAAGCTTATAATGAGGCTCTGCACATGGCTTAGTTGTCCACTCAGAAAACTGAGCTCTATGCTCTGCATCAATTTCCCAGGCCACACTCATTCTTCATGAAAGCCACACTGGATATATTTAAAGACAGAGTGCCCACACCCCAACACAGGTACTTTGTCCCTAGGACTTCCTTACCTCTCCCTTCTTGCCAACACTGAGGACACAGAACAGATGTGGATGAAAGTTACTCTCCCCTTTACAGTGTATTTCCTACTTCTCAACAAGGGTTTCCAGATTTAGCAAATAAAAATAACAAAGGCTGTCCAATTAAATTTGAATTTCAGATAGACAACAAAGAATTTTTAGTATAAGTATATCCCAAATGTTGCATGGTCCACATTTATATTAAAAATTACTTATACTTTATCTGAAATTCAGATTAACTGAGCATCCTTTTTTTTTCTCCGGCAACCCTATTCCCAGCCCCTATTCAGAAAGTGTTCAGACTAAGTTATGGATACAGGAACGGACTTCATTCACAGGTCAGGAGCCTCACTTCACACATTTGGTGCTTCAATTTGCACCTGGCCTACTCCCATATATCACAGGGAGATAACTTCTCACTTTTCATTAAAGTAAAAAAAAAAATAAATCAAATAGTTCTTAACCTTCAGTCTTTAGATGCACAGACTCCAAAGCTCCCACTGCTGTCATTAGGTTTTGCTGACACAGATGGCGAAGTTTTCTGCTAACAGAAGACAGGGCCCGCGGCAGGAAAGGCTCCTTTAGCCTGACAACCCTCCAGCTATCTTCACTGGCAGGTGGGCTTCTTACAGGACTAAGACAGCTAGGCTCACCTTCTTTAGGCCTCAGTAATTATTTCACAAAGCAATAACAACAACACAAAAGACCCTTAAGAGACAGCAAACTCTAAATCATCACTAGATGCCGACTCCTGGGAACCTTGACCACCACATGAGAAAGGACTGGTTTGGTGGACCTAGAAGCGAGAAGCTTCTGCTGGTTTTTTTCCCATCTGAGAAATAGAAGGTGCCCCATGAACTTCACCTTCTGTGTCTCTAGTCATCCTTCATGGAAGGACAATTGGTCAAAAAAGCTCTTTCTTCAGTGGTGGCAACTGGAGAGACTTTTAGATACTTTTTGCCTCATCATTCTACACCTAAAAACATAGATTATAGAACAGATTCAAGATAAATCTCCTGTCATCATTCCAAGGCAAGTGGCACCTCTTAAGTCACTTCAGGAAAAAAATTCTAAAGCTACTTCTGCCCTTTTATGTTAATATATTTGTGTGCAGAAAGGTACTTTATAATTAAAGAGACGTCTTGTACCCTGGGCATCATATACAGCACTGTTCAACAGCAGAAATCATCCTTACCTCCCCAAACCCTCACATACCTTTCCCTCCCCTAGAAAAATGTCTTTCTTGCCCTACCAGAAAACCCAATCTTGGCTCCCTGGGGTGTCACTGCTTTTTGAATTATGCTGAGAGGAAAAAAATCAAATGTCCTTTTGTACCCTGGGAAGCAATTGCAGACCATATAATTCTTTCCCCCACCTTATGTAATTTATACATTGGCTTTCGGTGAAATACACCCTCTGCAAATGTGCATTGTATTTGGAAGGCAGCATCTTCAGCTCTCTGACCTTGTTCCTTGTAAAGAAGGAAACAGAATTCCCCATCCACAAGAGAACAAATCACTTTATCTTCTGTACAAATGAGTCAGTCATTTACTTGTTGTAAAGATGACTTTCTCTTTGGAAAGTTGGGCTGGTTAGTAGTTGTTCTAAATCACTGTGAAGAATCTGCATAGTACCAGTAAATTGAATAGTTTTTCTTCAGTTTTCCTTTGGAAGGGGGCCAGTTCTCTTTTACTGTTGGGAAAGGACAAAATGTTTATAATACCAGTCATCCACCAGTGGCCAACTCTATCCTAAATCACTTTAGTGTATGGCCAAACTAGAGGAACTCAGAGGAGCAAAACAGAACTGAATAAGA
Source organism: Eptesicus fuscus (assembly GCF_027574615.1). NCBI lineage: Eukaryota > Metazoa > Chordata > Mammalia > Chiroptera > Vespertilionidae > Eptesicus > Eptesicus fuscus. The sequence goes on from NC_072486.1 coordinate 25,605,206, forward strand.
ACATGCTGATGGTGGATCAAGTGTTCCTTGGCACACATAACTGTGTGCCTATTTCACAGGCTAGAGGAGCCATCAAGGCTAAAGGAAAGACTCTTGCACTGGACCAAGTGTTCATTTTGGAAAGAGGAGGAAAGGAAACAATTTTGTTGAGGAGCATTACCAGGGTCAATGATGTCCATGATGGACTTACATACTCCTTAGACCAGGGGTCCTCAAACTTTTTAAACAGGGGGCCAGTTCACTGTCCCTCAGACCGTTGGAGGGCCGGACTATAGTTTAAAAAAAAACCACCTATGAACAAATTCCTATGCACACTGCACATATCTTATTTTGAAGTAAAAAAACAAAACGGCAAAAACACCTGCATGTGGCCCGCGGGCCGTAGTTTGAGGACGCCTGCCTTAGACAATCCTGAAAAGTTGATAGATATTTTTACCTTCATTTTTCAGATGAGAACATTGGAATCTAAGAGATTGAGGAGCTTGTTCAGAACCCATACAGCTAGTAAATGGCCAAGCCAAAACTCATGCCCCTGGTCACTAAGCTGCTGCCCCTAATCCTTCTCGTTGGTCCCTCTCAGAGGACTGCTTTTGTGAAGAGGATCTGGGGCCTTCCTCACATTCACAAGACTTCTTTCTGGAGGACAGAAACTCTGTTTAAAGGCTCATTCTCCCTAATCTGGCTCTTGAAGGAGAATGAGGAGAGGGTCTTTTAGTTGCGCAGAGACCTGTTTCATCCACAATCAACCAGCAGTGAGTTTCCGAATAAAGCTCAGCATTTAGTCTCTAGACAGTCTCATATGCTGTCTCTCCTGGTTGGAAAGGCCCCTGTGAGTAAACCACACCCAGGAGCACTGATTCCACTACTCAGTGGACATGTAGTAATAACAATACGTATAGCCATCATTTGTCCACTGCATCTGGCTTCCTATACCGTAGTCATGATGAAGACTCCCAAGTTTGTACCTCTGGGCAGGACCTTTCCCTGAACACCAGATTCCTACATCAACCTGCCTACCTGACATCTCCTCCTAGATGAATAGCAGGTATCTTAAGCAAAGCAGAACCTTGATCCTCTCTTCAAATTCAGCTCCACCTGCCTTGCTTCTATCTCAGGAAATGGCCCCTTGATTCTTTCTATTCCTTGGGCAAAATCCTTGAATTATCCTTGACTCCTCTCTCTTCCTGACGGTCCACAAATAATCAACCAGCAAAACTCATTGACTCCCTCTTCAATACCTGCTCTGAATCTGACCATTTCTTAGCACATTCACCATTTCCACTGTGGGTCTAAGCCACCCTCATCTCTTATCTAGATTATTGCAATACCTTTGCCCCCCTAGAGTTATTCTCCAACAGGCTGTCAAAAGGGTCCTTATGGAATATAAATCAGACTACGCTTCCCAGCGCAAAATTCTTCAGTGGCTTCCTCTCTCCTTCAGAGTGAAAAACCAAGGACATAACCATGGCCTATGAGGCCATAAATATGGTCTGTAAACCACCCTCATGTACACCCCTCTGACTTCTTTCTCCTTACTCAGTCCACTTCAGCCACTCTGGCTTCCTGCTTTTCCTCAAAAATGCTTAGCTTTCTCCTACCTCAGGATCTTTGCCTCTGCTTTTCCTTATACCTCGGCTGGTCTTCTCCCAGCTCAAGTAGTCACATGACTTGCTCCTCCATGTCCTTATTTTCTCTAATCACCTTTGCAAAACAGCATATATGTAAAACATACAGGTGGAGATGTCAGGTCATTCTTTTATTTTCTTTACCTTGCTTTATTTTTCTCCATAGCTCCGAACAGATCAGAGTATATTTATTTGTTTGTTATTTTGTTTTGTTTTTTTCCTGTCTCCCATTAGAGAGTATATTCCATGAAGGCCTTTTTTAATTATTGCTGTTGTTTATTGTTTTATCTCCAGCTCCTAGAACAATGCCTGGCACATAGTAGGTACTCAGTAAATATTTCTTAAAATAAAATGAATAAATTTGACCACTTACTCTCTGTGACTTTAGGAAAATATCTCAATGCTATTACCTTTTAAATGAAGGTAATGCCCATGCCTATCTCAGAGGTTATTATAAAAATAAAATGAAATCTGTAAAAAGCCAATTGAGAACTCAACAAAGGACATTATCATAACATTATTTTTATTTTTTTAATCCTTTTCATCAAAATCATTTGAAATTTTCTATGAAAAATTATTATGTTCCAGAACATTGTGAGTATTACATATAATTCTAAAGGGAAAATGACTTAATTATCCTTTGAAATACTGACAAGAAACAAATCCCTTATGAGATTACAAAATTCACTGACATCATATCTACAGCTGAACACTCTCTGGGTTGTCCATGTGGAATTTGCCCTGACTGGGTACACTCCCCTTAAATTCTTTAGTGGAACTTTTCTTCCAATTAAGCCTCACAGTGCAGGACTTCAGATCAGTCTCTGATACTTTACCAATGGAGGAAGTAGAAAATGGCTGTGAACTTAGTAAAACTGTCAACTGGCTTTCTGTGGTCCTACATTATTTAGTTGCTTTATACCTGAAACTCCTCTGCTTCTTGTTAATTTTTTTTAGAACGAGTGAGATCCTAGGTATGGTGTTATTTGATTGATTTTAAGGTGAAATGCATTTTGGTTTCCAAGTTAATTACTGTCATCAACCTAATTCCTCTACGGTCATTTACCATGGCATATTAAAATGGTCTCTTTATGTGTCTGTCTCTCCCACTAGATTCTAAGCTACCTGAAAGTAGGTACTATGTCTTAGTCATATCAGCATTGTTAACATCTGGCCCCTGCTAGCCCATTGAAGATTATCTATATATATATATATTATTAAATAAATATATATATATTAAATAAAGGCTATGCAGCGTGATATTGCAAGAATAGACACTAAACCAAATGATGTAAGGTTGAATCCTGGCACTGCCACTGTGTGAGATCAGGCAAATTGCTTAACTACTCTGTGCCTCCGTTTCCTCCTTTGTAGAGTAAGGATCATATTATTGTTCCTCTCCTAGGGTTGTGATAAGAATTAAATTTAAAAATGCAAAATGCTTATAACAGGGTGCTTAATAAATACAATGCACTATCTATAATAAATATAATTATTAGTACTCAACAAACATTAGCTTTCACTAAATGCAAAACTGAGTGGCCCATTCATGCCAATTCATTCCAAAGCAGTTTCAGTCATCTTTAGATCAGACATTCTGCTCAAGAGATAGCAAGTGTACGCCTGTCTGACCCCGTTCACCTCTCCTGCAGGCTTAAAGTGGCTTCTGATCTTTCTCAGTTCAGTCCCTCAGGAAGCTACTGCCAGTTCCCTGGTGTTCACCCAAGACATGGAAGGTGATCTGCCCCTCTTCTGCTCATTGCCTGCTCTCATGGCATGGGCAAACGGAAGGCCAGGTAGAGGATCAGAGGTAGTTAACCCAGAGATGCAAGCCTCAAGCTTGAGTCGCTTGGGGAAGACACAGCCTCACCTTATGGAACTGTGGCGGGTATATTCGAGCAGCCCCATGGTTCAGTAGTAGCTGGTAGCAGATCTCGGGCTGGGCGGCAGGCCGCACGGAGGTGACCTTCAGCACGTACTGGATGGCCGCACAGCCATTGATGTCCATGAGGTTGGCCTCAGCGCCCGCTTCCAGCATCATGTGCATGAGCACGTGGTCACAGTTCCAGGCTGCCTTGTGGAGCGGAGACTTGAAGTCATCATCCCTGGCGTTGACCTCCGCGTGGTAGTCGAGCAGCATGCGGCAGGTGAGGTGGTGCTCCCTGCTGTACTCCTGCTCCTTAAAGCGGAGGGCCCAGTAGGTGGCGACCGCCAGGGGCGTCTCCATGTGGGCGTTCACGCTGTCCACGACGGCCCCGTGCTCCACGTAGAAGGCCACCAGCTCCGAGAGGCCGAAGTGGGCGGCTGTGTGCAAGGGGGTCTCTTCATCCTGGTTGTTGGTCTTCATGTTCACGTTCGCCCCTAGGAAGGGAGATTGAGGAAGCCGATTGTTTAAACTTATTTTGACCTTATGCCCAAGGTTCATTAAACAGGACTTTCCCTTTTAACCTCTGACTGCCATGCATTACCCCTGGTGTCCCAATTCTCTTTCCGGGACCCATGGAAGCCACTCCTTTGACACAACAGTGCCATCTGCTGGACAAGCAGCAGATGCACTAGGGTGGGGCGTCAGGGTGGTGGGAGTGGAGAGCAAAGGATTTCAGGCTGTTTGTTGAGTTTTAGTTCTTACTTTTTAGTGGGTTGGGAAATACAAAGTGGTTCCTATAACTAATCACTTTTTAATCAATAAAATAGCAAACATCATTGAAAGTTGATACCGCAATCTTTGAAGCTCATACAGGTAGTTTCAAAAATCATCAGTTTCTTTGAATGTTTCACAAAATCATGTTTTTCTTCTTTCCCAGCAGAAAAGCCTGAAAGTTTGGTCCAGGCAAACATTAGTGACCTGTTCAACGGACAGTACTAGAGCTGTCCAAGGCTGTGAGGCTCCCTTGGAATACAGTGGGGGGAAAACAACCACCACAAATACTTTGACCTCCAACTAGCCTTAAGGTCATGTTTTCCATCGAAAGGGGTGGAAGCCAGTAGTATAATGGAAATACCCATTGAAAGAAAGACAAGCCCAGTGGTGAGGTTTGGTGGTTGAGCATCCACCTAAGAACCAGGCCACCGGTAGATTCCCAGTCAAGTCACATGCCTGGGTTTCCATCTTGGTCCCCAGTTGGGGGCATGCAGGAGGCAGCTGACTGGTGTTTCTCTCTCATCGATGTTTCTATACCTCTCCCTTCCTCTCTCTTAAAATCAATAAAATATATTTTTTAAAAAAAACAACAATGGCTGTTAGAAATAAATTTTTAGTACTTGGAAAACTCCTTAGGAATTATTTAATTCAACCCACTTATATAACAGGCCAGGAAACTGATGTGAGTTTTATTTTTCTGATAGGAAATGTTAAGAACTAGAATGGTCAACTTGAAAAGCTGAAATTTTCCTTCTCTGCCTAATTTAAAGGGGTGAACCAAATGACCCTTGGGGGCCTACTATATTATTGATCCTACTGAAAATTTATATAGCTACTTCAAGTATAAATCTTAAGATATTTATTATTATGCCAGCAACAAATATTTATTAAGCACTTAACATGGGCAACATTATGAACTAAAAGCTTTTCTTAAGTCGCCTCATGGAATCTTCCTAGTATTTCTTTGCAGTAGGTACAATTTTAAAAAATATATATTTCATTGTTTTTTTACAGAGAGGAAGGGAGAGGAATAGAGAGTTAGAAACATCAGTGAGAGAGAAACATCCATCAGCCGCCTCCTGCACACCTCCTACTGGGGATGTGCCCGCAACCAAGGTACATGCCCTTGACTGGAATCCAACCTGGGACCTTTCAGTCCACAGGCGGACGCTCTATCCACTGAGCCAAACCAGTTAGGGCAGTAGGTATAATTTTTACCCTAATTTTATAGCTAAAGAAATTTGTACTTAGGCTAATAACCACACCAAGCTAAGAAGTAAAGAGGTTGGAAAACAGACAGCCTGGTCAACCAAAGGACTTGTATGCATGCATATAAGCATAAGCGATGGATGCAGACAACAGGGGGTGAGGGTGAGGGCAGGACTGGCGGGGTGGGGGGACAATGGGGGAGATACGTACACAGTTGTAATACCTTAATCAATAATAATAATAATAAAACAGTCAGCCTGACTTCAAAATCTCTTACCACTGCTCTATTCTTTCCACTTCGTTATTTTTCTAGAAAAATTTTCCGTACTTTACTCTTGATTTTGAAAACTTGAAAGTAGTATAGAAATCATGTTGCATTTTGTTAATTTAAAAATATCTGTTCTCCAAATATTGCTCCTCTATGCCCTTTCTTATGGCATTCTCTGATCACATAGAACATATTTGAGAAAAGCAATACTCCTACAAGTGTGCTCAGTATTCTATACAAAATCAACCCCCAGTGAGGTTTCTGAGGGCACATTGCTCCGTAAACTCTGAGACGGTCAGTAGCCCAACTTGCAGAAAGCAGAATTATAACCAAAGCTTGTCATGCACGGAGCCATCTGTATTCATCAGTATTCTGCCCCAGAGAAGTCCTGGGTCAGGTCTCCTGTTAGGTCAGCCCTTCTTTTCTCTGGAGGGCAAAGCAATGAATAAGAATGTCTTCCCAGAAGCCTTACTCAGGGTCACCGGAAATGCTGGAGAGTTTCCAGTAAGGAAGGGAATCAAAGGGTCAGGATGAAAATTTTACAGGCCAGATCGGAACAAACCACATTCTTTATTTTTAAATGTACTTGGACATTTGTAATTGATCCTTGACCTCTTGGTACAACTAGACAGGCTGCGCAGTTTCCCTTTCTGAACAGAGGGTCCTTATCTTTATAGTATTTGGATTGTGACTTTGAATGCTTTATGTTTCCAGGGAATATGTAAAGTGGGATGATTTGACTACTTTTCTTTTTAAATATATATTTTATTGATTTTTTTTACAGAGAGGTAGGGAGAGGGATAGAGAGTTAGAAACATCGATGAGAGAGAAACATCGATCAGCTGCTTCCTGCACATCCCCCACTGGGGATGTGTCTGCAACCAAGGTACATGCCCTTGACCAGAATCGAACCTGGGACCCTTCAGTCCGCAGGCCGACGCTCTATCCACTGAGCCAAACCGGTTAGGGCGACTACTTTTTAATTCTAGATTTTGGGGAATTTTTAAAAACATATTGTTAATGCAGAAATACAATGCATTAGTGTCCTAGAACTGTTGTGACAAAGTACCACATACTAGGTGGCTTATTTCATAGTTCTGGAGACTAGAAGTTCGAAACTAAGATGTGGGCAGGGCTGGCTCTTCCCGCTCCTTCGGAGGGCTTTAAGGGAGAATCTTGACTCATGCCTTCTCCTAGCTCCGTGGTCGGCAAACTGGGCTTGCGAGCCACATGCGGCTCTTTGGCCCCTGGAGTGTGGCTCTTCCACAAAATACCACAGCCTGGGTGAGTCTATTTTGAAGAAGTGGCATCAGAAGAAGTTTAAGTTTAAAAAATCTGGCTCTCAAAAGAAATTTCAGTCGTTGTACTGTTGATATTTGGCTCTGTTGACTAATGAGTTTGCCGACCACTGGCCTAGCTTGTGGTGATGGCAGGCAATCCTTGGTGTTCGTTGGCTTGTTGATGTCACTCCAAGATGTGCCTCCATCTTCACATGGTGTTCTGTGTCTCTGTGTCTTCACAGGCCTGTCTTCTGATAAGGACACAAGTCCTACCGCAATAGGGGCCCATCTTGCTCCGATCTATCTTAACTAATTACATCTGCAACAACCTTACCTTCACATACTGAAGTATTAGGGATTAGGACTTCCATATACCTTCTTTTGGAGGGGGTGGGGAGAGAGCACACAATTCAACCCATAGCATGTAACATGCATTAAATAATATATAAAAATACGTATGTGCAGTTTAAAAGTATTGTAAATAAAGCAATCTCTCATGTAATCATATCCCAGGTCAAAAAATTAAACACTTTAAAAAAAAAGAAGAAGAAGAAGAAGAAGAAATCAAACACTTTCAGACCCAGAGAATCCCTTTCCTATCTATCTTTCTCTATTCAACTCCTCCATCTTGCCAGAGATAATTATTATCCTGACTCCTTTTTAAAAAAATCTATGTTTCTTATTGGTATTTTACAGAGAGGAAGGGAGAGGGATAGAGAGTTAGAAACATCAATGAGAGAGAAACATCGATCAGCTGCCTCCTGCACATCCCCTACTGGGGATGTGCCCACAACCAAGGTACATGCCCTTGACTGGAATCGAACCTGGGGTCCTTCAGTCTGCAGACCGACGCTCTATCCACTGAACCAAACTGGTCAGGGCTATTATCCTGACTCTTATGATAATCATGTCTTTGTAATTCTTTATAGTTTACCACCTTTGTTTATATCTCTAAATTAAATAGTTTGATTTCATTCATTTTTAACTTTATGTAAATGGATTAAAAAGCACATTCTTTTATGACTTGCTTCTTTCACTCAACATTATATTTGTGAGAATAATTTGTATCGTGGTGTTTAACTCTCCTTTGTTCATTTTATTGTGTTCTACTTCATAGCACGAGTAACCCACAATTCATCCATCCTACTGGTGCTGGGCATTTCCAGTTTCAGGTTATTCCAACACTGCTGCCAGAGCATTCTTGTAGAGTCTCGAACCCTGGGACTTTTGGCAGGGTTTCCCTGAGCTCCATACCTATGAGAGGAATTGCTGGGGCATTGGACAGCCTTAGAGCGTATAAAAAAAGGTGTTGTACCAGTTTCCACTCCCATAAGCCATGAGTGAGGGTTCTTATTGTGCCATATTCTTGTCAACATTTGGTATTTTCAGTCTATTTAATTTTAATCAATCTGGTGGGTGTGTAGTGACATCTCATTGTGTATGACTGTTTGTTTTCCTAGTTAATAATTCAGTTAGCCATATTTTAATATTTTTATTGACCAACATTGCCTTTTGTTTACTACTATAAACATTTCCATGTTGTCATATCATCATTTTAAATATAATTTAAAAACAACTATATAATATTCCATAGAGTGAGCTTACCTTACTATTGGGTATAAAACTTTTTTTCTAAAAATTTTTGATCTTATGACTAATACTACAATTAATAAATTCATAAGTAAATTTCAGGATTATTTCCTTGGCATAAATTCCCCCAAAATAGAGTCATTAAGATGAACCATGAACTATTGTAAGGGACTTAATGAATAATGGCCAAATGTTATCTGACCTTATAATAGACAAATATGCAAATTGACCGCACCTTCGCTATGCCCAAGCCACGCCCACCAACCAACCACGCCCACCAACCAAACACGCCCACCAGGAAACTGTTGCAGGGAAGCTGGGGTGTGGCGGAGCCCAAGACCGGGAAAGCCGCCTGAGGCTTTCCCGGCCTTGGGCGCCAGCGGGGTGCCTGCTCTGATCGAAGGAGTGAGCCGACCTGTGGGGTCGGCTCGCTCCTGCGATCGGGTCGCAGGGACGCTGGGGTGCAGCAGAGCCCGAGGCTTTCCAGGCCTTGGGCGCCAGCGGGGTGCCTTCGCAGATCGCAGGAGCGAGCCGACCTGGGGGTCGGCTCGCTCCTGAGATCGGGTAGCAGGGACGCTGGGTGCAGCCGAGCCCAAGGCCACCGCCCAGGGCCAAGCCCGGACCCTGAAAGAAGGCAGAAGGCGGTGGCCACAGCCAAGGCCTGGGTCCCCGGTGCTGGCAGAAAACTGCAGCCAGGTGAATGAAGGTCTATTGCACGAATCTTGGTGCAAACGGGCTACTAGTATTTATATATCTTTCATTGATGTGGAAGAGTGCTATTTCACTCACCAGTGTGTGGTTATATATATTTTTAAGTGTTTTGTTAGTTTAGAAGTAAAAAAAAAAAAAAAAAGGTCTCTTTTTAAAAAATGTGAACTCATTTAACTTTTAGATTTTGAACATTTTTTTCTGTAATTATTAACAAGTGGTATTTCTTCTTTGGCTAAATGTCCAAATTTTTGTCCTTTTATACATTGAAGCTTTTCTGTTTTATAATATATATGAGTCCTTCATTAAATTAAGGTGTAATCCTGTGTTTTCATAATTGTTATAAAATTTTAAACCAGTTTACTTGGACTTCCTTAAATACAATGATGCTAAAGAGGAAGAGAGAGAAACATCGATGTGAGAGCTTAGCATTGATGTGAGAGCTTAACATAGATCAGCTGCCTCCTGCAGGGATCGAGCCTGCAATCCAGTCATGTGCCCTGACCAGGAATCGAACCAGCAACCCTTTGATGCATGGGACAATATCCAACCAACTGACCCACACTGGACAGGGCCAAACAAGTGTGTGTGTGTGTGTGTGTGTGTGTGTGTGTGTGTGTTTTAAACATTAGAATGTCCTACTCCTCTTAGAGGTTGCAAAACTATCCAGATTAATTAAAATTCAGTTTTATCATAGATTTTTTAAATGTTTAATATTGGACTCATCTGGAACTTATTTTGGTGTAGACATCAATTTAGGAAGAATTGACAGTCTTACAATATAAAGTCTTTCCAGCCAAAAACATGGTCTGTTTCTCTAAAAGATTTTCTTTCCATTCTGTAAACTATATTACCCCACCCCCACTCCTAACCCCACCCTATTTTTTTTTTTTTTGCAGTAATTTTCATTCTACAGGAGCAGGGTAAATTATTTCTGAGACAAAGTAACTTTAAATGAGAGAAGGCCTTTCATGAACCTTTTAATTCATGCAAGATGGTCTCCAGAAGTAGTCTGGAATGGTTGCAAGTGAATGCACTAAAAATTTTCATTTGTACTGTTTAATAAAAAACAAGGACTTTCCAGATTTCACCGGTAGGCAAAGGAGACATGGATTTGTATGCACCAAGAGTGGGATGAAGAGAGGAGATAGGGTAACAATGTGAACAGAAAGTGGGAGTTGGCCCCAAGAAATGGGACCTGGCCAGCTAGGCCAGGCCAGGCCCCGGGAAAAGATAATCCTGAAGCCAGGATTGCTGAGGGACACAGTACCAGCCAGTATTAATTTTTTTTCTGTCCTCCCAGTCTGTGCAATTGTCTTCTTTCATTATCCCCCAATGGAGAATAAGTTTATGAATCCTGGTGCTAAGACCTCATATTCCTTATTTCTTTCCAAATAAAGTTAAACTGCCTCCCAGTGACTGTTGTTAGGCTGGAGGATCCTGGGTGTCACCATTGTGGCTCCATCTGCTGGGCTTTGCTACTCCCTGCAGGATACGAGTTGGCCCTCACAGCCTCCCAAATACCATCACCTCAAAAGCTACATGATAGTGCAAACAAGAGGAGGTCTCTGACTCTACAGAAACTGTCACCATGCTTGCTTTAGTTTTCTTTCTTCCAAGATAAAATTTTACATTAAAAACCCAGCCCATTTCTCTTTTCTTCTATCCCTTTCTGTCTCCACAGAGATAACTACACTAAAGTTGATTTTTGTCATTGTAAACTTTTGTTCTTTCATTACTCGTATATTTATCCACAAACAACATTTACTATCATTATATGTTCTTAAAAACTGTGTAAGTGGTATCTCACTTTTGCAATCTGTTTTGATCAGTCACATTATGTTTGGAGTGGGGAACTGATTTTTTTTTTTTTATTTCAACTGCTGAATAGAACGACATTGCATAATTAAGCTACAGCTTAAGCATTCCTCTGCTAAAGAAAGTTAAGTTGTTTTAGCTTTTTTATAATAACAAGTACCTTTCAAATTGTGCAGGAGTTTCTTGAGAGAGAGAAATAGAATTGCTGGGTAGTAGTGTATGAACATTTTCAACTATATAAAATTATAATCATTAGTGCTTATATCAATTTATATGTACATTGGCACAGTTTAAGTACTTCCAACCCTGGATACTGTCAAACAGATTAATGTTTGCCAATTAGATGGTATGAAAAGATGTTTTGATTTAGTTTGCATTCCCCTGGTTACCAGTAAAGTTGAGCGTCTTTGCATATGTTTACAGGCAACAAGACTTCTACTTGTATAAATTGTCTATTCATAGCTTCTATGCACATTTCATTGGGATTTTTATGTTTTTCTTATTTATTTTTCAGGATATACATAAGATCATTATTGAGAAAACAATAAAAACTTTATTGAAGTCAAAGGACTTAAATTTAAATAAAGGGCAAGCTTTCCTATGTTCATGGATAGAAAGATTCACTACTGTAAGGATGGCAATTCTTCCTGAATTGATCTATAAATTTAATGCAATTAAAACATTATTTTCACAGAATATGTATAGAATAAAGAGCAAGCGAACCTTAGAAAAAAGTGGGGGAAAATGAAAAGGAAAGAAGAGATGGTGAAGAAGGGGTACTTCCCCTATCAGATATCCAAGCAAACTATAATTAAAGCACTGTGGTACTGGTACATAGAGAGACAACTAGACCAATGAAATATAATGGAGAGCCTAGAAACAAACCTACTTACAAACAGCATCTGTAATGACAGATGGGGCAGTACCAATGGGTGGAGAAGTAATGGGTTGTTTAATAAAAATATTGGGACCAAACACTATCCGTTTCGTACAAGCACAAATTTGAGCTTGTGTGTTGAGCGTTTGTGTGTATGTGCCTGTGTGTTAAATTTCAGATAAATCAAAGGCGAATGAAAAGCTAAATAATAAACTTTTAAAGTATAGACTTATCTGGGGGACGACTTTGGAAGTTCTATAAGTGACTAAGCACTGTGCTGTCTGTACACCTGAAACTAATATAATATTGAATGTCAACTGTAGTTGAAAAATAAGAATAAATAAAATAGACATGTAGGAGTTTGGCCCAGAGGGGAATGGGCAGCCCTCCATATATGGTCACTGTGTTTAAGGAGTACCCTCTCAGCTTACTAACTTTCCACTGAGGCAGTTTTATCCAGGACTTCTCTTAGAACTACCTGTTCCAGCCCTTGACTAGATCTGAAACAGAATCCTCCACTTCTTTGACCTGCCCTTCTAAAAGAATTTTAACTGCTGCATTTGATTTTGTAATCACTAAACTACAGTTATTTTCATTATTTCTATGCACTTATTGGGTTGCAGTGCTTTCAGCATCTACCAACTCCAGAAGGTGGTCGAGGTAGATTCCTGGAAGAAGGGCCTCACCTTCTCGGCTGGTGTCTCCTTCCTTTCCCTCGCACCAGCTCTGCAGGGGCTGGAGACCGCCATTAGTAAGACAGATCAAAAGGAATCGAAGTGCTGAGTGCGAGGAGAAGGGTACACACCTTCCCCAGCTGCATGCTTCCGGTCTGCGGCTGACTTGAGCAAGGGCAAAGGGACGATCCGCTATTTTAAATCCAGCTTGAATTATTTGCCCTGGAAGTCCAACTTTTGAATGGAGACTCACCTGCAAAACTTAAAGTGACTATATAACTTTCCCTTACCTAAGCATTACCAGAGAAGACATCCCCCCACCTTAGTTTTCCTCCCACAGTAGAGGAGAAGCTAGATCCTCTGAACAATTTAAAGAAATACTGGAAAACAAAAATTACATTTTGTAAATGAATACATACCATGTACTTTGCATGATCCAGTTAATAGTCACGTGTCTAGTACATTTTTAAGGGAGGGCATCTTTTGGTAAATTTTATAAAAACACAAATACCTGAGACTATTTTTCTATTGTCATCCTGCATTAAAAATCATATTTAAAGGGTGTAGAATTCCTGGGTGATTTTACCCATAATTTTCCATAAGTTTGTTCTACTCTTTTCTAATACTGAAAATTATAAAGAAATGGAAGTCCCCCAACATTTTGGTCCTTTACAAGCAATCTACTTTTTATTTACTCACTTGTTTGTATACTTTTACTATTTCTATTGCTGAAAATTGATATTTTATTAAAGATTTATCTAGGTTTATATATTTTTTTAACTTATTTTGCCAAGAACCAAACCTGCTCAATTCATCTCCACCTGATGTGTGTTTCTACACACTAAAACATTGCTTACTGCCCTGTTTTAAAATATTGGTCAGATTAAGAAAGAAAACAGTGTTTTATATATTGAAGACTTATAAAACCTCTTTTTGCTTAATGGTCCTCACCCACCAATTATCTAGTCATGGTCACTGAAAAGAAATCTCCTCTTACAATTTTTTAAGCCCTAATTCTCAAATGCATGTATGAAAATATGGTCCATTACTCGTGATTTTAATTTTTAATGCCACCTTAAAAACTTAGTTTTCTTAGAAAAAGCACTAAGACAGGATGAAAAGTATATGTGAGAGAACATAAGGAGACATGAGTTATTATCATGGGTTATAATAAGAAGAATTTGAGAAGACATTTGGTTCAACTTATTAACTTGAGGTAAAAGTTTAGAATCTTCATTAGCTCCTTGTTTTGTCAGAGATGTCTTCATTCTCAGCAGCTTTAACTTCAACTGCCTCCATTCAAAACCGTACTCATATAGGCTTTTGTGCAGGTAAAAGACGGCACATTTGTTCAGCGTTCTTTTGTGAAAATATTCATAACATCTGCTATTTTTCAAGCCCTCACGAGGAGTTTTACATATATTGTCTCGCTTGTTATTAACAGTGAGCATTCTTCAGAAACATCTATTATTCGAAGATTAGACTTTTTTTTTCTCTCTCTCTATTCAGGGCCTTTCATTTTCTGCGATTGTTTCTTGAGTCTGCTTCTTTGTCAAGGATGCAATTCTGTGCAGTGTCAGGTTTGTTATTAACTGTCACCAAAGCATATTTTCAGTTGGCTGCTTTGTTCTAGTTTCAATTTTGCCCTTTTCAATCTACAATCTTTGGCAAATATATTGCCCTGTATCTTTCATAGTCTTGTCTTAAATGAAATCTTAAATGAAATCCCATTTCCTCTAAGGCCCCATTTCTCTAATTCTCACATTCTCCTGGGTCTGGAGTTGAGAACTACCCACTTCCAGATCAACCATGGTGCTTTGGAACCATTAATCTGCCACCCTTGTGTACACCCCTCATCCGTGAAGGCTGATGTCACCCAAGAGGTTACTCTTGCTCCCTTCTTATCTACGATCTCGTAAGCTCTTAGTCACTCTCCCATTTTCTCCGAAGACACAGGTATCTGGTGCAGTCTCTATTATCTGTGTCCTGACATCATCCTGGAATAGCTCTGCAGATGACCCATCCAACACATTCACACTCAGAATTCTGAAATCTGGGGCAGATTGGATTACCGTTACCAAACGTCTTGATCTTATTACCAAACAAGGGCTCACTGCCCAACGTGCATAGAAGATAATCCTATGACACCAGCTTTTGAGAAAATAAAAAAGCTTTTATTGCAAGGTCAACTGGCAAGGAGACAGGAGGCAAGGCTCAAGTCTGTCTCCCCGATCCAGGTTCCCAGAGAGATTTTTAAGGGGTCTCATCGCTGGATGTCCCTGGACAATGAGCCCTTTGCTCAGGTTTTGTGCAGACACCGACATGCCCTCGCTTATGTTGTTTCCTGGACTGCAAAGCCCTTCAGTTTTTTTTCTTTGACTGACTGCCTTCACTCATCCTTCAAGTCAGCTCCATGTCGTCCAGAAAAACCTTCCTTCACCCCCAGGCTGTCTCTCCACAGCAAAAATGTTATTATCACTCTAAGGAATAACAGATTTGGGTGTCTTCTTTCTCCTTTTAAGATCTTTCAAAACAGATGCTATTTCTATTTGTCTTTGTGTCCCTTGTGTCTGGTACATTCATGCAATCAACAAATGTTTGTTGAGCCTCTGCTGTGAACCACTATTGTTCTAAGCTCTGGAATCCACAGTCAATAGCCAGACAATGTCCCTAATTTCATGGAATTTACATGCTAGTGAAGAAGAGAGACAAAATAGGCTATATATATATATACAATATGTTTATATACAATATATACAATATGTTTATATACGTAAAAAGGTCATGAGTGATGTTATATAAATCACGTGTGAAGAAAAGTAAAGCTGAGTAAAGTGATGGAGAAGGGTGAGGGAAGAAGATGACACTTATAATGTAGACTTTCTGAGGATGTGACCTTGGTGCAGCAGGGAGGTAACTATCTGAAGATAATGGGAAAAGTCTTTCCTGGCCTGAGGGAAATAGCAAGAGAAAAGACTCTGAGGTAGGCAGGAACAAGATGGATGTACTCAGGAAATGCAACAAAGGCAAGCATCATCAGAGGTGAGTGACAGAGGGAGTGGTTGGAAACAGCATTGGCGAGGCAGGCAGGGGTCAGACGATGTCAGGCTCAGAAGGTCACGGAAAGACTTTAGACCATATTTTAAATGTGAGGGAAACATTGGGGAGGGAAATGATCTGATTCACCTGGCTGTGTGGAGGGTGGGCTGTACGAGAGGCAAGAGTGAAAGCAGAAGAATTATTGGAAGTCTATAATTGTAGACCAGAAAGAAATGCGTGATGTGGGCAAGGGCACTCTTAGTGTATGTGGTTTGAAATTGTCTGACTGGAGACACACTGAGTGGCCAGATTATCATGATCTCTGAACGCATGATAATCTGGCCACTCAGTGTACTTATGTATAAGGGAAAGCTTGCAAATCTTGATGTGTCAAGGGACCAGGAGATAGTGGCCCCCAGCCTCTGGCTAGTGAGTCCTCTGCTTCTTTCTAACTACCCACAATGCAGTTCTTATACATGGAAAAACCTTATTTTAAAATCCCAACTCTGTGGTCAGTCTACACTGAGTGGCCAGATTATTATGCGTTCAGAGATCATAATAATCTGGTCACTCAGTGTATATTTTAATGGCACCATCATGTCTTGGGGGGTAGGGGGTTGTGATGTGAGGGAAAGTGATGAAACACAGATGCCTTCTAGGGTTTTGGCTTGAGCATCTGCAGAAACAGAATTGTCATTTATTAAGATGGAGAGCACGGAGGCAGGGACGGGAAACCCAGTTTCAGTCTGGACATGGTAAGTGTGAGTGGAGATACGTTTTTATGTAGTTGGGCAGAAGAGCTGGAGTTCAGAGGAGAGGGTCAGGCTGAGAAAATATGGGAGCTAACACCATTTGGTGAGATTTGAATTGATAGAAACAAATAAGATCACCAAGGTGAGTTTAGATGAGAAAAGCATATCTTCACCTGGGACCCACCAACTTTTAAACGTAGAAAAGAGAAACAAATCCAGGAAACAGGGCTGAAGAAAAGCCAGGGAAGGGGTAGAAAACAGCTTGCTCTACTAACGCCATTAAATCAAGCCCTTTTTTTTCACATACTCTGTTCTTCTAGCAAGTTTCTTCTTTGACAGCCGCCTGTATTTTTTAAAACATATTAAAACCATGAAGCAAATATCACAAACTATTTCCTTCTGTCTCCTGAAGCAAATCTTTTTCATATCAAAGCTTATCGCTCAACTCCACAGAATATTGCTTCTCATCCCCTGGGATACAGCCTCTTTCTCATCCAGCCCATGTGTATTTATTCTTATGTTTGTTTTTAATTTACTCAACCTAAAGGAAAAGCTATCTTTCCAGACATGAACAATCCACATGTAGGCACTGAGCTCCGTCACCTTATACTTATTTTATTTTTTTATCTCTTCCGTTAAAAAAAGAACACCCTGATTAAAATTTAGTAAAGTAACCATAGATAAGACCGATGAACTCAGACTTTGGAAAATGTACTATTTAGCTACTTCGTGCTAATCTTGTTGGGGCTCATAAAGTCAGACCATATCTTATGATTGGGACAGTGTTTATGCTAAAGAAAATGAACGTTATTATTGTCATCCAATGGGGGGGAGGGGTTTAATCCTGGGAAGATTCCTGTTATTATCCTTTTTTTAAGGCCTTGAATTTGGCAAAAGTGAACGACGACTTCTTTTTCTACCCAGGGACAAAATTCTGTCTGTTCTGGACCCAGACCAACAGGTGGCCAAGATTGAATGGCCCTTAGCACACAGAGGCAGGTCTGGAATGAGACGGGAAGATGATGAGGTATGAATGGGAACGATACTGGCAGCCAAAAAAGGATTCTCCAATTTTAAGGAGGTGGGCCCACTTGGATAATCCAAGGTCATCTCTCCATCTCAAGGTCTTTAATTTAATTCCATCTGACAAATCCCTTTTGTCACATAGGTAATATATTCATTTACAGATTTCAGGGGTTATGAAGTAGACATCTTTGGATGGTTATTATTCTGCCTACTACAGAAAGATAAAATTTGCCCTCAGATGGGAAGCTGGAGGAATGATTAATGTAGACAGAGCTAAGTGCAGTTCTTGCTGCACCAAATATGTATTCCATTTCTAACTATATGCTCCCATTTCATTCTTTTAAGCCAATATATTCTGTTCTGTGATATATTAGTACTGTAAGAGGCATAAAAAGTAAAGGCTCTGTAGCCCAGGCTTGTAGCTCAGTGGTTAGAGCTCTGGCCCGAGGACTGAAGGACCTTGGTCCGATTCAATTCCCAGTCTAGAGCATGTACATGGTGGGGGGGGGAGGTGGTGAGGAGGGGGCGGGCGGGAGTGTTTGCTTCCCAGCCCCAATTGGGGTGGGTGTGGGAGGCAACCAATTGATGTTTCACTCATATTGATGTTTCTCTCTCTCCCCTTCTCCCTTTCTTTCACTCTCTCTCTAAAGATCAGTGGGGAAAACAAAGATACTTGGGTGAGGACTAAAAAAAATAATAATTTAACCAAATTTGTGCATTCTGTGTACCTTTGTATACTTATAATTTACATTAACATATGAAAGATTCGGAAAGTACTATGGTAAGGAAATCTGTCTAATTTAACTTGGGTTTTCCCAAATTTATTTGACCTAGGAACTTGCTTTTTGTAACACCTGTCAACAGTTCCAGAACCAGTATTTAATCTAATGGACGTTGGGAAATGCATTTCTAGACAATACAAAAGTAAGACATGGGGAAAGAACCACACTTGAAGTTCCATGAGTTCTTGCTTGAGCTCCCTAGAACAGGTTTGGATTATTATCAGTATTCCCATTTAGTAAGTGAGGGTTGGTATTCGAAGAGATTAAATCTTGTGCTTACTCATGTAGATAGTGATTGGGGATGGGAGGCAGGGTAGTCAGGATTTAAACCCAGGCAAGCTCACTCCAGTACCTATCCTCTTAAACACTACATTTGAATTAAGCTTTCATAGCAAGCCATATTGGAGCCCCTTGGGTCGAATATGCCCCCTGATCTAATCAGCTGTGGTGGGGAAGGACCCAGTGTTAGAGAACATAGCAACCTACACTTTCCCTTCATCAAAGACTGTGAACAAGGCAGTTCTAGAAGGTGAGCCAATGGCAGTTTTATTGACGGATACACCCAGTCTATAATGGAGAGTCACAGGACTGGGCAACTGGGCAGTTCTGCGGGCATTCTAAGTAGCAAAGGAGAGGCAGTACCACCTAGTGGCAAAGGCCTGGCTCTGCATCGAGGTCAATTTGCATTCAAAACCCGGTCTTACCATTAAACAATTTGTCTACAACTCAGTGTTTTAATCTGCAAATGGGGATGATAGCATTAATGCCATAGGATGGTGGAGAGGATTAAAAGAGGATATGGATAAAATGCCAGACATGCAATAGAAACGCCATTTGAGGTTATTACTTTTATTTTTTAAAATATATCTTTATTGTTGAAAATATTACGATGTCCCCCATTTTCCCCCTCCGTTGACCCCCTCTACCCTGCTCCTGCCCACGTCCCAGGCCTTCACTTCACTATTGTCTACCTAGGGGTTATGCATAATTATTAAGTCCAAGCAGACCTTTTCTGGGACTTTTATTCAACCTTTTTCTCCTGCCCGAACCCAGGTTAATTCAACTTGGCTTTAAGGAGTGAATTTCCTTCCTGCCTTTACTACTCAGTTCTTTGGTTGGTGCTGCGGTCTTCATTAGTGTGAGGGCTGCAGGGACTTCTGAGGCTGCTGGTAACAAAGGCGAAGGAGGCTCTGGGGCCTCCCTGCTCTGTGGCTCTCCGTGGGGCGGCTGATACCTCTTCTGACTGCTACTGAGACGTTTTATCTCAGAAAAGAGAGGGTCCTCTCTGCTTCTGTTCCCATTAGTGTTCTAATTAGTAGAAACTTCAGGAAGCTGGGTTAAGCTTGAATTTTCGCCTCCAATTCTGGTGCTTTGGTCACTTCCCCTATTTGTGTATTTTCTTGGTTAGCTGAATGGGAAACTGAGATGGGGCCTCAGGCTCTTGTTTGATTCACCTCTTAATCTGGGCCCTTGAGTCTCCTTCTAAAATGGTTTATTACTTATGGAGATTACAAAGAAAATACTTGCATTTCTGTTTATAAACCTGTCTTTGGCTAAATGGTGTTTAAAATCTTCAGGGGATAATAAGATCCAAGCTCCTCTAAGTAAAAAAAAAATAAAAATAAATAGAGTGGTGCAATAGAAGAAGCAGAAGGAAGAAGAAGGAAAAAGGAAGAAGGAAGGAAGAAGGAAGAAGAAGGAGAAGGAGAAAGAAGGAGAAGGAGGAGGAGGAGAAGGAGAAGGAGAAGGAGGAGGAGGAGGAGGAGGAGGAGGAGGAGGAGGAGGAGGAGGAGGAGAAGGAGAGAGCAGGTCCAGGGAAATTTCATCCTTTGATTTCTCATTTCAGAGGCTTCTAGTTACAAAGCAAAGATAACATGTCCAGACTGAAAACTGACAGCACAAATCACACACGGCCTTTGATCAGAGAATTGACAGTAGGGGGAGCCAGTGGGAGCAGGAAGCCTATAATACTAAGGGGGAGAGAAGGCTGTAATTAACACTCCCTCTGAAAGAGCAGTTGGGAATCCTCTGGGCAGCAGTAAGCAACCCAAATTTCACACAATAGACCTGGGATAGTCAGTTAGGTGAGACCAAAGCAATTAGTATTGGGATTTTTAAAAAGTTGTTCACCTAAATTTAGTGTCAGGGATATTTAACTTGCACTTCTTGCTTCTACTTATTTTAATCTTTGCTATATCACATTGTTAGAGCTAGAAATTAGAAATTAGAAAATTAATCCAAGTGCTGCTTTTAATTAAAGAGTTTAATTTTAAGAAAAAATAATTAATGGAATTTTAATATATCTTGTTCAATCACTTAGCTATACCTTTGTTGGAGCAAATCCAGAAAAGCCAAATAAAGGCAGAAGGGAAAGATCAGCTTCTGCGTTGAGGGTCTGCTTTGCAACTCCAAACCTTCTAGGTACCAGAAAATGGCAAAGTGGGGATAAGTGATTGCTTTGAGGGGAGAAGTATTGATAGTTCTTCACATCTTTTAACTAAACTTCTAATATACCCAGAATTACTCATAAAAATACTCATAATTTTTTTCAAGAAAAACCTTTAAAAACATCTTATGGTTGTGAATTTTTTAAGCTAATGGCATTCTAATACAGCATTTAAACTGCTCTTTTCTGTAGGCACTGTCAATTTAGCACAAACTTTTCTCCTATTTTTTTAATTAGCAGAATGCCCCAGAAGGATAAGAAGTATACAATATTCAGCAAGGCACAGTAGGACCATCATGGACGCAAACCATACAGAATAGGGCCTGCTTGCATCCCACCAGCTGTGTGAATGAGGGCCTTATTGAACTTCCTCTGAGTTCTGACTCCTCATCTATAAAATTAAGAGAATAATATGTGCCTCACATGGTTGTTGCGAGGATTAAATGAAACATTTTATTTCAAAGTACCTGACATTCCACATCCTAGATGCTTAACATACATTATTTTCCTTTTCATTTTCCCCTTCATATGCATATATATCAGCAACATCAATTTCCTTTGTATAGAAAGCCAATGCTGTTAACTTTATTAGGCTAAATTTTCCATTAAGCATTTATCCTTATTCATTAGCTAGAGGACTGACGCACAAATATATTAAATTATTTACTCAAGTTTAATGAATGAAATTGAAAACCTTTTTCCCTGCTTAACATGAATATGCCCTTTTCAGTATGCAGAGCTTTGTTGCATTTATTCAGAAGCTATCGCTAAGTGCTTAGTTTGGAACACAGGATTAATGAGCCCAGAGACAGGGTGTTCGTCACTATGGCAACCAAACTAGCTTTGCCCTGTTCCAAGCTCAAAGAACGGATGCAGGATGCTTAACTCTGGCCTGAGGTATATAGCTGGGTGTTCTTTTTCATATATCTGACTCCCCGTTGCTGCCTCCAATTACTCCCTAATTCTGTTGAAAAGAAAAGAAAAAGAACATCCTTGCTTCTTTGGGGCTTTACTTTTTCATCTGTACCACCTGCCCTCCTTCCTGAATACATTTATCTCCCCATCAGTTCCTGAAGATTTTGGCACATTATGTCTCTCCGCACAAATTCTAGATGACCTTAAGTCCCAATGTCCAGGTCTCTCAATGTCTGGATCTTGTTTTCTCCAGTGACTTTTGCCTCCTCTCTGACCTGGTGACTCCCACCCACAGTCATACCAGGACTGAAACACTAACTTCACTTGGTCAGTCTCCAGAAATTACAAATTTCCACATTCGATTCTCTGCCCATACTGCATCTTCACATCTTGGTTTCATTAGAACCCCTCTGTGTTCTCGTTGTCCATTAGATGTACTACTCTCCTTCCCTATCTATCCAGCTAAGTTCCATATTCCATCATTTCAAAAACTCTTTTGCCCAGACCTTCCACTACCTCCCACTTTTCATAGCACCTACCTGGTTCTATGCAGCTGAGAGATGTATGGCAAAAATTACTCTACAGGTGATGTGCCATGTGTGCAAGACTGGTACCGCCATAAAGTCACACATAAAAACTCAACTGGGTCTTCAAGACTGCTCAGCAACCCATTATTTCTCTGTTTAACTTATCCCCTCCCTGTCAATAATAATTATCTCAAACCTTTTTCACTCCTCAATCTTTTAACCCTTCTTCCTCTTTCTTCACTCTCAGACCTCCTCACATCTTACTTTACGTAGACTATACATTTCCTACGGAAATTTCCTTAAAGCCTTACCACCGCACACATTAACTCCTGCCCTCTCCTTTTTTTTTTTTTTTTTTTTTTTGCCTCCAGCTACACCAGGACAAGTGATCTCTCCAGAGCCAATTCCTCTACTTGGTTCTAGATCTAATTTCCCAAATTTCTCAGAATCCTCACACCATAAATCAGCCTTCCTTTCTGACTTCAATGTCTGTTCCATTAGTGGATTTTGCCACTTTTTTTTTTTAATGCTCAGGTTTTTGTCATTAAAAGTGAGACATTTTTTAAACTGCATTTCCCTCTTTGTCTACCCTATTGCTTCCTCTTCACAAACACTACTTGTTCACCCTCATAGACAACCTCTTTTTAGTTAGCCGTCCCTCCCCTTCTGACTTCTGTAACCATCACACAACTGATGGCTACAATCTCCAAGTCCTCTTATGCCACTAAATCCAATGGAAACTTTTTAACTCTCAACTTACTGGGTTTCTCAGTAGTATTCGACACTTCTGATGTCTCCCTCTTTCCTGACATACTTTCTTCCTAGCAGAAAAGAAGCAATGGGTGCAGTAAACCATAAACTCAGAGTCATTTTTCCAGTGATGGTGTTGCTCTGGTTCAACCACACACTCTTCCCTAGCTCTAGCATTTATTCTTTTTTTTTAATCTTTATTGTTGAAAGTATTACATATGTCCCTCCCCCGCCCCCACTGACCTCTTCTAGCTTGCCCCCACCCCAGGCCTTCACGACCCTATTGTCTGTGTCCATGGGTTATGTATATATGCATACAAGTTCTTTGGTTGATCTCTTCTCACCCATCCACCCTCCACTGCCTTCCTTCTGAGGTTCCAAAGTCTGTTCCATGCTTATATTCCTAATTGAACATTCAATAAAAATTCAAAAATCAACAACCCATATGTACTATGCACTGGACTATGAGGAGCAAACTCTGCTCTAATGAGATGAATAGTTAAGTGAGGGAGAAAAGTAGTCAAAGAGTTAAACAAATAAAGTGTTACGTGCCACAAAGGAAATGTACAACATGCTACAGACTACAGAATAACATAGGAAACCACCTTGGTTTAAGGGAATTCGGGAAAATGATCTTTGAAATTGATGTCTGAACTAAGGCTTTAAATAGGAATAAAAGTTCAGTCAAGAGAGGGTAGAGCATTCTAGAAAGCATTTACACTACATTTGCATTCCCATTCCCTGCCCCAACATGTCACCTAGAATACTGGAATCAGGGCTTGGCCCTTCAGGGAGAAGCCTGGTAGGGTTTTCTTACCAGCTTTTAAAGAAGATCTAAGGTTACTAAGTCAGGGATTTATCAGATAAAAGGTACAACCACATCCCCCAAGGTAGAGCTAACCCCACCCTTACACCTAACTTCCAAATCAGCTTTTAGTCACTCAGCCTTAAATATCAGCAGACCACCAAGAATTAATAAAACATCTAAAGATAGATTTAGAAGATAGACAGAGACAATGAAAAACAGAGAAAAACAATCTGGAGTAAATCTCCCAGAAAGTAAAGCATAAAAATAATAAAAAAAAATAAAAACTGAAGAGACAATCTAAGGCATTAGAGCAACAGTACAGGGGTTTAATATCTAAATAATAGCAATGCAAGGAAGAGAGCATACAGAAAACAGAAATCATGCAGTAAATACAGGGTGGGGCAAAAGTAGGTTTACAGTTGTTCGTATGGCAAGTAA
Source organism: Eptesicus fuscus (assembly GCF_027574615.1). Lineage (NCBI taxonomy): Eukaryota > Metazoa > Chordata > Mammalia > Chiroptera > Vespertilionidae > Eptesicus > Eptesicus fuscus. Next base: position 25,629,379 of record NC_072486.1, read on the forward strand.
TATAATAATTAATTAATAATAATATAAGAATAAACTCTGTGTTTCAAATACTCACAACTATAAGCCTACATTTGCCCCACCCTGTAATCCAGGAGCATTTACTAGAACTGACGTGCAAATTTGGGGGGTTCATAGGATCCAGTACAATGGATGCAAATAAATGCATCAAGGCACATCATCATTGAATTTTCAGAACATCAAAGACAAAATGCAAATTACACACACACACACACACACACACACACACACACACAAAACCATTCCTCGCCTCTGGGTAAGATAATAGGTCACTTAGAGAGGATGAAGAAATGAAATGGCTTCTGATTTTTTAGCGACAGTACTAAAAACTGGCAGGCAGTGGAGGAATGCCTTCATCATTCTAAAGGAAAATGATTATCAATCCAGAATTCTATGCCAAATCAGGGGAGAATCAATGCCTTCTGGAGCACGTGTACTCTCTTGCACATTTTCTCAGAAAGAGGATGCACACAACCCAAATAGGCAACAAAGCAAGAGACAAGAGGACCCTGGATCCAGGAAACAGGAATCGCAACACGGCAGGGAAGCCCAGGGAGTCTCCAGGTGGACCGGACGGGGATGGAGTTTCCCGGATGAAAGTGGTTGGAGCAGATCTGAAGGCTCCAGAGGAACTTTCGCAAGAAAACAAACTGACAAAATAACTGTTGAATTAAATATTTTCAGAAAAGATTAAAACTACTGGGAAAAGGTTGGGGATTACAAGAGTGATTATACATAGAAAACTAAAGCCTAAAGCAAAAAAAAAAAAAAAAGACAATTAACTGTAGGGAAAAACAAAATGTTGTAAAAAGAAGGAAAAGGCATCCTAGTTTAGTACAAACCACATAGTTATAACTCCATTGTGAGAATGGAGGGCAGGAAAGGTTCCTGTATGGGGGCAGGTAGGGTTAGGGGATGGGGGGAAGGAAGAGAAGCCAGATCCTCACCTTCTATTATGATGAATCAATAGATCATCAGAAAACTGCTTTTGTTGCTATTCTTTTCAATTTTATGCATAGAAAAATGGTATTTATTTAGCAATATGGAGATAAATATCGAACTCATCAGCTAAAATAAGTGAAAGTGATTGCCTCTGAGGAGGGAGTAATCAAGAACTGCATTTTTCATAATAAACCTCGAATGTAGTATCTTCTTAATGTCTTCTAATCAATTTTTGTATTTTTCCCACCCTTTTGTTGAATATATTTTCTGGGCCCCTTAAGTTTGTGTGGTATTATAAATCTATCTTTCCTTGCATTATAATTTCTCGCTGCTTGTTTCTGGTATGTAAAAATGCAATCAATTTTTGTATATTGATCTCAAATGCAGTACCTCTGCTAAACTCAATTATAAATTCTAACCATTTAACCTTAGAGTTTCATGGTTGTTGTTTTTTATGTAGACAAAGAAAGTGTGTGAAATAATGGCAGTGTTACCTCCTGCTTTCCCGTCTTCATATATTTTATTTCTCTTTGGGTTGGCTAGGACCTCCAGGACAGAGCCCAGGAAATATGGTGAGAGCAGCAAACTAGTTTCACTTCTGATTCTAAAGGAGATGCTTCTAAAATGTCACCATTAAGTAGACCATCAACTTCACAAAGCATTGCTTAAGGCAGTGGTTCTCAAAGTGTGCTGTGATTTTATGTGGAACATTCTTTACCAGGCAGGGGTACCTGCTGCCTGACTGGGTGTATTACAGTGTATGCAGAAGAAAAACACCAATGACAACACAATTAGAAAGAGTTAATAGATATGACAGACAGACACAGGTGATCTAATGGAGACTACTACAGTTAATGATAAAATACAAAAAATTTCCCTGAACTGCAGAAGGAACTGAATCTAGAAATTGAAAAGGTACTTTATTCCACAAAATCTATTACACAATGCTTAATGTCAATACACATCTTAAATTAAGCTACTAAATTCAAGAAAATTAAATCTTTAGAAATAGCACCTTGGTGGTACTCCTGCCAAGAATATTTAACTTGAATGTAGTAATGAGAAAACAATCAGGTAAATACAAATTAAAGGACATTTTGGAAAACAACTGGCTGGACTACTAGAATATCAATGCCATGGAAGAAAGAAAAAGACTGGAGAACTGGGTGGAATTAAAGTTGGCTAAGGAGATACGACTGTGTGTGATCTAGGATAGGATCCTGGATGGGGAAAAAAAATAGATGTAAATGACAGTATTGGGACCAGTGGGGAAAATTCAATATGGACTGTATCCTATATAATAAAATCCTAATATGCCAATCGACCAAACAGCAGAATGACCGGTTGCTATGATGAGCACTGACCACCAGGGGGCAGATGCTCAGTGCAGAAGCTGCCCCCTGGTGGTCAGTGTGCTCCCACAGGGGGAATGCCACTCAGCCAGAAGCCGGGCTCACGGCTGGGTGGCAGGAGCCTCTTTTGCCTCTGCTGCAGGCAGGCAGTAAGGAGCAAGGGGTCCCAGACTGTGAGAGGGGGCAGGCTGGGCTGAGGGACACCCCCTCTCCCCGTGCATGAAATTTCGTGCACCAGGCCTCTAGCATTATACAGTATAAAGTGTTACATGTAAAAAAAAAAGAAGAAAAAAAAAAGAGGTGGCCTTCAAATAAACTGCAAGTTCACTCATTCACAGCAGAATGATTGGAGACAGTGCTTCTAGAAGCATCAGCGACCAGAAGACAAGGCTTTTTAGGATCACTCTTTGCCATCCAAAAGACGAGGGTTTTGGCCAATGGAAGTCAAGAATTTACTCATTATTTACTGTTACTATTACCTTCTATGTACGGCAAAGGATTTTGTCATCATTTTTACAGTGATAAATTAATTTGTATAATGATATAAAGTTTTCTTTAAAATTAAACTTAGTAAGTAATATCAATTTGAAGACAATATTAAATTTCTATTGTACAGGTGATACTAACAATAGAGCATATGGGGCAAAAAATCTCCCAAGTTGTGTGTAAATGAGTATGGTGGTCAGACATGTGCTATTACGAGGGATAACGTAAGTGAAGATGGAAGGTGATGGGTGGTGAGACAGGTGTCTGTCAAGCCAGCATATCCATTTTTTTACTAACAGAGAAGTCCAGTGACATCTTGCCTTACTCTGTCGTCACCATTAACTAGAGACTTTCCTAACATGCTGGTAACTTGTGTCACTGTCACACCAAGAAGCAGGGACAGTCTTTGAGAAGGCACGGTCTCTTTTACATTGCCCTCATGTTCCACCAAGAAACATTTGAATTTTTATGGCTCTCCTGCAGGACCAGATTTTCCTCCCACTGTCAGGATTTGCTTCCTGCAGAGTAAAGCAAGCAGCTTTTATTTTCCTCTGGCGAAAGGAAATAGGTAGAAATAATATGCTGCTTTTCAGCCAGCTAAACCTGACCTGACTCTCTTTATTGGGAGGAAAATGCAGGATTCAGGGAGAGGACATTTTCATTGAGGTAAATAAGCCCTCTCAACCGGTGAACACTATTATACTAATACCAAAGGAAACAAAGGCCAGGAGATGGGGAGCATTAAGTAGAAAGGCCAACAGAAAATTAGCAGACAAAAATACAGCATGGGGACAAAGCAGGCTCTGCAACATTGAAAAAAAAAAAGAGAGAGAGAAGTCCTTTAAGAGAAAATTGCAGGCAATTTTTTGGCCTCAATTAGCCTTTTCCACAAAGAGCACTTTTCCATAAAGAGGCCATTAAATAGCAAATGAAATTACATTGGTTTTCAGTTGCCATGGCATTGGTTTTTCCGCTAATGGACTTCTCTGGTCCTGAGTTTAATGTTAGCCTGACTTATTTTTCTTGTCTGTAGGCTGTTTCAACTCTCTCTGTCCGGCCACGAAGTGATGTATGGGACTTCTCCTCAAAGTGCCTACCACATAATCCAAGAGAGAGAAACTCCATCCTTCAGCTCTCTCCCTGGAGACTGAGAGGGTAAAACTGACCAACGGCAGCATTTCATTAACCATGAAATAACAGTTTCCGTGTATTAGATGGCATTCATTCCCATCCATGTACTCAGGGCTCCTGGAGCCATTCCGAGATCAGTGAGGGACCGTTTATTGAGTACTCCCAATATACCGAGGCCTGTCCAAGGGGCCGAAGACATAAAATACAAAAGAAAGGATACAAGATGCTCACAGTCATCTAGAGTTTCCAGACCAGCAGACTCGGCTCCAAGCATTGACCTTCCCCCTTTCTCTATTTATCTGTTCATAAAATGGGTAAAAATTTCCCTGATTATCTTATTCACATTTTAAAAAAATATTTGCCAGGTACCACTCTCAAAACACACGTATATTATCCTAGGAATAAGGATCTGAAATAACATTTCCTTTTTCATGTTGCTTTGCTACAGCTAACCATTAGCTATGGTATCAAGTTTGACTGTGATACTTTGGATACTATTTTTCAGTATGCATAATCATATATAAATTTTAAAAAATGAGTTTATTCAGTTCATATTCTCCTATAAACTTCTTTAAAAAAATATTTCCATGTCAGTGAATATTCCTGGACAATATCATTTTAATGTCTGTATGCTGTGGAGGTAATACAGCTCAAAATTCTTCTATTAGCTATTCAAATATTTTTTAGTTTTTTAAATGACTTTTCAAGGGCAAAAGAAATCAGACAATTTTTTGAGACAAAATATATTTTAAAATAATAAATGCCAATATACCTACTTTTAAATTGTGGTATATTTAAATGTATACTTTAACCAATCAAACCTTCTAATGCAAAAATATATAATAAAATACACTATAACTACATTATTTTGAAGACTATTATAGAATTAGGAAAATGTCTCCACTTCTAGTGTACTATATAGATCATGTGACCTAGCACAATTCTGTTACGTGATAAATGTCTTGCTTTCTCATCAGTTATCTCTTTGACTCAATGTATAACCTGGTTTGGTAATAATCCACAGCCTGAATTTGAGGCTCTACAGTCACAATTGAAAGCCCTGAACCAAAGGGTCTCAAATTAGTATCTCATCCCTGAAGTGAACTTTGAGTGAAAGAAGGTTTTAAGCTTTAGATATTGCCCCCCACCCCACAGCTGTGCATTTACACTCCATTAAGAGTATATGAAAGCACTTCCTAATAAGTTAGTCATCATACGAGTTATAATCTTTTGTATCTTTGTTAACACAATAAACAACAATAAATTGTTATTTTAATTGACATTTTACTGATTACCAATGTAGGTGATCATTGTTATCTTTATTTGTCATTTTTCCCCCTGAAATATGTTTTCCTGTTCTTGGTCCTTTTGCTCTTTCTTTCTTTAAAAATTTCTCTTAGTTGTTAACCTCCTTCAAGTTTTAATACTTTTCTTTGTATATTGCCCTGGCTGGTGTTGTTGTGGAGCGGATGCGAGTGAATGACCACTGGAGCCCAGACCAAATTAAAATTTAGGGAGCCTTTATTAGCCGGGTGGCCAGGAGACCCGGCGACTGCTCTGCCATTCTCCACGCCAGGAGACCAGAGAGCAGCAGCGACCCTTTGTGTAGGACCGCTTTTAAGCACATTAACCACATCCGGTTTTTACAGAACAAGTAACCCAAGACAAAACAGTTTTTCCCAAGCAACGTCAGGATCATGCCAATGACGACCATGTTATTCACAGGGTCATCCTGTTCTTCAGAAAGCTGACAGTGTTCTATGAAAGAAGGCTACGTGCTGGGAAGGGGCCATGAGACCATATCTCAAGGCCTGGCCTGGTGTCAGCACTGACATCTCTATCTGGGCATAGTCCACGGCCTCTCTGGAAGCATGCTCAAAAATTCCCACTCTCCAACAGTGTTGCTTAGTGATTAGAGCACCAGCCCACACATTGAAAGGTCTCGTGTTCAATTCCCAGTTAAGGGCAGGTAACTGGGTTGCAGGTTCAATTCCCAGCCCCAGTTGGCGGGGGGTGGGGGGTGGGGTGGGGAGGGGGGGCGGGGAGGAGGCAACTAATCCATGTGTCTCTCTTACATCTCTCTCTCTCTCTCTCCCCCTCTCTGTCATGTAGTCTCAAATATTTTTCCCATTTTATAATGGCCTTTTAATTTTAAGATCTGTTTGCCACACAGACATTGAATATTTTTGCTTCATCTAATTTATCTTTCTTTTCATTATGGCTTTGGCCTTTGGTGCCATGGCTCTAAAGAGTAAGTGTATCTTGAATGGATTTCCACTGTTTCTCCTTGTTATCAGCCTAATCCTTCCAATCTCTGGGTAGTCTCTCTCCGTGGACAGGGGTAAAGGAGGTGGGAAATAACTGTGTCCTCCTAGAAAGGTGTGTGGTAACACCTCTGAGGAGTGACAGGGATGGCAGCTTTCTGTCAGCCAGTGGTTGACAAAGGCATTGATATAAAAGTCAAGAATTAAACAAATATATAATTTATTAACCATCTAAAAATAAAAAGCTTAAACGTTTAAGTTCATTAATTAAAATCTAAATTGAAACTAAATGTGAAAGGAGGTGATGGCCACATGCAGTCAGGTGGATAAGCTCCCACTGATGACACCTACCATTCTGCAGGTGTCTCTGCACTAGGCCCTTCCGCCCAGGGCGGGCAAGAAGGAGCACAAGCTGGGCTGATTGTTTTCTCCTTACTTCTCACAGGTTGAGAAGGCCATGGAACCCTTTAATAGTTCTCCCATCATTTCCCCATGACTTTTCCATAGTTTCCCCTCTCTCATCAAAATGTTCACCCTTTATGCTCTCATTTTTGGCTGATGACTTGGCTTCATACATTATTCAGAGGGAAAAACCATCAGATATTAACTGTCATCATACTACAACCAAATCTATGAATGCCTCTGGCATTTAAAGCAATCTTGTACTTCAGCCCATCTGTTAAAATTGAGGATATGTCTTATGGTCTCTGGATTTTATCCTGTCTCAACTTCTCTAAAATTTGGACCTTTCAGTTATCCTATCTAATGCATCTTCAACAGTTTTCTTTCTATAAATCATTCCATTCAGTATACAAACATCGTATAGACCCGGCACCAGCACCAGCCTGACTTGCTTGACAGCTGGGCCTCATCTAGGCACTTCCAAACCCGATACAAAGAGGAGGAATCAGCAGATCTCTCTGTAGCTCCTGCTGAGTGGCCCCAGGCAGTGGCTGACTTTGCACCTCGCTGGAGATCCAAGAGTCAGTGTACCAGTGGTCAGTGTCAGACCATATCAGATTACAACTCTTCTCATCTATAAGTGACACACTCCAACTGTAGGTAATACTATCCTGTGACTCCCTAACCCCCTTCAGCAATCATGCTATTCTTTCTTTTTTTTTTTTTTTTTTAAGAGAGAGAAAGGGGGAGATTTGATGATGGTGGCCTAGGTAAACTCCTGTACTCACCACCTCCCACAACCACATCAAAATCACAACTAAAATACAGAACAAGCATCATCCAGAACCACTGGAAAGCTGGCTGAATGGGAGTCCTCCAACTAGAGAAGTAAAGAAGAAAGCACACTGAGACTGGTAGGATGTGCAGAGGTGTGAAACAGTCTGGGCTGGCACTCACGTATGCCCCCTTCTTAATTGGGAGGGAGATTGTCTCTGCAGAGGCTGCCCAGAGGAGCAGGGGTCCCTGCCCCACACCAGCCCCCCAGCCCAGGGTCCCAGAGCTGGGAAAAGAAGTCCCTATGGGTAGTAAGAATTATGGACTATAAAAACCAGTGCAGATTGTGGCTCAGTGACACAGAGGCTGCTGGAGACCCAGCTGTTCCTCTTAAAAGGCAGGCACCATGAACTGAACTTACAAAGTCCTGCTTCCTCTGAGCTCCAGCACCAGGGCGAGGCTTTGGGGAACACAGACACATACGAGGAGGAACTGGAATGTCTGGCATCAGGGCAGGAACTCGGGGACGGCTTTCTCCCATATGGAGGTGCTTGCAGGGATCATTGTTCCTATGCTGGGACTTCCCTGGTCGCAGGGCTGACTGGCAGCCATTTCTGTTTGCTCTGCCCTTATGATTCCCTAAGACTCCACCTCATCCAATTTACAACCTCACTCAAGCTGTGTGCAGCAGCTTTTGCAAATGAATGCTCTGTCCTTGTTCAGGCTAAAATCTCAAACAAGCTTCAGCTTGGTCAGGTAGCCCCAAACCTATCAATAAAAGGCCCAAGACCCGGCACCAGCACCAGCCTGACTTGCTTGACAGCTGGGCCTCATCTAGGCACTTCCAAACCTGATACAAAGAGGAGGAATCAGCAGATCTCTCTGTAGCTCCTGCTGAGTGGCCCCAGGCAGTGGCTGACTTTGCACCTCGCTGGAGATCCAAGAGCCAGTGTACCAGTGGTCAGTGTCAGACCATATCAGATTACAACTCTTCACATCCATAAGTGACACACGCAAGGGGCAGACTCAGTGAGCGCCAAAGCCCCACTGAAGCAAGTTCTGCTCCATAGGGGTGTCTCCTGCACAGCAGCTCTTCCACTGTAGTTGCAGCTGGTCTAGACGTCAATTCCTCCCAGTGACACCAATAGCAATCAATTCTCAACTACAACAAGACTGTGCTCACAGCCCACAAAGGGGTACATCTAGAGCTCTCAGCTCAGGTGACTGGGAAGGCTGAGCCACTGGGCCCTATAGAACACCTACTACACAATGCCACTCTACCAACTCAAAGAGACATAGCAGGTCTACCCAATACATAGAAACAAACATAGGGAAGCAGCCAAAATGTGGAAACAAAGAAACATGTCACAAATGAAAGAAATGGAAGAAAGCAAACTACTGGATATACAGTTCAGAACAACAGTTATAAGGTTATTCAATAATCTTCTAGAAACCTCCAAAAAATTGGAAAAGGACCAGTAGGAAATTAAGCATACACTGACTGAAATAAAGAATAATACACAGGGATTCAACAGTAGAGTAGAGGATTCTGAGAATCAAATCAATGATTTGAAATATGAGGAGGCAAAAAACACCCAACAAGAAGAGCAAAGAGAAAAAATATTCCAAAAATATGAAGATAGTATAAGGAGCCTCTGGGACAACTTCAAGGGTACCAACATTTGCATTATGGGGGTGCCAGAAAAAGAGAGAGCAAGGTATTGAAAACCTATTTGAAGAAATAATGACAGAAAACTTCCCTACCTGGTGAAAGAAATAGACTTACAAGTCCAGGAAGCACAGAGAATACCAAATAAGAGGAACCCAAAGAGGACCATACCAAGACACATAATAATTAAAATGCCAAGGGCTAAAGACAAAGAGAATCTTAAAAGCAGCAAGAGAAAAGCAGTTAGTTACCTACGAAGGAATGCCCATATGATTGTCAGCTGATTTCTCAACAGAAACTATGCAGGGCAGAAGGGAGTGGCAAGAAATATTCAAAGTGATGAATAGCAAGAATCTACAAACAAGATTACTCTAACCAAGTAAAGCTATCATTTAGAATTGAAGGTCAGATAAAGAGCTTCACATACAAGAAAAAGCTAAAGGAGTTCATCACCAGCAAACCAGTATTATATGAAATATTGAAGGGTATTCTTTAAGAAGAGGAAGAAGAAGAAAAAGATAAAAAAATATGAGCAACAAAATGGCAACAAATACATATCTATCAACAATTTAATCTAAAAATAAATGAATAAGAAATATAATGAACAGAATAAACTGGTGAATAAAATAGTATCAGAGGCATGGAAATGGAACAGACTGACAATTCTCAGAGGGAAGGAGAGTGGGGTGGGGTTGGGAAGAGATTAAACAAAGATCTTAAATGCATATATGCATTACCTATGGACACAGATAATTGGGTGGCGAGAGCCTGGGGTGGGGCAGGAACGGGGTGGAAGGGGGCAATGGGGGGAGAAAGAGGGACATCTATAATAATCTCAACAATAAAGATTTTTTTAAAAATGAGAAAGAGAGAAAGGGGCGAGAGAAAGAGAGGGAGAAACATGAATGTGAGAGAGAAACTTTGATTGGTTGCTTCCCACATGCACCCCGACTGGGAATCAAACCTATACAGACTGGGTATGTGCCCTAACCAGGAATTGAACCTGCCACTTTTTGGTGTATTGGACAACACTCCCACCAACTGAGCCACACACTGGCCAGGGCAATCATTCTATTCTTATGCTCACTTTTGCAGCCAAGCTTCTTGTAACAATTATTAACATATGCCATCTCTAGTTTCTAACCTCCCATTTACACCTTATATCATTCTAATCTGGCTTTAATACCCACCATTTCATTAAAACTATTTTTGTCAGTGATAACTGTCACTTAATTTAATGAACATCTAATTAAACCTCTAAGTAGTTATCAGTACGCTGACCACTCTCTCCTTCTTGAACTGCCTCTTTATTAGTCTCTGTGATGCCAAAATATTCTTGGGCTTTCTCCAGTTTTATTTACCAATCCCCTTTACGCTCATTTCTTGGCTTCTCTCCATTCCATAACATTTAAATGTAAGAATTTATCAGGGTTTGGTCCTAGGTTCTCTTTTCACTCTCTACAGCAGGGGTCCTCAAACTTTTTAAACAGGGGGCCAGTTCACTGTCCCTCAGACCGTTGGAGGGCCGGACTATAGTTTAAAAAAACAACAACTATGAACAAATTCCTCTGCACACTGCACATATCTTATTTTAAAGTAAAAAAACAAAACGGCAAAAACACCCGCATGTGGCCCGCGGGCCGTAGTTTGAGGACGCCTGCTCTACAGTATTTATCTAGGTGATTTCATTGATTTCTTTAGCTTCAACTATAGTCTATAGGCCAACAATTTCTACACTGACAGCCTTAGTCCAGAGCTCTTTTCTGAAATCCATATTTTTATGTCAAGTGCATTTTTTACTTAGTCACTTTGATGTCAAAGAGATCTGAAACTTCTCATGTTCAAAATTAATCTGGGAGGAGTCATTCCTAGATTAGAAGTGATTTTGAGAATTAGTATAAATCTACAGCAATCAAGTCAGTGGAGCATTATCCAGAAAACATTATATATATAGTTTGAATAATAATAAAGGCAGTGTTTATTAAAATATATTTCAGTTTCAAAATTGAGCTATCTCCGTTAAAGTTTGTATATCTATTTTGTATATCAAACCATACATATATACATACATATATAGAACCATACATATTTGACCAATTAATTTTTTTTTAAATTTTATTGATTGACTTGAGGGGGCGGGGAAGAAAGAGACAAACATTAATTTGTTGTTCCACCTATCCATGCATTCATTGGTTGATTCTCATATGTGTCTTGATCAAGGATCAAACCTGCAACAATGGTGTATCCGGAGGATGCTCTAACCAACTGAGCTACCCGGCCAGGGACAATTGATTTTTCATAAAGATAAAAGGCAAATTCAATGGTGAAAGAATTGACTTTTCAACAAATGATGTGTCAAAACAATTGGACATCTATAAAAAAAAAGACTCTCAACCCTTACCTTAAACCATATACAAATAATAATAATAATAATAATAATAATAACTCAAGATGAATGAATCAAAGACCTAGAAGTAAAACCTGAAATTTTAAAACTTTAAGAAGAAAAAAATAGAAGAAAAATATTTATTTAGATTAGTGAAAGATTTCTTAGCTAGAACACAAAAAGCACAAACCATAAAAGGTAAAATGATCAACTGAATTTATCAAAATTAAATAATTTTGTTCTTTTAAAGACACTGGTAAGAAAATGAAAAGTCAAAAAATGAGCTTAAATATTTGCAAACCACATATCTAATGAAGGGCTAGTATCCAAAATATGTAAATAACTCTCATAAATCAATAATAAGAAAATAAATAACCATTTTTTTAAAAAGGAGCTACAGATATGAATAGACATTTCACCAAAGTGAATATGTACCTGGTAAATACATACATGAAAACATATTCAATAGTTTTAGTCATTAGTGAAATTCAAACTAAAATCATAATGACATACTATTATATACCTATTAGAATGACTAAAATAAAGTTTTTTTAAATCTGACATTACCAAGTTCTGGCAAGAATGAAGAGCAACTGGAACTCTTATACATTGCTGGTGGGGATGAAAAATAGTAAGACTCTTTAGAAAACAGTTTGGCACTTTCTTATAAATTTACCATATGATCCATCATCCCACTTCTAGGTACTTGCCCAAGGAAATGAAAACATGTCCACATAAGAACCTGTATGCAAATGTTTATGTCAGCATTTTTTCAAAATTGCTTAAAACTGCCCAGCTGCTGCTGCTGAAACCGGTTTGGCTCAGTGGGTAGAGCGTCGGCCTGCGGACTGAGGGGTCCCGGGTTCCATTCAGGTCCGGGGCATGCGCCTTGGTTGCGGGCACATCCCCAGTAGGGGGTGTGAGGAGGCGGCTGATGGATGTTTCTCTCTCATCGATGTTTCTAGCTTTCTATCCCTCTCCCTTCCTCTCTGTAAAAAATCAATAAAATATATTATAAAAAAAAAAAACTGCCCAGCTGGTGTGGTTCAATGGTTGAACATCGACCCATGAACAAGGAGGTTATGGTTCGATTCCAGGTCAGGACACATGCCCAGGTTGTATGCTCCATCCCCAGTAGGGGGCGTGTAGGAGGCAGCTGATCAATGATTCTCTCTAGTTGATGTTTCTATCTCTTTCTCCCTCTCCCTTCCTCTCTCTGAAATCAATAAAAACATTAAAATAAAATAAAAATTGCCCAAAACTAGAAGCAATAAAAATGTCCTTCTTATGAATAAACTGTGTTATATTTACACCAGAAATTCTACTCAGCAATAAAAGGTCTAATTTACTGGTCAGTGCAACCACCTGGATGAATCTCAGATACATTATGCTAACTGGGAGAAACAGAACTCAAAAGGCTACATATTGTATAACTTAATTTATATGACATTCTGAAAAAGACAAAACTATAGAAACAGAAAACAGATCACTGGTCACTGGAGATGGGGTAAGAGTGAGGTGATTAACTACAAAGGGCATCAGGGGATTTTTTGAGATGATTGTGGTGATGTTTTCACTACTATATGTTTCTTAAAAATAGTGAATTTTACTGTATGGAAAATATGCTCATGTAAACTTGACTTAAAAAAAATACCTGATATAAAGATTTTCCCCGTATACGTGCTTATTCCTCAAGTTTCCCCATTTTAAGGAAATAACATCGCTATCCACCCAATTTCTGAAGCTAGAATCATAGTTACTTTCACAGCTTCCTTTCCCTTCACTGATCACCCCCAACTCATTTCTAATCCATCTCCAAATCACATCAATTCTGCATGTAAAACATATTGCAAACCCATCTTCTAATCTTCCTATCCAAGTTTGCTTTTCTCAACTACACTATTGCAATAGCTTCTCTGATCATCTCCTGGCATCCATTCTCGGCCTCCTCCAACCCTATCCTATATAATAAAAGCCTAATATGCTAAGTGTCTGGTCGTCCAGTTGCCTGGTTGACCGTTCAACCAATCAAAGTGTAATATGCTAATGATAAGCTAAGGCCACTAAATTGCTCGCTATGACGTGCACTGACTACAGGGGCCAGATGATCCGACTGGTAGGTTAGCTTGCTGCTGGGGTCTGGCCAATTGGGACTGGGCAAGATGGGGCCGGACAAGCCCTGGAGCCCTCCTGTGGTCCCTCCCTGGCCCCAATCGTGCACGGGTGGGATCCCTTGGCCTGGCCTGTGCCCTCTCACAATCCGGGATCCCTCAGGGGATGTCAGAGAGCTGGTTTCAGCCTGATCCCGCAGGCCACTCCCCTCGAGAGGGGACTGATTGGGCATGAGCCTGCTGCAGGCACAGTGGGGTCAGAATGAGCAAAAGTGGCAGGTAGGAGCTGCAGGCTGCATTGGACTGTGGGTTTCAGCCTGATCCCCACAGGCCACCCCGAGGGACCCCACCCATGCATGAATTCATGCACTGGGCCTCTAATTTCTACATAACTACAGAATGATGAATTTAAGTGAAAATTAAACCATGTCATTTTATTGCTTAAAACTCTTCAATGGCTCCATTTCTAATCCCCATACCTTGGCCTCTAGCAGGTCATATGTGGTCTAACACATCCAGTGTCATCTTGTGACACTGCATTTTACGCTCTTGTCCTCCCACCCTAACCCCATAAACATGATACTCTGGCTTCACTGGCCTTCTTACATTTATTGAATATTCCAAGTTTTTTGCTCTCCTAATAACTTTACACATACTATTTTCCAGACCTAGACTCTTCTTTTTGGATCCATTTCCTTTTAATGGCTAGCTATTTCCCATTATAAAGGTTCAGTTTACATATCATATCTTTAGAAAAGTCTTAAACATTTTGTAATAGTTCCTGCATGACATTCTCTTTCATAGTGTCTGTTTTGCTCTTTTCCCAATTGATAATTTTATATTTATGAATTTATTTTTATAACATTTATCGCACCTACTAGAATATAAGCTCCTTAAAGGCAGAAACTATTTTTTCTTTTTCACTTACTTAGCACATTACCTGATACATCATAGGAGCTAAATAAATACTTGTGTAAGTTGATAAGCCTCCAACAGTTAAAAAAACAAAAAAACAAAACATGATTCCAATGAGAGCATCACTGAATGGCCTGCACCAACGTAACATTATCTGTCTGTCTATCTATCTATCTATCTATCTATCTATCTATCTATTTTTAGGGGCCCCTGACTTACGCTTAATATATGAATATACCTACTACATTGTCTGAGATAAGACAGGATCACCAAGTTTCAAACCCATGAATGTGCAAATAGATGACAATGTCAGCCACCCAGAAAGGCTTACCTCTCCAAACCAATTGCTTGGCACACAGAATGGAGCTTGGAGTTGTACAAAAGTGCAAAGCTGTGTGTCCACTTAAGGAGTAGCTATTGAGCTTTGCTCCATGGTCACAAAGGATCTTAACACAATCCAAGTTGGCCATTTCACAAGCCACATGAAGAGGAGTTTTCCCATTGGGTCTACAGTTGATTGTAGCATTGTGGTCCAGTAGCACCAAAAGACATTCCACGTGACCAAACAAGACAGAGAGATGCAGGCCTGTTGCCCAAGAAGACTTTAACTTATAACTAGGCAACCAATAACCTGAAAAAGAAAGGGAAAGAAAGTTTAGCTTCTTGGCCTAGGACTTCCCCATGTTTTATGAGGACTTTTAGAGTGTTTTACTTTGGTCACATTTATAAAATTGGGGCAGGGAGATGATTCAGAAGTTGTAAACTAGTAACTAATGGGTTTACAAATGCTTAGTTAAGTGTCATATTTAGATGTACAAAGGGGGACAGGTGCTCTTGAGTACTTACTATTTCTACCAGCCTCTATTAGTTCGTTCTTTTACTTACTTTACCTTCCTGGCTCTCCCAGGCATTTGAGTTTGAGACTTTCATTTTTGAGATTGCATTTTATTTTATATGGTAAGTTACACAAGACTCATCTATCTATCTATCTATATCTATCTATATCTATCTATCTATATAAAACCCTAATATTCAAATAGACCAAACAGCAGAACAACTGAACAACCGAACAACCAGTCGCTATGATGTGCGCTGACCACGAGGGGGCGCACGCGAACATGGTGGGCATTGGCAGCAGGTGGCAGAGCATGGAACATGGCAGGCATCAGCTGTGGTGGGATGGTGAAGCAGGTAAGCAGGGGCGCCAGACCAAGGCGGGGTAGTTACTAAAAATTCTTTGCTTCTGCATGCCGCGGTGCCGCCAGGCGCTCGCACTTGCTGCCAATGCCAGCCCAGCTCACACCTGCTGCTGACACCGGAGACGCCATTCACACCTGCTGCTGGCGCCTGGCACCAGCCCTGATTGCTCAGCACCGTCAGTGGGTGTGAATGGCAGCTGCTGGCCCCAATCACCCCTGAGGGCTTCTTCACCTGCCCCTGCTCCTGAGGGGCAATCGGGGCAGCAGCTACTGCTTCTACCCACTGACGGCGTCGGCCCCGCTTGCACCTGCTGCTGGTGTCGGCCCCAATCACTCCACGCCATCAGCGGGTGCAAGGGGATCCCTCAGGGGGCATCCCTAGGGGCAGGAACACTACTCCAGCACTGTCAGTGTGTGGGAGTGGCGGCAGCAGGAGCAGGTCTGCCAGCAGACACGAGACCGGGGCCATGGCGGGAGGGGCCAGGCGGGGGCAAGGAGGATGGGCCAAGACCCACCCCTGTGCCCACTGCAGCCTCGCAGCCCACAGCTCCTTTCAGGGTGCACGAATTCATGCACTGGGCCCCTAGTATTTAAGAATTTTTAAGATCCCAATCATTGTCTTGAATGATGTCAAAGATTTAATTACAAGCTTAAAATTTTTATTCCATCACAGCTCTTTTCCAAATAGTTGTTGCTGTTGTTGTCAATCTAAGGTGTGAATGTATTTGATGTCTTTACAAAATTTGTCACACCAAGATTTTATTTGCCTGTTTGTCAGTTTATACAATACCTTTTTCCAAAGAAGAATTTAAGGCAAGTCACAAATTTTACACTAATTTTTTTAATAACCTAGAAAATAAGTGCAAAAAAATAAGGTAGGAAAATAAAAAGAGGTCAAGGGTAAGATAGGGACACAAAATTCTCACCATATCTACACACTAGAACTGCACTGCAAGTTTGCCTTTGAACTTCCTAGCAGGAAATAAACAGGAAAACCTATGCTATGCAATTAACTATGCTCACAAACTATATACAAATTAATTGGTCAGGAGAAGCATAGTTGTTCCTAGAAGTGAAATCTTAGATACATTTTTCTCATTAGTTGGAAATGTTTTTTCTCTCTCCTTTTCTCCTCTGACCTCTGACTTCTGAACACTGGGCTAGTTCTTTTTATCCAAGGCTCCAACAATTGCCACATTTGACAAGCTATAACAAAAATACCTTTATGAATCTTCTTTCAGTGTCAATACCTACAGCCATGGCATTAAGCTCACTATGAGTGGGGAATGGAAATAGGTACAGAAAGACGAAATATAGATGGCAAGATGAAGATGCAGAGATAGTTCAACAGCATAGAAGAGAGTCTAGGGTTGAAGCAACAAAATGCATTTTTGAAATGTTTTTTATTGATGAGAGAGAGAGAGAGAGAGAGAGAGAGAGAGAGAGAGAGAGAGAGAGAGAGGAGAAAGGCAAGTAGGGAGAGAAGAGAGAGAGGAGAAAGGCAAATAGGGAGAGAAGAACTTTGATTTGTTCCATTTATTTATGCATACATTGGTTGATTCTTGTATGTGCCCAGACCAGAGATTGAACCTGCATATTGGGATGATGCTCTAACCTACTAAGCTATCCAGCCATGGCTCAAAATACAGTTTAACATGGATAAATCAGAAGTTTGCTTTCAGGTTACAAAAATTCCACTATACACATACTAGGAAAGCAGAATATGACTTAATAGTAATTTATTTGAGGGAAGGCCTGTGGATTTGAGTTGACAGTAATCTCAAAATGAGCCAACAGGGGGATGGAGCTGCCAAAAAGTTAATCCAATCATAAGTTTCATAAATGAAAGTGTAGGGACCAGAACAAGTGAAGTAAAGTTGTATTCTTCCCTGATTAGAATGAGGTCAGAATAAATCTAGAATATGTGATATTTCTGAGCATCTGGGGGCACTCAAAGGATGAAGACCAGGGGATCAGGTATTAAATTCTCTCATTTCAGTGAAAAACACTACATATGTGCTCCTCCTGGGTATTTATCCTATAAGTATAATCAGTCAAGTGTGAAATGTGAAACTCTTTGTGAAGGGTATGAAGTTCACAGGAGTTATGAATCCTGGCCGCATGGCCTGTGGACAAAAACACACACTACCACATGCACTACACGACAGCATTGTTCTCGATGGCTAAGGATTATGAACAACCTCAGTGCACATAAATTATGGTACATCCATACAATCTAATACTACGGAGCCATTACAAAGAAGGGGGCACTTCTGTGTTTACTGATATGGAAAAATCTCAAGATACAGTATTGAGAGAGAGAGAGAGAGAGAGAGAGAGAGAGAGAGAGAGAGAGAGAGAGAGAGAGAGAGAGGCAGGAACCTGAACAGTGTGTATAATATGCCATCATATGTGTGTATATTTATAAACACCTAGAACAAGAGACTGGTACAGTGGTGATCTCTAAGAACTGGGGGGTCGGGGAACTAGGCCATTGATTTCCTTGTCCTTGAATGCCCTCTTTGAGCTTTTACATTTAGTGCCCTGTGGATGTATTCTTATTTATAAAAATAAATAAACTATTGTCCCCCTATCCAGAGGGGGGAAATAATATAGTTTAAAGAGGCCATTTAGAGGGTCATGCATAATGCTCATTAATTCTGAAGTAATGAAGGAGCTCAAACCAAAGTTTATTTTTCTGCAGCCCACCTTCTAACACACGCACGTGCACACACACACACACACACACACACACACACACTTTAATCTCTTTTTCATCCCATCAGAATTTTAGGGGCCATTTTACTTTCTCTTCTTCCCAAATCTTCCATTATCTAAATCTGCTCTTTAAAAAGAAATACAAAGTTAATTCACACTAAGGTATAATGAACTGAGGATGGTTTAAAGTGTGACCCTCTTAGGATTATCTGAATTTGGGTAGAAATCGGTATTCAACAAATAGAATTAAGTTCTAAGATACTAATTTGAGATTATTGTCGCTGAGAAGGGAAAGTATTTGGTGATACGGACTTTCCCTGGCAGAGACAAATAGTATCAGATAGCTGGGGAATGCCAGTCCTGTGCCTGTAGTGTGTGTGTGTGTGTGTGTGTGTGTGTGTGTGTGCGTGTGCATGTGCGTGTGTGTGTGAGTGTGTGTGTAAATAAATATGCACACATAATCTGTGTTATATACCCATTTATACATCTTTATGTAACTGTGTACATTGCATCTGTGCTCCAAACAGAGTTGTTAAACTATATGGTATGCAACCTACTTTTGATAATGAGTGAATCCCATTTAACATTAATACTCAATCAGTCATTTTAATACTCAAACCTCCTCAACAAGCAATTTGCAAAGGCAGTCTTTTCTAACTGTCTTGGAAAGAAGCTGGTTCCAGATCTGAAACCTGGGGTGTGTTTTGCCTGCCGATTAGCAGCAAAGATTAGACAGCTCTGTGCAGCCGCTGATTGGAAATTCATGCCTGCTTCTGCAATGGGAAGAAAAATGATCCCTGAAAGGAAGCAGCAGAGAGCTGATTAAGAAAACACCATTTTGATGTAAAATCAAAGACACACAGAATGTTAGCGCTGGAGGGAAGATTATCCAGTCCAAGTCTTTCATTTTCCAGATGAGAAAACTGCCACTTTCTCAGACTGCTGGAGCCGTACGTCTCCTGCCTCAGTCCAGGCTAATGGACTCAGGATATCTGCAATGCAGGGTTCCCATCTGTCTTTGTCTTTGTGGAAGCAGAGGAGGTTTAGCACCAAGCCTGCTTCACAAATCACGGGGAAGGAAAGAAGATCCCAGATTCATCTATAACATGTCACATCTCTGATTTGGAAATGCCTTTGCTTGTTGATTTCTTTCTGCCTCTTAAATTCCCAATAGCACCTAGAGACTCTATCCTGCCCATTTATTACATGCATCCATCATCCCTGGCCTCTCAGTCAGCTGCATCCTCGTCTCCTATAATAATTAACCGGTACCTTGGGCTGGGACAGTCTTAGGTCCTGGAATTCAGCCGAACCCCTGCATGGAATCGTGCACCTCCCCTAGATGGGGATGTGTGCAGGTGGGTGGTGCCCCTAGGTGGGAGAAATAGGAAGAGGTCAGACTGGTGGAGACAATCAAGGTCTCCTGACGTGTATCGTGGAGCTGGGTTGCAGAGCTTTGGTGGTGGTATGAGGGGAGGGCGTTCTGGATAATTCAACTCTGAGCATAGCAGAAAAGCCTGCTGCAGAGACAGGAGCAGCCCATACCCAAGAGGCCGCCCAAAGACAATCACCACCTTAAAATGAGGCTGCGGCCACAGGTCACTGTGTACAGCCGTGTCCTTTCCACCACACCTGCCCTCACTGAGGATCAAACCCGAGGCAAAGCCGTCTTCAAAAACCCACAGCCATGCAGCGCCTATTAACATACTGGTGTCCATGCTGCTAGGTCAAGAGATCTGAATTAGTCCTCCAAAACACCATCACCCACCGGCACAGCCCGAGAGAAATAGGGTGAACCCAGGCGGAGTCGTATTTTCCTCCCTCCCTTGTTTCCACGGCAGAATGGTCCCAGGGCTTCAGAACCTAGAATGTGATTTACTTTCAGCGTTTGTCTTGGAAAGGGCCCCTCTGCTCACCGCTGCAGGTGCTCAGACGGCAGGGAGGACCGGGTGGAGCAGAGCCTGGGAGCAAAGCCGTTGGGGGCAGTGAAGAAGCTGCCGCCGCCCCCAAAGGTCAACCACACTCACGCTGGCCCAGGTCTGCTGCCAGTGCAGCGGCTGCTCCTGGCAGGACACCTCTGCTTGAGCAAGGAGCTTAACTGAGGATACGCGGGCACAGGTTCCTTCTCCTCTGCAAAAGTCCCACCGGGAACTTCCAATCCAGGCCATGGCCGTGTGGATTTAAAGTGTCTAGTTTCCTTTTACCTTTCCCCAGACCATGCCACATTATCCATGCCTGTAATTCCCCTTCTTAATCTCAGAGATTATCAGCATGCACAGGAGTTAGAGAGGGTCTTGACAGAGCCTCCACTTTACAAATAGGATAATATCTTTTTTTTCCTTCTTTTTTTTTTATTATTCCTCATTGGAGGATTTTTTTTTTTTAAGATAGGGTGGAAGGGAAGGAGAGAAGGGGGAGAGAGAGAAACATCAATGTGAGAGAGACACATGGATTGGTTGCCTCTCACACGCATCTCGACCAGGGCTGGGGATCTAACCTGCAACCCAGGTACGTGCCCTTCACCGGGAATCGAACCCGAGACCCTTCAGTACTCAGGCCAACACTCTAACCACTGAGCAACACCGGCCAGGGCTAGGATAATACCTTGTATGGACTAAATAGCATAAAGTCCATGTGTTTGAGTAACGAACAAATAGAGGCCAACTCACATTCTGGTTTCCCCAAACCTCACTAGCCTTCAATACTCTGAAGCAGGGGTCCTCAAACTTTTAAACAGGGGGCCAGTTCACTGTCCCTCAGACCGTTGGAAGGCCGGACTATAGTTTTAAAAAAAAAACTATGAACAAATTCCTACGCACACTGCACATATCTTATTTTGAAATAAAAAAACAAAACGGCAAAAACACCCGCATGTGGCCCGTGGGCCGTAGTTTGAGGACGCCTGCCTGAAGGCAGCCTTCAGTTCACTTCGAAACCAACGTCACTTGTAGGTGACAGATCTGAAGGAACGTTAGAAGTTTGACCCCCCCAAAAAATGTGCAGACTAATCCCATGTGTGTGCAGTTTATATCAGAAACCAAAGAGAGCTGCCGGCGTAGCTGAGGAGGCCCCGGGCTCAGGAATCCTGGGGAGGAGCGGAGGGTTCAGCCGTCCTCGGGAAGAAGACGTGATCCTGCTGCAGGGTTCGGGGGCTGCATGCACCTCGCACCTCGGGGAGACCTTGGGCTGAGCCTGAGCTCTGCCGCCGTTACCAGCTCTGATGGTATCTGAGTCCGAGAGCCCACACCCGAGAAGCCTCCGCTGTTACAGCCAAAGATTACACGCCTTGCTCGCGCCTGGATTAGCAGACATTTGCTCCAACTGTGTCCATGTATTTACACAGTCCTGAAGGATTAGAGACCGCAGCACAAGTCTTGGCTGTTTGTTAATAGCTATTATTTTGGGGGTAAATTTCAGAGTTTTCCCAGGGCAGAGAGAAGGGAAAAAAGTAAGCTTGACAAGTAAAATTGAAAAGAAAAAAAAAATTTTGAACGCCAAGGAATGGAGAAGAACCCTACGAGGGTCTTAGGAGAGCTGGAGAGTGAATTTCTGGCAAAGGGGGAAATTAGGTGAAAAAGAGATTATTCATGAAGAGAGTGGAAATAAGAGCGTTTAAGACAGTGATGGGCAACCTTTTGAGCTTAGTGTGTCAAACTTCGCCAAAAAACTGAGCATAACTCGGGTAGTGTGTCACTTTGAGGAAAAAACATTATTTCGTGATATTTACAGTTTAAATAACATAAATGTATAATTGTTATATATAATTGTATTTAATAAACCTCAGCGGCCGCATGTCATCAGAAATGGCTACGCGTGTCAGTGCTGACACGCGTGTCATAGGTTCGCCATCACTGGTTTAAGATATCTGGATGGCAGGTGCTACTTAGTAAAGTAGATAGAGTACCCGCCAGAAAGATTTCCAGTGAAATCATTCATTGGTTATTTTAATTAAAAATACCACCACCGACCAAAGAACCTGTGGCTGAGGCCATAAACAGAGGACTTAACTGCATTACACTGATTAATAAAAGGACTCTGGTTAACCTTGCTAACCAGGGAATTTCATCCCAAAGAGATACGGATGATATTCTGCCCGGATCACGTATAAGCCAGGACTCGGACATCTGAGGGAGAACAGAGATGTGTAGTTGGGAAAGAAAACCTTTGGAAACAGTTTTATGGATGTTCAGGCTTCCACTATTCTGAGAAGCAATCTGAACAGCTTTGAGTTTTCTTAGAGACCCGGCTTTTACCCTATATACCGTGTTCTTGGCATATAATAAACTTTATATCATTGACACCCCTGGGCGATGCAGCTATTTATTGCATTTAGAAGTTAAAAAGTTGTTCACGTGTTTAACTTTTCTTCCCATTTTAAAGCGATCGTCTGGGAGATGTCATTTTGCTTCCTGGTGTTTGCTTTTTAAGACCCATATCTCTGCCCTTCTCTAGGACATATCTCAAATGCCAACCGAAATGTTTTTCAATGTTTGCTTTACAAAGTGTGAGAGAAGTTTTTTAAATTAATAAAACATGACTTTATCTGAAGATTGGATTATGAGGTTTAAAAATAACTTGACCCAATAAGACGAGATCTAACTTTAAGAATCATGAGTAGGTGCTGGGACTCGGCAGGTCCCACAGTGTGAGCCTGAGCTCTGGATGCTGGCCTCTAAGCCTGTTCTCTATCACACGGGAAAGAGAAGTGCATTTTCAGCTGCTTTGTTCTATATTTGCTCAGGAGGTCAACTTTTGATTGCTGGTGTACCAATTGGATTGTGGATTTGGGGGAACAATGTTCACATCCCAAGTTGATTTCTTTGCCAATAGAATTCTGGGTTACCTTTCCAAAAATTATAACCTCATTTTCATACTGGCTTTAGACATACTATCTTTAGAGGGAAAATGTGGTTACTCTTAGAAATCCTGTGAAAAGTGCTATGATATGTCCTAAAAGAAATAAACATGGTTTGGGATTAATTGCGCCACTGTTGATTTTCCCCGGGACAATCGGATGTTGAAGATAGATTATATTATTAACGACACAAGCAAATTTAGAGGTAGCATGGTATCTGTTATAGGTTTTACACATTATGTTGCTTACTAAGACAAAAATAACAAGCCTAAAGGAAGATTCTCACAGTTTAAAAGTAAACAAGCCATGTTCAGCTTCTTCACCTGGATGCTGGAAACATAGGATTGTTTATTTTGTGAAAATTAATTTGGCTGCACTCTTATGATTTGTATACTTTTCTGCATAGAGCTTTCCAAAGTGCTTTAAAAAAGTAAAAAACTAGTGCATAACAATTCCACGTCCAGATGTCTCCTGTGATTTAATAAAGCCTCACAAACTTGAATCTCGCACAGAAAAAGGTCTCATTAGAATTATTCAGAAAGGAACTAACTCACACTAACTAACTAACTAACTAACTAACTAACTAACCGACCAGTGTAGCCTGCTCAGCTGTTCCCTAGAAATTCCTCTGTGGCTTTAAGAAATTGATATAACCACTTAGGTCTATTTTGCTTGGCTAGCAACTGGGATTCTATTTATCACTTCCACCATGACTAAAATATTAAAAGATCTGATAATTAGGCTGGAAGAGGTGTGAAAAAGTTTGAGGAAACTTTGAAGAAAAAGGAGGCTTTAATTCAGGTTTCAGATTGCATAGTCACATACCCACATTCATATCAAACAGAGAGTGAGTGTATTGCTTTCTATACGCACACAGACGCATACAATTTCCTGCATCAACCCTGAAGATATGACCATAAATCCTATTATTTCTGTGCATACATCCATCTGGCATGCATAAGAACAGAACTGTTCCTTTCCTTTCCCAGAGGGTGTAATTTGCTGTCTCCCTAATTGAAAGCCACATCACATAGTCCCTAACACTATGAAAATACCCATTAGCATGAATGAAAATGTTTGCTCTATGAGGACCACAGGAGTCGGCTCAGAGTGACAGAAAGAATTTAAAATTCTTCTCATTTAGGGGGAATGACACCTTTGGAAGCAAGAGAAACAGCACCTTTCTTCCCTGGAGCGTGCCCCTAAAACTCCCTTTCTCACAACCTCAGAACCTCCGCATGCTCAGGAGATGAGAAAAGGCAGTCTTCACAACTCAGGGTCAGGCAAATTACCCACTGACTTAGACCCAAGTTATTTTACATTGGGCCCTAATGTAAATTTTGAAAAAAAAAACCTTAAACATGTATTGAGCATTCAGATCGTCTTTCACGGAACAAATCCACGTGATGAAAGTAACCTCGTTTTACAGTATCCTCTCTTTCTGTTGAACAGAACCCCCTATCAACTACTTTTTTAAAAACAGACCTCATTTTCATCTTCCAATCAAATAGCAATGTTAATTGATTATAAAGCCTGCAAGTATTAATTATAAACTGGCCTCAGCTAGTCTACCCTTCAGAACTCATAATCAGAGCACAGTAAATTAATGTAGAACTATATACCCTTAGCATTAGTTGCTGAAACTTGGTGGTGCTGATGATTTATATATGCATGGAATGCATTTTAAACATGGACAAAGAATGGGTGTCTCTCTCTAAATGCCACATACATACCTTATCTATTTTATTAAACGGAAGTGATGCTGAGCACGGTGTTTGTTTGCAGTCCGCTCACCAGATGGCCTCGCTACTCAAGTTCCCCCATAACTAGCTGATTTGGGAAATCAGAGGCTGTACTCTTCTCATTTATTTCTCATTCATTAACCACGAGTTCCAGAAAGTCCCTCGATTAAAAAACAACCAGTTCTGATTTTTTGTTATCCTTAGTTCTTCAGAACACAGATAATCTGTGTTAAGTGTATCTACAATTTGGATCTATTATTCAAGGGAAAAAGTTAACTTTTTTTTCTTTCTGGTTCAGCTTCCCTGACTAAACTGAAAACTCATTAAAATGATGAGAACCATGAAGATGCATCAAGGCCCAACCTTACGCATTCATTAACTCTCCAAATGGGGGCAAAATTCACTTGTTGGTAGAGAGGGACATCTTTAAGTGGCTGTGTTAAAAGAGACATATCTGCCTGTCCCCAAGCCACTCATACCATCTGAGCAGTCTCTTTAGCCATAATCTAGAGATGTTTTCTTTATGCTATGTCATTATAGGCAAAAGAAAAGTTAGAAATAGAAGAAAAGTGCACTACTCAATATGATTGGCCAGGATTTCAAATTCCAAGTACAAGGATAGAGAAAGAAAAAAAAGGGAGACCACATTTTTTTTAAAAAAAAGTACACATATATCTCCATGTTGCAATCTATTTTAACGAGAAAAAAAAAAGATTAAATTAGAAATAATTTTTAAATATATACTTAAAGAAACAGCAGAGTCATTGATTGAGAGTGGGTGACTGACGCTGTGCATTAAAAAAAACTCCATCTTCTATCGAGTTTACCAATCACACCTAAATCTTTTACCAAGTACCAACTACACCTATAATGTTTACCTTGTTTATAAGATGCCAAAACCATATTCTGATCTTCAACTTCAAAAACTGTGTCCACATCTATTTGCCTTTGGATTAAAATGGCCTTCAATTTTCCGAAGTCATTTGACTTTAGAGCCTCAAGGAAATTTCTCTTAACTAGCTTGGCAGCAGCGGGTGTACTGACGGGGAGAGCGGTGCCGTCCATCCTTCCTCTTCCTCTGGAAGCTTTGTTGTGATTTATCAGGAGAGCGGCACCAAGCAAGCAGGCACATGCTGGAGAGCCCACAAAGTGTCGGCTAATTTTATCCCAAAGTTATGCTGATCCGTTCTATTTATATAGGGATCATTTCAAACTTCAAAATATCCTTCTTGGCTGTCACTGCATTTCCAGGTCTTTAAAACTGGTCCTATACTAACTGATTCTTGAATAATACACCATGCCAATATGAAGGAAAACCCTCCTGATACATTTCAGAGGATGAAATGTCACTATGATCAAAGTAATCCTGTGAGATTTAAAAGCTCTTACTGCTTCTCTTTCCCTCAGTAAAAACATCTGGTGCCCAACTGGAGATCCAGTGTCTTGCTCCGTTTAACCGACAGCCCCAACTATAAATTTGTTCCAGTTGCTGATACGTGTGCTTCTGAAAAGCTAAAATACTTTTGTAATATAAGCCTGCAAAATCAAGCATGGTCACACACACATTCGAAAACAGAGGGGTTTCAAGTGGCCTAAACTTGAAAATGTTCAATGTCATAAAGGAAAGTGCGGTGGGATGCTGGTGGCTGAGGACTGTTTCAGATAAAGAGAGACTAAAGAGACAAAACAGCTACAGCCAGTGAGTGAATGAATTTATTTAATCATGGATTTTTTTTTTTAGTCAGTTAGAAAAGACCATATTGGAATAATTGTGGAAATATGAATATGGACTAGATATTACTTGATACTATGAAATTATTGTTCATTTTTAAAGGTGTGGTAAATGCATATGGCTATTTAAAAGAATATTCTTATTCTTAACTGATATTTTAGAGGTAAATTGTCGTGATGTCTAAAACTCCTTTACAAAAAGTTCAGAAATATAAAAATAAATATACATATATACACACAAATACATATAAAAGTGTATGTGTGTAAATAGAGACAGAAAGAGAAAGCAAATTTAGCAAAAAGTGTAAAGTTGGTGTCCACTATATTATTCTCTTAGCTTCTTCTCTAGATTTTCTCTAGAGTTGAAATGTTTTCAAATAAAAAGTTAAAGAAGAAAATACTCAATTTTTTTAAATGTGTAAATCATGGAAAATTAGAAAATGATCATAATAAGTATTAATATGTATGCAAAAATCACATTTTATATATTGTTGATGAGAGTCAAAACTTAAAATGATAATAGCATTTCATTCTTAGAATTTACCAAAGGATGTAAAACATGGATGCAAATTGTAACACAATTTTTAACTTTTTTCATTGACGTGTAACGTAAATACAAGAGAGTAGAAGGTGACAAGTCAAGTCTACAGCTTGTTAAATTTTTACAAAGTGAAATCAACCCCCATGGAATTCTGTCCCCTCCTCTTCAGGGCATACATCCCAAGACCCCTAGTGGATGCCTGAAACTGGGGATAGAACCAAACCTAACTAAATGATTTTTTTTTCCTATACATACATACCTTTGATAAACTTTAATTTATAAATTAGGTACAGTCAGATAAACACAACTAATAATAAACAGAACAATTGTAATAATATACTGTAGTAAAAGTTATGTGAATGTGCTCTCTCTCAATATATCTGATAACTGAGAGGGCTACTAAGTGATTAATAGGTGGGGATCATCTACAGTGTGAATACTTAGGAAAACGGATGAGTCATGCACTGGGCAGGATGGAGCTGAGTGGTGGGAGATTTCAGCTTGCCTCTCAGACTGGCAAGCAACTTAAAACTTATGGATGGTTTATTTCTGGAATTTTACGTTTAATGTTTTTAGACCACTGCTGACAGTGGGCAACTGAGACCATGGAAAGCGAAACTTCATATAAGGGAGGACTACTGTAGTTCAAATATACTTAAAACCCCTTCCAATCAAAATATACACCTGACTCCAGAGACAACCATTATCCCAACAACTAACAATATAGATTAGCAGTGCTTATTTTTTCCATGTTTAGGCTATTTTGTTAATATTATTAATGTTTAAGTTTTCAAGAAGATAAAATTTCAAGCTTAACATAGTATAAAATATTTGTCCTGCAAAAAAAAGGATAAATAAATAAAAATGTATGAGTGGATGATTACATTGTTAATAATAGTAAAAAAAAATAGAAGCAATCTAAAGATCAACATAGAAAATTTGATAAACAAATTATGGCATATACAAATAATGGAATACCCTTCAGTCATTATAACTAGAGAGATCTATATTTATTTAAAAGTATCTGTGAGATAAGCAATTTATAAAATAATACGTATAGAATAAACATCTTTTTAAAATGTCTATACTTACATAATTTAGGAATATATATTTGCATATATTACATATATTATATATATGTATATAATTCATATATATTTATATAATGTACCAAATCTATAAATATATGTACTATATGTGACACATAGGAAGGAAAGTCTGTAAGCATCTATTATCAAATATCATCGACTTTTATTTCCCAGTGGTAAGATTATATCAGATTTCTTCTTTATCTCTTTCTTATTTTGTGAATTCATCTACAATGAGCAAATATTACATTTGTAATAAAAAGGTATTTCCATGCTGAACATATTAATAAGGATAACGTGTTGACTCAGTATAACTACAGAATTACAGATTCCATGAGGGAGGGAAGTGAATCATTCTCATGTCCTTAGTGTCTACCTAGCCCAAATGAATAAATAAAGAGTGAATGTATAAAGAATTAATCATTAATTATTTATAATGTCCTGAGCACATGCTTGGGGGCAAATATGATACTCTTCCTTTGAAGTCCTCTGGGTCACTCAAGCAGATATATAGCATTTATTAATATGTTTTATCCATTTTTGACAAAACTAGAGGAAAAAAGCATTCCCAGCATAGGAAACAGAGACATCCAAGAATTTTGCATTATGTGAGGATAATTAGTGCAAAGGCCACTAAAATGACTCTACTTAAAATGAAGATCAAATTTCACAAAATGGGGGGGGGTCTTTTAAAATTCATCTTCAAAAATAAAAGAAAAATTATGGGGAACATTTTTCACTTCATATTTAATAACACTGAGGTTGACAGCAATTGTATAATTCGTAGACTCATGAAATGAAATGTTTACTATTTTCTGAGGAAGATAATTTCTCTGATCCAATTTCATAATAAGAGTCATTCAAAAGATAAAGGATATTGCTTTATGTTATTACTAATATAATAACTAATCATTGCAATATCAAAGGATCAAGAGAGGCCCTGGCAAAACTGATGAAGCTCTCGTGAATACTTATGTAAATATGATCCTTTTTTTATTAGTTTGACAACAGACAATCAATATATAATTAACTATCACATCCTGGTTCACAAAGCCATCCCTTCCATTATTTGAAAATTAGCATCAGAAGTTTCTTTGCTACATTGGGCCAAAATTTGCCCATTCACTTCTTCCCGTTGGGTCTAAGTATGAACATACAATCATACATTTACTTCAGACTCATCCTGGATGAAGGCCTTCCTAACATTTGGAAATAGCATCATATCTCTCATAATAATATTTTTCTGAAGTAGTGTCAACTGTTCCTTATTTGGGGTGGTTTCCAGAATTCTTTTGTCTTGCCCGATCCCTTATGGATCCTCTCTAGTTTATTAATGGATGCTCCTCTTAAATCTTGGTGCCTAAAATGGAACATAATATTCCTAGAGGGAGCTGACAACTACGGATTAAGATGAATGACACTGGGGATTCACTGTTGTGTTTTTTTTTTGAAATTCTATTGGGATTCTTAGGGGCACTTTGCAAGTCTGCCTCATGTAATAGTTGTAATCCCTTCAGTAAATACCTACCGAGCACCGACCTTGTGCCAGACACTTATTCTGAGTACTGGAGATACAGCAGCGAACCAAACAGACAAAAATCCCTGCTTTTGTAGACCTTTGAATGCTAATGAATTTAAGTGCTCATGGAAGTTCTCAGATCTTTCCAGTATTCTGTACACCAGAATTTGACACAAAGTTGCAATTCATTGAATTACATACAAAAATAATATAGTTTGTTTATATCCAATTAATGGCTTTGATCCCCCTTATGGGTTCTCCACCTTAGTAACAAAGGAAGGGCAACTTAATCTTATTCCAACCTGATATGTTTAGTCTGATCCAAATATTTAACAGTCTCTTTAAATAAATGCTCAGTCTCTTTGGATAGAATTCCATACCTTTTAAAGTTATGACTTTCCTTCTAAGATGGTTTCTGGAAATATGGGATATGGATAGAAGCAATATTGAAAACAGTAATATTGAACAACCAGTGCCAATGAAGAGACAGGCCATAAATAACCAGTGTGGCCAGACCAAGTGTCTACCAGGAAAATATCAGTCAAGGGTAGAAGGACAGCTCATATGACCTCATGAAGGAGGAGGGGGTCCGCAGGGGGACTCATTGTCCTCTGGGCCCTCGCTGATCTCCATGGCAGAGTGACTCTTTTATCTGGCTGTATTCAGATTTCTGGATCCCACCACTGGAGCACGTGATCCTGGTCATTGGCCTCCTATTTTGATATCCGTAAACACTGTAGCCTCTTGACTATGTCAGTCCAATGTATACTCAGAATCTCTGTGTCCTCCCCCACACTTCATACAAAGACCATGAAGAACCGCAGCTTTCGGCAGCTGCCTTCTTGCCATCCTTTTAGGGCTAGAATGGGCATGCACCTAAGTAGAAGGCTGGACTTCTCCAAAGAGTCCATGCTCTCCCTGATGCTGGACCACTAACCTCAGTGTCTTCAGACCTCCTCAGGTTCCCTCTAAGTCCCTTCTCCTCTTCACTGCTCCACTAAAGTGCAATCCTGGAAGAAATGTGTGTACAAAGATGACAGCATAGCATCTAACCCTTCGATCAACCTATACCCCTATCATAATGTCTCAAGACTTCCCGTATTCCTGGCTAGAAGGGTCCAGTTCTGGACTTTTACTTCCCCTTTGACCTTTCCTTTTTCTCCCTAGGTCAGCAAGCTTGTTGACCTTCTCCCCCCACCCCCACCCCCAAGGTGGAAGAGTTGCCCTTTTGCAATGTGGAAGAAAACCCATCATCTGAATCCTTCAGGCATGATTCCTGATATAAAGAAGATAACATGATTTAGAAAAATCCCCATTTCTTAATGCCTGATTTTCACAACTATTTTATTTCTAACTCAGCATTGACACTTAAACCTGATCAGTGGCCAATTTGTCCTACGGTGCTCCCCATACTTTCTTTCCTTGGGTTAACAAACCCCAGACTTGGCCCTGAAGGCTGAAGGCTTCAAGGAGCAAAATTTCAAAAAGAAATAAAATAGCATTGCTTTAACTTTGGGAAACACCACCATTTTAACCTAAACAGAGGACTTTAATTTTTCTCGGAGAAGCTATTTCAATTCCATCTCAGAGCTGTAAAAATAAATAAATCTAAGCTTTGTGGAAGAATTAGAGAAAACAAAGCCAACTATCCCGAAGAAATGTATAAAATTAAGAAAGTCATCTGTATTGTGCTAAAAAAATCAATTACTGACCAATTTACCTGAGCAGCAGAGGATAAAACTAAGAGATTATTATTTGTGCTTACAAAACAAATAGGAGCTTAATTAAATTGCCCATCAAAGTCATTCTAACATATAGGAAGTAATGTGACCAATGCTAATGAAACAGATTTGAGACCTGCCTACATTATTCAGACCATGTCTCCAAATCACCATCTCAGAAGGCCATATTAACACAGTGGACACATTTCACACCGTCTATTCAGGCCTGACAGAAATTCCTGTATCCTCTTGCTCTTAAAAATGAAAATTTTCCATGCTAAAAATGAGTTTTTTTACTAGTGTTTCACAACATGCCAGGAGAGTGTCCTCTACTCTTGGACAAATTAAGGAGCTTTCTGACAAGGTGATGCCATTGCAGGTGGGGGGGGGGGGGATCCTGAGACAAGGAAAAGGCCCCCTGAGGAGGCCGTCCTCCTTAGGATGCCTCACCTCTTTTCAAATATTTTGAAGCTCAATAAAGTGTGGGAATGGAACTGAGAGATGTTCACTTATTCCATTTCTTCTGCTCCTTGAACCCAAGTCCAGTTCTCCCAAAGTTAAACCTAGAACAGCATCTTCATAATTGCTGGGTCTGGCCTGGCACGTGGTAGGTTCTCAAAAATAATTTATAAGTGATGATAGTTTTATATTTTCCATAGATAAGCAGAAAAGCACACATTTTATTTTATTTTTGGAGATTCAATATTGAAATGGAGCAAACACAAAAATTTTCCAAACCATATTAGGGTGTTAATCTTCTATTGTCTGAGTCCACTATATCACCCTGGGTATTGGGGCATGGCAATAGGACTATAATAGGGATCTAGAAAACTAGTGCAATTAGATCTATACTTTTGTAACAATGCAGATCCATTCTCTGTGCTAAGTGTACTATTTGGTAAGAATATTTCCCATGTTTGTAAGACTCCAAAGAAACCATGTGCATAAACATGTTTTGTACATTGTGAAGCATTCCTGAAGCGTTCCAGGATTACTACTGCTGCCGCCGTTGATAATAGTGTGCTAACACGACATCATAAATAACTCTCCTGAGGAAGATTAGATGGTGCTCCTATACAAGGTCATTGGACTGGGACCCTGGATGGTGCTCCCACTCTGGTGATAATCAGCTGTGTGTTTCTAATCATTCAAAACACCTCTCAGTGACTCAGTTTCTTTTAAGTAAAATGAGACCTACTGTACTCATTCCTCAGCCTTCCGGTTTGTTTTTGATCTCTTCTCTCCCATTGAATACAGTGTCTCCTGGATATTGGCACAGCTTGACAGCGTTTACCAAGACAGATGTCCTTGCCATGATTTTCTGAACAGGCTGCCCATCGCCCTTGGCAGGCTGGGCCTCCGTCTCCCACCAGCTGGGGGCGCTGGAAGAACTCTCAAAGCCCTTCCAGTTCTAAAGTTCTGCATATCTATATTCCTGATGGTAATTACACACAGAAAGCATGTGTTTAGCATAAAATCGGGTTGTGGGTTTTTTTTTTTTTTTTAATGCCACAAATGGCTGAAATGCTTGCTTTTTAACGTCCTAGTTAAGCACATCTTCATGGGGCTTGACATCCTCACTTTGGCACGATAGAGCGATTCATTAGCCACTACGGCACCCTTCCTGGAGCTAATAGCGAACAAACCAGCTGTCTTTCACGAGAGAGTATCTGAAGTGAATCTGCAGTGAATCACTCGGAGCTTTCTTGGAGCATCTTGGTCCCTGGCACCATGTGACACTGTTCTCTTTCAATGATCCCCTTAATGGGTGGCGGATGACAGAACGGTCAGATTGGCGCGAGCAATAAATAAGCCCTGGTCCACCTGAATTTTGACAGACTGTTCATTTAATGTCATCGTTGACTGTGAAAGACAAGGTTGCTTGAGATAAAAACATCCCTGCGCACACTGGGTGGCCATTAGCTCTGTGCTCTGGGTCTCCTAGCAACTGACTTGCATTTACATGTCCTTCCAGCGCAGTTAAGCATCAACACCAGCTTGTATTGCCATCCCTCACCCATCACAAAATCAACTCGAGGGAATAATTTACCATAATTTTGTCTCCGCAGAACATTAACCTCACGACTGTACTCCAGGCAGCATTTGCATCCTCTTTTCATGTCAGACAAATGCATCAAGGAGAAGGTGTCGTGAGGGAAGAAAATTGCCCATCCCTTTCAGGTGTTACAGACATCAAGCCGTTTTGAATGATCTTTTTCCTAATATTCTGGAATGTTCTTTAAGACCGACAGTTCTCAGACACCAGCAAGCTGTTTACCAATTGCAGAGACGGGTCAACATGATTTTTCTATACATCGAGATACCTAAACCGTGAATGCCCCCAGACTGCATGAAAGCCCTTTGTGCTGGAGCTTTGCTGGGGTTCTGCAGAGAGGATTTTGCATGATGAGTCATGCGGGCAAAGCTGCAGTCCAGGCTGGGGGAGGAAAGGGGAGGAAAGGGAGCATATTTACAGGAACACCATAGGGAAGTAACCCACCTCAAAAACAACAACACACAGCATTCCTGCTTTTACAAAAATGTGTTTGCTTGTCAAGTAGGATCACAGAATCATAAACTGGAAAGCAGTTTTGACTCGGGTACTTAGTCAAGGAAGACAATGCTGAGGCTTTGCTCAAGACGATATAGTTGATGAGTGGCAAAGGGGCGACTGCAACCTGGTGCCAAGCTTCGTACTTTGCTTTTGAACCACGTGATTCTGCTTCCACACAGCTCTTGTTCTCTCTCTTCTCTCCTTAAACTGACTTATCAGTGTGAGGACAAGATAGGCAGCCGCACTGGGGTATATGAGAAAGCTATCCTACCCTCTTTAAAGTGGATGCATCTACGAAAACTTCACACATTTGTAAAATAAACAGGGAGCAATGCTTATCTTACAGAGGTGGTATTTTTGACGTGGTCCCTGTATACTCGGGGGATTCAAAAGCTGACACGGAGTTCATCTTCTGGCAAATATTTTGAAGGATGCTGTTTTAAAAAAAATACATCAACAAATGCAGCTGCAAGCAACAAAGCACATTTTAAAGCCACAGGCGTTTTTCTGGAGAGAGAATCAGAATGAATACCAGGCGGCCAGCCGTCGTTTATGACCTGTCTTTAGCGCGTCGGCCACTTGATGGCAGTGTTCCTCGGCAAATGAACCTGCGAAACCAGCTGCAGTATCCCAGAAAAAAAAAAACAAATCTGAGCCAATGCAGATAAGTCGTGATTGAGATGAAATCACAAATATGGATGAAAAATTAGGGGGTTTTTATCCACATACACCATATCTTTTCTGATCCTATTTTCCTACCATGGATTTCTCTGTTCAGAATTTGCCATGGGTTTATGATGCTATAGAATGAATTTCAAGACGCCAGTGGCAAATAAATACGTAAATATAAATTAATCATTATTATAAGGGAGAGAGAATTGTCCGTTCATTGTTTGTTTTCACACAATGATGTTCAGAAGAAGAGCACCTACGATAACAAACTAACTATGTTCTGTACCGTGTGTCTTCAGATTCCTCTTTTCAGATTGTTGTTGTTTTATGAGTCTCTGTCTTTGGGTGTGGGAAAGCAAGAGGAGCTTGCTTCTCATGCTCCCAATTTTTCTCTGAGGCTGAAAATATTCCCTATAAGACCAGAGTGAGATTTCGTGAGTCTCTTCTAAAAAGGCGTGAAGCCACAGATGGAGGTTAAAACAGCAGCTACTGTCAGTCAAGGCCCCAGGCAAGACTGTGAAATCAAAGATTTGTTCCTGTTTCCCAGCTCTGTTCCTTTCTAGTGTCTATACGCTGCCTCTTGATAGCTCCAGGGGGTAAAAGAGCTAGGCTCATCCTCCAGCTCTTTCTTCTATTTCCCGATCCCTCTTAGGTGGATTTGGTATTTTAAACATGGGTTGTAAGCGTTCTATAAATCTCCAAAGA
Organism: Eptesicus fuscus; assembly: GCF_027574615.1. NCBI lineage: Eukaryota > Metazoa > Chordata > Mammalia > Chiroptera > Vespertilionidae > Eptesicus > Eptesicus fuscus. Next base: position 25,664,874 of record NC_072486.1, read on the forward strand.
ATGAATGTCAGTCATCTGCAAGGGAATATTTTGGGACAGGCATGCAATGTACACCTAGCTTATACAGCTAATAGCCTTATCCGAAAGCTATCCGATGACCCTCTGGACTTGGCTGGCAGCCCTCCCACAATTCTACAATTATTGAGTTGTTATTATGCGTCTGACACTGATATACTCGGGAAGAAAGATGAGTAGGATGCAGCCCCGATCTCAGGAATTTTATAGTCTAATCCAAGAAAGTAGACATTACTGACTACACAAGTCAGAGTAGAATGTACTGTGAGAAGAACACAAAACACAGGAGGGTGAGGGGCTGGGGCATTGTAGCAGGGAGCACTCACACCTTTTGGTGTAAGGAGAGATAGTCATTAAACATAATTTATGGTCTATTCTATTCCATGGGCAGCCTTGATTCTGATAGTGGCTCTCAGACTTTAAGGTACTTCAGAATCCTCAGGAATACTTGTCATAGCACAGACGGCTGGGCCCCTGGAAGTTTGGGTGAGACCTGAGAACTGGCTTAATGCCAGTGCTGTGGTCTGGCACTCAAGAACAACTGCTTTATGGGCTCTATAGAATAGTTGCCAGGTTAGAGAAAGTCACCTCATCTTAAGGATTGTACTGCAAAAATACCTCCTGAGTCTCTCTTCCTTCATTATTGTTTCTATATTTCAATGATAAAAAAATACCAGATAATTTATTTATCTTAACCACATGCCAGTTTGGGATAGAAAACCATTTTACTGTTGAAAATATGTTGTGCATAATGACATAAAGTGAATTTTAACATGTGTTTAATCTTTGCCAAAGAACCCGTTGATTTGAAACTGTGTGTTAAGCAATTATAATCAGTTATTGGGGGTTAAAATAACTTAGAATGCTGAAAGAAATATACAAACACAATAAAAACACAAGGAAAAAATTTAAACGATAATGACCAAGTTGCCTGATTATTTCATTTGGTAAATTTTATTTCTTTAAAAATATCAAAACATGAAGCTATTAAGTGCTACAGTCTACATATATCCTATTTTTATATTTTAGCAAAAAAAAAAAAATAACAAATGGCCGAAACCGGTTTGGCTCAGTGGATAGAGCGACGGCCTGCGGACTCAAGGGTCCCAGGTTCGATTCCGGTCAAGGGCATGTACCTTGGTTGCGGGCACATCCCCAGTAGGGGGTGTGCAAGAGGCAGCTGATCGATGTTTCTCTGTCATCAATGTTTCTAACTCTCTATCCCTCTCTCTTCCTCTCTGTAAAAAATCAATAAAATATATATTTTAAAAAAATACCTTTAAAAAAAATAACAAATGGCTAAGACATATACAGGGTGGGGCAAAAGTAGGCTTACAGTTGTGAGTACATGAAAAGAAGAGTTTATTCTTGTATTATTATTTATTCTTGTATAATATATTTTTCCATAGGAACAACTGTAAACCTACTTTTGCCCACCCCTGTATATGGCTGGGGCAATCAATAAATTGAATAACTAAGAAAAGCTAAAGTGCTAAAGTTCACGACATGAATGCTCTTGGAAGCTAATGTGAGGTCAGGAAACTGTATCAACCTGACCCTGTGGTCTTCAGTCTGGGCCATATCAGTTACACTGTGCCTCAACTTTTAGCAGAAACCGTACATGAAAATCCAGCCTTACCAAAAAAGGTCGGGATTTTATTGAATCTTAAATCTGGAAGGAGTTTTTGAGATCACTGATGACTTTATTTTACAGCTGAAGAAGGTGAAGTCTAAAGATTAAAAAAAACATGCCCAAAGCCACCCAGTCTCTCCTTTCCAGCCCCCATCACACCTAACTTGCTAGCCAGTGAGTGAGCAGCCTTCCCTTCTCTCCTTTCACACATCCTCCGTGGCCAAAGACCACAGGGGCATTGGGCATTTGCGTACACCAGCCCTCGAGTCCCTCACTATTGTCCTCCATCTGTTGGCCCTGTCCGTCCAACAATGATTGCACATGCCTCAGACGCAGGAGCCGCTTCTTCAGCCCTATCCTGAATTCCCCTCGGATACATTAAGGGGCCGATTATTCCATTTAGACATTATAAAAAAAAAAAAAAAGGAATCTCCAAATTACAAAAGCATTCACAATGGGATCTGTATTCTATAGGCTCTTTCAGGTTGCAAGAGCGAGGGCGGCCAATCGCGCTTCCCTCCTTAATGGGGGTTTATTGTGAGGACGAACAGGACGCAGCCTCTGCAGCTGCACACGCAGCCAGGCCCCACCGGGGACTCTTCACCGCCTGCTATTGTCCTGGGTGAACCTGGAGCTCCTGCAGCCCGCAGCTGCTTTCCTGACTTAACTGCTTACCCTCTCGGTGCCTGGGGTCCTTAACCTTCCAAGTAGAGATAATAATAACGATGCCTACCTCATTGGCCTGTTGTGAGGATTAACTAGGTTGACATGTGTAAAGCCCTTACAAGGGCGTCTGGAGCATAGTCAGTGCCAGAAGACGTTAGCCGTCATTATTCATTCAGCGCAGCCCCACGGATCTCCTTGAAGATGAGTGTCCAGGCTCCTCTGAAGGATAGAGGCGCAAAATTCCCCTTTTGTCTTCTTTGAGAAGTTGGCTTTCCTCCCCTCTTAAAATCTCTCCCCCCCAACCCCCCTCATAGTTTCTTCTCACTGGTATCATTACTGCCCTGGTGGAGAAAATCAGCTCACTCCCCTTCACGTCAGAAAAGGCCTCAGGAGCAACCGATTCCATGGAAACTCACTGGTGAGCCATCCTTTATTCTAGTGCCAAACAGCTGGAGCATCGGGAGAGGAAATAGAGGACTTATCAGATTGGCTTCCTTGTACGAGGCAGTTTGATTTTCTCTACTTGAGAAATGGTTTTGGCAAATCTTGACTTAACTACAGCATGCCTAAGTTACACGCACTCTGTGGAAAGGGAAATACAAATTTCCGGGAGGACTGGAGTGGTGTTTTATGCACAGACCTGCGGCCAGCTGCAAACCTTGCTGAAGTTAACGGTGTTTTATCATTCTGCAAAGAGGGTCCCTTGTAGTTAACCCCGCTGTTGAATTTGGAGCCTGGCCTGAGCCTCTTCCCTCCAGGCGGTGCACGTGGACCTTGGCAGAGCATCATCAAAGCCCCTATTAGTGAGAGCTGACTGCCTTCCCTGGTGAGGAAAAGCATGACATTGCAGTCAAATGCAAATCCGCTGACAGGCAGCTGCATATTTCTAGCCCTGCAGTTCCGGAGGAATCGGGGGAACCAGAATCTTGCCTCCCCTGGAAGATCGGAGCTACAGACTTCTGCAGATGGCTCAGGGTTCCACACAGGGCCGACGGCAGCATGGGTGGGGCGCCCAGTGCAAAACAAAAATGCGAGACCCCTGGTTCAAAAATTAATAAGAGCCGAAACCAGTTTGGCTCGGTGGATAGAGCGTCAGTCTGCGGACTGAAGGGTCCCAGGTTCGATTCCGGTCAAGGGCATGTACCTTGGTTGCGGGCACATCCCCGGTGGGGGGTGTGCAGGAGGCAGCTGGTCGATGTTTCTCTCTCATCGATGTTTCTAGCTCTCTATCCCTCTTCCTTCCTCTCTGTGGAAAATCAATAAAATATAAAAAAAAATTAATAAGACTTTCAAGATGGTGACAGGAGAGCATTAATCCAAGTGCTGGGTCATTCAGAGCCCAAGGGCCTGCACAGCAGCCCAAGTCTTGGGCCCATGAAGCTGGATTTGATTCCAGGTGTCATTGAAAAAAGGCATTTTTGACTGTGATCTGAACACATCATATGGCCTATGGGGAGAGAATGTGAGTGCAGATATCAACCTTGTTTGTCCAGTTCCTTCCGCCCTTGGAATTGACCACAGGATGCAGGCATGTGGGGGGGTGGGAGGGCGTCCAAAGTGACACGTGTTGCCCCCACCCTGTTTTATTCCTGATGTTATAAGTCCTCACCACCACCGCACATCCACACACCTCCCTTTGCTGTGAGTCTGAGGACACTCCCTCTCCCTCTCTGATCCTTGTGCTTTCTGCTCTGTGTCCAGTAAGAGCACCGGCTCAATCCTGCTACCAGTTGTGCAAACTTGGCCAAGTAATTTATTTTCCTGTGCCTCAGTTTCTCCATGTATAAAAAACTGTGGATAACAATTGAACCTGCCTAAGAAAACACTATGTGAGTAGACCTAAAATATTTAGAATTGTCCCTGGTACACAGGTATTAAGTGTTATTAACCTGCCATCTTTGCCGCAATGACATCAAGTCCTCTGTTGCTACCACCACTGTCCTCTGAGCTACTCAAGTTTATGTTGGAGCGTTCCTCTGTGGATACAAGAGGGCTTTGGGCCAGGACTTCAAATTCATTAAGGACCAAAAATGTGGACCTTTACTTTTATTTCCAAATGATACAGTCACAGAGAGACACAGGCAGCATGGTAAGGTCCTTGGTTCCTCTAGAGTCTAAACAAATGTAATTGCTAACTGTGGATATAGTAACTGTAGTACAACCCTACGTCTGTGTTTCTTCATTTTTAAATATACTGGGGTCTGAAAAAGTGGAGCTGGCCTGCACAGCAGTGTCAAAGGTCCCTGACACAGCCACCCGGACCTTCCTCCTCTTTCCTTCAGTTAGAAAGCCAAGGACTGGAATCCACATTATTTTGCAAATGAGGGAGCCCACAGGAAAAAGATGAGAAATTCACAGGAGCCCTGAGACCAGAGTTCTGGGGATCCAACATCACTCGGACGCTAGCCCTGTTTTCTGTGGGACCGCACATGTGTTCATCTGTAGGATGCGGTTAAGAATGTACATTCTCCCTAAGTTACAGGGCTGATGGGGGTCAGGAAGGATTATCCGCATTAGAAAACACAGTAGGAATGGAGCCAAGAGGAAAGGAAAAAGGGAGACCTTTCAGAGAGCTTTAAAATGCCTGGTATCAGTGGTATCAAGGACGGCTGAACATGGAAATATGGCATAAAGGAAGAGTTGAATTTAAGGCTCTAGAAGAAAAGAAATAAAAAGTTGAGCTGACTTTGCAACCAGAATACTGCACAATGAGTTATTGTGTGAATTTCTTTCTCTTGCTTGGTCCTAGATTAGAAGGGAACTTGAAATGAAACATAAATATCTTTTCTAAAGGGGCACGGGGTGGGAGAAAACCCTACCTTTCGTTTCAAATGAGTTAGTGGATGAGGGAGTGCGATGAGGAGTCCTACTATGTAACTGTGAGCTTTTTTATCAGCCTTCCTGATTATATTCATCACCACAGCTGCAAAGCCTGTCCAAACAGCAAACAGGAAATGAGAAAGTAGCTGCCACTGCAGCCTCCAAAGGTTTTATTGGCTTCCTGGAAATGCGGGGGGATCTTTAGCAAATCTGTGTACTCTCTGCTATACAGATAAAAGAGAATTTTATTGTGTGTTTACAAACATGGCCCTTGTCACACGTGTTTGTTTATTTTTAACAAATATTTTAATGAAAAAATAGTCTTCTATTTGCTTAAATGTATGCATCTGAAGAGCCTTTAAAAAACAAGTATAAGAGAGCTCTTGCTGCAACATAAAGATGAGAGTTGATTTTCTCTCCCCTACCTATTGCTTTAGATGTTTTTTATTCTGAAATGTTATTTCCTTTTTCTTTTCAAAATGGTGCCCAGAATCAAAACACAATCTGTATTTAAATGTTTGTATCAGCTTTCCATTGCTGTTCAAGAAATTGTGTGTGCTCAGACACTTAGTGGTCAGATTACACTTATAAGAAACCAGAGCAAGTACTCAGAAATTGTATACCTGTAATTTGGGAGAATGTATTTAAAATAAAAAATAAAATAACTTTTTCCGAGAAGAGGCTCTTTGCACAGTATTAGGATGGGGCCACTCTGATTCAGAATCTGTTTCCATGGTGACCGACCTGGGTGCCTGTGGGCTCTGTAAGGGAGGCTAGTGTAGTGATTATATAAGCTGAAGTGTTGTTGAATAACCACAGGAAGGCAGAACTGCCACAGTGCAATTTCTAGAAAACCACTATTTTATATCATGACTTCTTCTTTTATATGGAAATCTACCTCTTTAGATTTTTTTGGTATATAAATCTGATACAACGGATATAGTGGGAAATAAAATTTACTAAGTTTTGAACATCAGAAATAGACCAAATGAACCATATTATATGCTAATGAATCTATTTTCAATAATTCTATTTTGTTATAAATGGACAATGATCCACAATTACATGGCTTATTGTTTCTCATAATATGCCACATGTGACTTAGTCCTTTTCTTTAATATGGAATATATAATAATGATAAAAGTGTAAGTAGGTAATTAGTTAGAACAATAAATTGATTCCACTGTTTAACTAAATAAACAAATTAAACTGAAAAATATGTCTAAGAAGAGGAATTTAAATTTTCTCATTCTTTTTCACATTTTACATGTGGTGCTAGGCCATACTTCTAGGATGATTTTCAACCAGTGTGCCACAAGAATTTTTAAAACATGCAATACCTGATGATTTAGTCAGGGACAATGACCTCTTTCCCTTAGATTGAAAAAAAAAAAAAGAAGACCACAGCCAGCACAACAATAGCCATCTGGTATAAATAAATCAAAAGTATACCTACTTTTTGGTCATATAGGCAAAAAATATATTTTTTGGTTGGCTGCAGAATTTTAGTAATTAGTTTATATGTGCCATGAGATGAAAAAGGTTGAAAATCACTGTTCCAGGCTATAGATCATTATTTAATACATAAGTAATTGGTTTCTGGTGATGATGTAATGTTATCATTTTTTAATTCACAAATAGCTATTTACTGATAAAACTAGACATTTCCTTTGAACAAGTCTTTTCAACTCCTCAAGTCTTCAGTTTCCTCACTATAAAATAAAAGTTTATACGGAAGGCCTTTCCAGCTCAAAACATCCATCATTCCGAAACTCACAAGATAAAATAGACTGCCTATAAGTAATTTAGTATTTTTACTTTGAACTAAGAAAAACTATTTACTCAGAACTGATTATTTTCCAACACTGTGCTAGACATTTTACATCTATCTATATAATAGAGGAATATGCAAATTAGCCGGGGCGCCGTAACGTCACGACTGAACAGCAGGGACTTGAGGCTGCATGGCGCCTGGCTGGGGAAAGGGACCTCAGGCAGCGCCCCCTGCCTGGCAGGGCTTGATGGGGGACCTCAGGCCATGCACTGGGCCAGGAGACCTTAGGCCGTGCCCCCCACCCCACGGGGTTTGACAGGGGACCTCAGGCCGTGTCCCCCACCCCACAGGGCTTGATGGGGACCTCAGGCCATGCCCCTCACCCAGCAGGGCTTGATGGGGGACCTCAGGCCATGTCCCTGCCCTGGCGCCAGGCCTGGAAACCTCAGGCCATGCCCCCTGCCTCATTACCAGTCGGGAGACCTCAGGCCATGCCACTCACCTCGGCGCCAGGCTGGGAGACCTCAGGCCTTGCCCCCTGCCCTGGCCCTGGGCTGGGGGACCTGAAGCTGCACCCCCCACCTGGCAAGGCTTGATGGGGAACCTGAGACTGCCCCCCCCCCACACCCAGTGCCAGATCGTGGGACCTGAGGCTGTGCCCCCCTCCTGGAGGGGCTTGACAGGGGTGGGGCCGGCCAGGTCTGGGTCTCCTGTGTTTTTGAAGTGCGTGCAGGTGGTGGGCAGGGACTTGACTCTAGGTCCCGCGGTGCACCCCAGACTCTGAAAGGAGGGAGATTTTCATATGCATTTTACAAATTTTCTTTCATCTCTGACACTTCTATTATAGAGAAAGGGCAAATAGCAATTAAAATATTTCCTCTAATTAATTCCCTTTTAATGTGCACAAATTTCATGCACTGAGCCACTAGTACTAGTATTAAGCGTGGCACTGCAATACATGTGCCCATTTAACAAACAAAGAAACAAACAAAGAAACAGGTTGTATAATTTGAACCTCTCCAACTCAAGTTTCAGGTACTTTGCATTATACCATGCTGCCCACACACCAGTGAAGAATATTCAGCTATCTATATGAATGATGGTTTTTTTTGTGTGTGATGACAAAGAAATAGAAAGTATGATTGTATGACATGTCAAAAACTCTAAGAGCATTGATTTTTAAATTATTAAAGAACTCTAGAATCAAAGTGACAAACGATTAAATTGAACTGTCAAGAAATAGGAACTTCCAGATTCATGCAAAGGCAATGGGATATAGAAAGCGGACACATCTTAGTGCAAGAACAATACTAAAAATGGGACTCATTAGGAGTCCCCATTTGCGTACTGCTCATTAGTACCCATTTACATCGAGTCATACCCAAGTGATTAATCATGGATTTAGGTCTGATCAATTGAACTTTATAAAAATTAAATGTTGGTAAAAATAATTTTTATAATAAGCACTTAAAATGACAGATATGATTTAGTGTGGGCTTTCTTCATTAATCTGAGCATTTTTCCTATTAACCTGCTGAAAGTACTTTTTCCCTGTATTTGAAGTTGAGGCTGATAATGATGCTACCATTCAGGTATCCACATTTATTTACAAAACCTTTGTGTGTTCCACAGGCTCCTTCTATTATCTACATGATCTTGTGTCCAGTAAGTCATTTTATATACTTTTTACTGAATCAATAATGGCCCTTTCCTGTTTTATCCATGGAAGAGGCCCCCAAATGCTTTATAACACAGTGAATGCAATCCTGCCTCGTTATCTTGGAAACTTCTTTGCTTCAAGTCCCAATGTTACACCCCATCTCAGTTTTTGTTGTTGTTGTGTGAAAGAGTGGTCTGATGACAGATTTCATTTTCCCAGAATTTATTACCTATTGTGTATATTGCGGTTCAATCACAATGACCCCATCTGCATTTAGGTTGAATGGGGAGCCCCACCCTTACCCAATTTAATAAAAAAAATAATGAGGCCACTCAAAGCTCATAGATGTGTCAGTTCTATGAAAAGGGTCTATAATCAATGCAAATGTGATGTTTTCCTGCTTTGTGGAGTGCAGAGGTTTGACATCCATCTCTTTTGCTGGGTCAAATCAGCCTCCCTCTTTGCATTGAGAATCTAATGAAAGGTATGGACTCTCTTCTTCCCTCAAAAAAAGAAAAAAATGCCTGTGGCTGGATAATTTATTGAAATGTTAATTGGTGGGTTGTTTCATGCTCTATTTGTACCTCCCTCCTGTTCCTAGAATGTGGTCAAGCCTCTTGAGATGTGAATGGTGCCCCTGAGGTTGTGTAGAGCATAACCTGCCAATCCATTCATGGGAGGCCTCCCAGAAAATTCGGGAACCTTTGTGCTGCCCAAGGATGGGGCTGGGAGGCTATCAATAATGACCAAGCTTGGATTTGCTGCTGTCCAAGGCAGATGGGGCCTTAAGGTCAAGTTTAATTTGATTTAAAGTTTATTAAAGAATGTGATGTTTTTTGCACACTTATATGTAAATATAAGTTCCAATTTTCTCTATAGTTTTATGCGCCCACACACAAAATTTCGCACAGTATTTCTGAGGATTTGTGACCCTCATCCCCAACTCATCCTACCCTACTCCCTGAGGTCAATAGTAAGAACTTTAACATTTATTAAGTGCTTACTATTGAGTTTTAGCAAAGAATAATTCATGTAGTTTTCATGGAGAGGAGTAAGGGTTAAGGGGTTAAATAACTTTCTCAAAGTCATAAAAGCTACATTGATAGAGGCAGGATTTGAATCCAGACGTGAGTAGGGTAGTGGGAAGCTATACATTTGTCACAAAAGTCACTGTTCAAGGGTGCTAATCTCAGGACTGCATGTTATTTCTTTTATTTTCCTTGGTTTCCTAAAAACACCCTTTACTAATCCACAACCCTGACCCTTAGTGAGAATACACCCAATTCCCATGCAGGGATCAGTCTCTATTCACACTCTGACGTGTTAAAGAGGCCCCTCACTGCATGACCTTACCTGCTAGATCCAGCTCCCCACCATACCACCTCCACCTCTTAGAAGACCTGTGTGACCTTGACTGGCTATTTCACCTCTCCGGACATCAAGATTCCTTATCAGTAAAATGGGGATGATAATAATACTGACGACATGCGATGGCTCTAGGAATTATATAGAAAGCAGGGCAGATTGATTACTTGGCATAGGGCTTAGGACCTACTGAGAGTTCAGGAAATGGCAGCTCATTGTTATAACTAACTGCCCTGTTCTAATTGTGAAGACTTGCTCTCAGTTGACACCTCTTTAAAAGCAAAGAAGGCTGTGGGCCTGGGAGGCCTTCTGGGACTCCTTCAGGCTTGTACATCCTACCTTTGCACTCCCATAGCATATTGAACATATTTCTTTGTTGCTTTTTGGATTCCATCAAAAGTTTGTTTCCACATATTTGTTTCCCCTTATTAGACTGTTTGCATCATATTGATCTTTGACATCGTGGTATTTTGTGTAGGAGCAAGCACTGATGCCAGGGCCTCTAGGGGGCACCATTCACGTTGTGCTAATTGTAAATGGTACCCTCCCCCCCTCCCCCCCCCACTCCTCACAGTTGTGCCTTGCTATTACCTAGGTATGTTCAGATAAAATATGGCTATAATAATAATGACTGGAGGAATACTAGATATGAAATCATATTTGAAATGGAATAGAAAAGAATGAAGTACTGCATTTTCAAATATTTTCCCCCTAGTATTCATCTTTTCCCCCCTAGCTTTATTGAAATCATTGGCATATGAGTACTAATCATTTTTCTAATTCTTCAAAGGTATCATTTCATTTTTTTTGTAACAGAAATCATGGACTATTGTAGTATTCCTAAAGGTAACACTCATGTTAGCCATCAGGTATAATAAAAGATTTTATTAGAGGTTCTTTATAGGATTGAATATAGAGTTTAATATGGAGGAAAATAAGTTATCATTGATGATACACACAAAACTTCTCCACCTTTCCCTAGTCTGTGTGAATTGAGATCATTATAAGTCAAGATTGGTAACATAAAGTGTCTTCAAAGCTGGTGCACATAGCCCCTATCCCAGCAATTTAAACGGATTTTCAAAAGGCTGAAAAGAATCCTGATTTCATTCAATTTACTATTGATGTGACTCATGGAGAGAAAGGTTGACTATTAACAAAATTGTTAGGCTTGAGGAAAGGTTTCAGAGAAGGAAAATGAAAAGCATTTAAATTTTAAAATGTAAATTAAGCTTTTAGCTTTAGAACAAAATATAATTCAGGCCAGGGTAATTTCAAATTTATGATAATTTCATTAGCTGCATTGAAGCTTTCCTTGATCCAATCTGAAAAAGAGTAGTTTGCTAATTAATAATTACAAAATATGGGAGATATTTATGGCATTGTTTTCAAGCACTATTTGCATTTGTTGTTTTTAAGCACCATTTGCTCACAAGCTGCTAATTATAATTTTAATTCATTTATTAATCTAGGCCTAACAGAATCTCCAGTAATGTTTTGCTATTCATTACTGATGTTATTGTAATTACTTTAAAATCATATAAATGCATTTATGTTCAAATAATACGATTCAGAATTTTTAACATAATTAAACTTCATTTTCGGGTATAGGCTATGAGTTAGCTTTTAATTTACTCAAAAAGATTTAACAGACAACCTCTAAATTCACACTCTCAACTGTATAGTGAAAGATTAAACTGCTATGAAGTAAATAAATAAAACATTCTTGTAAATATTGAAAACCTGTCAATGATTTTTTATTAATCTATAAAACTTGTATCTATCTGTTTTAAATGCATACTCATCAGATAAATAATTTGTTTAAGCTATCTAATGCAATAGGGTGCCTTTCCTCTTTAAGTAAAATGCTTACTTGGCCCTGGCCAGTATGTTCAGTGGTTAGAGTGTGGGCCCATGCACCAAAGGGTCTTGGGTTCAATTTCTGGTAAGGGCACATACCTGGATTGCAAGTTCAATCCCCAGCCCTGGCTGGTTGCAGGAGGCAACCAATCTATGTGTCTCTCTCATATGGATGTTTCTCTCTCCCTCCCTCCCTCCCAGCCTTCCTCCCTCCTTTCCACTCCCTCTAAAAATCAGTGGAAAAAATATCCTTGGGTGAGGATTAACAACAATAAAAAATCCTTACATGCCCATAACTGTCATAATTATTTACTTTTATAAATTATGTTCATTTTAGTGGTAAAGCGGTAATAGTAATTATTGTAATGGATGATTAAGTTAAAGACAACTTATATCAACCCATGGTTGCTTTTCAAAATGGTACTTTTTTTCCTATTTCAATAGTCATAGAGAACTCACTGATCCTCCAGGCCCCTCTTAAACCTTTGATAAATCTTTTTAGAAGTCCCTCTGGGACCCTCCTTTTTTCTCTTTTCTCTGGGTTTCCCTTGGGATTCTCACCTAAATTCTTTTTTTCCCTCTGACCAAACAATGTTATGATAAATTTAAGTTAGGGAAATTTTAGCAAGTTCTGCTACAAAAAGGACAAACTGTTATAAATGAAGAACTTTCATAGTGAACTGTGCAATTTCCTTTGATTTTTCTTTTTTTTAATCTTTTTGTTGAAAGTATTACATAGGTCCTCCTTTTCCCCCATCACCTAAATTCTTCCTCTTTCTCCTTCTCATTCACCTTTCATCTCAATGGTTGCCATGGAGTCAACCATAGTAACGATTCCCAAATCAATAGCTGTCGGTTTTTTCACAAGCAGCTCAATCCAATAGCTCAGTTTTTCTCTGTGGTATTCCTTTATATATGTAAAGTAAAAGATATTCCAGTTTTAAATATTCATATGCTTCAATAATTGATATTTTTGCTGAAATTAGTATTGCTTTGCATATGGTTTCCTCATTCTCAATAAGCATGATTTGTTACATGAGTTTTAAATGTCTTAGTCTTATATTTTATGTCTTTTACATAGAATAAATTTGTAGAAATAAACATTCTTTATACTCTGGTTCTAAATGACAGACTGCTTTCTTTAACCAGAGCATTAGGAAAATATTGGCCCAACAGAACAGAAACACCTTAACCATACCTGCCTGATCTTGGTGTGAACATTCAGGGGGAAAAAAAAAATACCATACCCTGCCCTCACCACAATAGGTACTGCAGTGGCAGAGCCAGTGGGCAGAGCTGTTTCCACTCTTTCCCTCTATAGTAATGAGGGGTGTGCCCCGTGGGCAAACTCTGACCTCTCCAGGCCCCTTTGTAGCAACAGGCAGTGCTCCTCCCTGCAGAGTTTTTGGGCAGAACTCTGACTTTGACTTTCCTCCTGCAGTAACAGGGAAGTGTCCCTGGCCCACAGAGCCTGCACTCTAGATCTCTGACTTACAAAGCCCCACTTCAACTACTGGGAGGTGACCTTCCCCATGTGAGTCAGAGGATGAAACCTTGTCTTCCAAACTCGGCCATGCAATAAAGAGGTGGTAGCCCTCCACCTACCCATTCAGTTCTGACTGTGGGATGCAGTGCCGTCATCGCGGCAACACACAAGCAAAAGAGATCAGAAGAACACGGCAGACTTGATAACCTGAACTGACATTTGAGCTATAACACACAGAATGAGTATTAGGATATGCATTCTGAACCTAAACAAGTTGATAAAGAAGATTTAATAGGAAGCAGGGCCTTATAATACAATATTCAAAATGTCCAGAATACAGTACAAAATGATTTGTCATACCAAAACCCAGGAAAATCTAGACTCAAATGAGAAAAGACAATCAACAGTTGATAATATCTAACAAATATTGGATTTGTATAAACTGGTTTTTCAAAAGCGGTCAAAATTATGAACAGTTTGAAACAAATTTAAAAAACAGAAAATACCAGTAAAGAAACAGAAGATGTAAAGGAAAACTAAATGGAAATTCTAGAACTGAAAAATACAATAAACTAAATAAAAAATTCACCTGAGCCCTAGCTGGTTTGGCTTAGTGGATAGAGTGTCAGCCTGCGGACGGAAGGGCCCCAGGTTGGATTCAAGTCTAGGGCACATGCACACTCAATCCCCTGTCAGGGTGTGCAGGAGGCAGCCAATCAATGATTCTCTCTCAGCATTGATGTTTCTATCTCTCTCTCCCTCTCCCTTCCTCTCTGAAATCAATAAAAAAATATATTTTTAAAAATTCACTGGATGGGTTCAATACCAGAATGGAAAGGACAAGGATAGAATCAATTAGCTTTACTATAGGTCAACAGAAATTATTCAATTAAAAAATAAAAATGATAATTTTATTTGAATAAATTGAGCCCTAGAGACCTCTGGATAATAAGAGACCTAACATTCATGTCATCAAAGTCCCAGAAAGAAAAAAAAAGGAATGAATATTTGAGAAATAATGGCTAAACTCCCCAAATTTGATTAAATATATAAACCTACAATTCAAGACACTGAGCGAACCACAAAGCAATCCATATCTAAATACATCATAGTCAAAATTCTGAAAATTAAGAGAAAAACTTTTGAAAGTAGCTAGAAAAGAACCAAGTATCATCTACAGAGAAACAATGATTCAAGTACATAATAGCTGATTACTCATTAAAAATCATGGAGTTCAGAGAAAGTGTTACAAAATTTTTCAAGTGCTAAAATAACTTTTTGACCCCAAATTCTATATCCAGTGAAAGTAGACTTCAGGAATAAGAATTATACATTTGAAGATTTTTTTTAAGAGCTAAGAGAATTTATCACCAGCAGAATTAAAGAACAGCGAAATGAATTCAATTCTTCATACAGAAAGAACATGATACCAAAAGGAAACTAAGAACACTGGAAAGAAAGAAAGAACAACTTAATGGGTAAATATATGGGTAAGTCCAATAGATTATTTTTTCCTCGCAATTTTTTTAAAATTTTGTTTAACAGTTAAAAGTAAAAATTATAATAATGTCTGATACAGTTCTCAATATTTTAGACAACTACTACATCATAAAGGGGAGGGTAAAATGACCTGAATGATGGTGATGTATCCATATCCCACTTAAAGTGATAAAATATTGATAATAGTAAATTACAATAACCTATATATGTAATCCCTAGAACAACCACTTAAAAAAACCTCTATGAAGAAATAAACTTAATCTGAAAAGATGACACTATAGAAAAATTAAAATAGAATATTAAAAAAATGGTCAAGTAGCCCAGAAAAAGACAAGAAAGGGGAAACTGAGGAATAAAAAACAGAGGGAACCAACAAAACAAATAATAAAACAACAGATAAATTCTGAAGTATCAATAATTACCATAAATCCAAATGGCCTGAGCACATAAATTAAAAGCAAAGGTTGGTATACACCATGACTGACGATCTGGTGTATACCACACTCACTTCAAACATAATGATATAAGTAGGTTAAAGGTAAAAGGATAGAAAATAGAGCATGCAAACACTAAACAAAAGAAAGTCCGAGTGCCTATGTTAATATTAGATGAAGTAGACTTTAGAACAAAGAAAATTACCAGGGTCAAACAAGACATTATATAATGATACAAGCATCAATTCGCCAATAGGATTGTTATCCTAATATATAAAAACCCAGGGTCCGTAACATCCAAAACAACTGAAGCCTCGACAGACCAGAAGTTAGCACTGAATGCCGCCGCTAAGGGTGCCCTGACCCAGCACTGACTGCCGAGGGGGCTGCGGATCAGGCTGGAAGAGAGGCCTGGAGAGAGAAGCAGGGTCTGATCCATAGCCTCCGTGACAGCTGTTGATCAGCCCTTGCCTTTCTCTTTCCCTCCAGGCCTGGCCAGCAGCCACATCTCTCTTTCTCTCGGGCCTCCGCTGGGGCTGCTGATCAGCTCCGCCTCTCTGATCAGGCCCGTTGATAGGCCCGGAGACACTGACTGGCATAGAAACTGACCAATCAGAACCAAATCTGGGTGAAGTGCGAGGAGCCAATGGCTGCCTAGGAGGCGGAGCTTTTGAAACTGACTGGCATAGAAACCAACCAATCAGAACCTAATCTGGGTGAACTGCAAAGGCAGAACCTAAGGTGGGGGCTGAGGAGGGGTTTTAAGAGCAATAGCTGTTTGGTGTAAGGTGTAAGAAAGTGATTCAATTTTTTAATGACTGGTTTGGCAGTATAGTGCATATGGCTGGCTATCGGTCCAGATATAGGGATTAAGTATTTTTGTCTGCCAAGAGCATCTTCTCCTGATGAAAAAGGCTTTTCCCCCCATTTAAGCAATCCTATCCTATATAATCTATCTATACTAATAAAAGAGTAATATGCTAATTAGACCAGGAGACCTTCCAGAGACCTTCCGGAAGTCCTTCCGGACAAAGCTGGGGGCTTGGCCGGCCTGCAAACCACCCCCAAATTGCCCCAGCCCCTCGCCCAGGCCAGCACCGCCCCCAGTGGGGACCCCCACCCTGATGGGGATGTGGCTGGCCTGCAAACTGCCCCAGGCCCCTCACCCAGGCTGGCCCCACCCCCCAAGGGGACCCCCTTCAGAGCAGACAAGCTGGCCCCCACCTGTGCACCAGGCCTCTATCTATACTAATAAAAGAATAATATGCTAATTAGACTGGGAGACCTTCTGGACATCCTGCCAGACAAAGCCATGGTGGCGGGGCCAAGGAGGTTAGGGGCGATCAGGCCAGGAGGGGAGGGCAGTTGGGGGTAATCAGGCCAGTGGGGGAGGGCAGTTGGGAGAGAGCAGGCCAGCAGGGAGGCAGTTGGGAGTGAGCAGGCCAGCAGGGAGGCAGTTGAGGGCGAGCGGGCTGGCAAGGGGGAGCAGTTGGAGGTGAGAAGGCCAGTGGCGGGGCGGGGGAGTTGAGGGTGAGCAGGCCGGCAGGCAGAGTGGTTAGGAGCAATCAGGCAGGCAGGCAGGTGAGAGTGGTTAGGAGCCAGTTGTCCCGGATTGCGAGAGGGATGTCCCTGTGGGATCAGACCTAAACTGGCAGTTGGACATCCTCCGAGGGCTCCCAGATTGGAGAGGGTGCAGGCCAGGCTGAGGGACACCCCCCCCCCATGCACGAATTTTGTGCACCGGGCCACTAGTTACATAATAACAATCTTAAGTATTATGCATTGAATATGAGAGTTACAAAGTACATGAAACAAAATAAATGGAGAAATCCAAAATTATAATTGGGGACTTCAATACCTGTTGGCTAAATCCAAATTCATGGATGGTAGGAGTCATCATTTTAATTATGTCAATTCTCCAAAAATCAATCTATAAATTTAGTATATCCCATGTCTAGGATCAATAGAATGTTTAATAAATTTGATGTGCTAATTATAAAATTTATATGAAATTTTAAAGAATAATCCACATATTTTTGTTTTAAAAAGAAATAACTGGGACAATAAAACTTGTTCAACCTAATATGCAATCATATTATAAATCCATAATGATTTAAATAGTGTGTTATTGGCATGATAAAAAAAATCAATATAAAAATTAAAGATTCTAGAAAAAAACCATGAATATAGAAGAAAGCCTTGGCTAGGTGGTTCAGTTGGTTGGAGCATCGTCTCATACACCAAAAAGTTATAGGTTCCATTCCCAGTCAGGGCACATACATAGGTTGTGGGTTCAATCCTCTGGTGGGGTGCATACAGGAGATAATTTATTGATGTTTCTCTTTCACAAAGATCTCTCTCTCTCTCTCTCTCTCTCTCTCTCTCTCTCTCTCTCTCTTTCTCCCTCTCCCCTTCTCCCTTCCTCGCTCTCTAAAAAATCAATTGAAAATATATGAAAGCCAAATTGCAGAAAAATTACAATGGCAAATGAATATCCAGAAAGATTCATGGCCTCACAAAGATTCAGAAGAACACAAATAAAAAGGCAAATAAAATACCTATTTTCATGCAAAAGTCTGGCAAATAAATAAAACATCACTAATAGGTAAATATTGGAGGAAAATATATTCACATTGCTTTAAACCTACTCACAACTGTAAACATACTTCTGCCCCACCCTGTATTTAAATCATCCATCAAACTGGCAAATGAGGATAAAGAAAAATTGATGTTTTTATACTCAAAGTGTAAACTGGTGTAACCTATTTGGAGTGCAATTTATAAATACCTAAGAAAGTAGAAGGTATATGTATTGCATGACCCAGCAATGTTACTCTTAGGCGTACACCCCAAATAAGCTCTCAGACATGTGCACAACAGACATATATAAGAACACATTTCCATTTTTTAATTTAAAAAAATAAAAAAAACATTTCTAATCAATATGATGTTCTATAAGTGATTTACTGATCTATATGTTATAAATTTATTTAAATAAATAAAAAAGATATATAGTATATTACTTTCATGAATAAAAAAGTTTGAAATAAAGAAGTTTAACTAATTTTATAAATTGGTCTTAATATTAATCAAAGACCTCTTACAAGGGATTATTAAAATTTTCTATGAACAGAATAATAAGATTTGTAAGCTCTCCCTTACACCTAAGATCTAGGTTTCATAAACTTTAATATACTACTAATTTTTAAAACCAAAGATACCTCTAAAGTGTGTTTTCTATAGCAGAAAGCCATCCTCAAGACATAAAAAAAAAAGTGAGTTGACAATATTGTTTAGTAAACACACATTAATACCTTACGTTTCTATATATATACAAATATAAGAAAATAATAGACAAAGAAAAGAATACATACAAAACAAACAATGGTGTTTTCCCTCAGAAAAAGGTCAGGAAGGTTTTGATTTTATCAGTCACTTTTGAATATTTTGCTATGGGAAAGTATTCCCGTGTTGCTTGTGTAAGTAAAAATAAAGAAAATCCTTTGTCAAGTTATGTGTACCCATTTGGGTTCAATATTCAGGGTCAACATATGTACTTCCATCTCTGTGTCAGAGGGAGTAAACTTCACTCCTTTCAGATGAACTCAAAGCCATTTTCCTGGCACTACTGTTTACAACCACCTCCCCAGTTGAGGGACTTTATATAATGGGTAAAACTAAAAAATACAAATAAGACTCAGAATGTAATTTTGATACCACCATTGAGTGTTTTGTTGTACTTGTCAATATTACCATGGTGAGAGGTGAAACATCCTATAATTTAAGGAATGTCAATGAATGATGTAGGAAAGTATGCTTGAAAAGGAGATCTAAAATGGTGAGCTATTAACACACAAGGCCATATTTTCCAAGATGGAAAAACTTGTTATTTTCAAAGAGCTAAAGGAGGAGCTAAGTCTCTTTGTTTGTTTGCTAGCAAAAGAACCTGTAGCCAGGTTAGGTGTGAAATTGTAGGCTTTAGGGTGTGATCTGGAAGAGAAGGCAGAACAAAGGAAAGGTTCAAATCCCTGGCATAAAGATTCCATTTTAGGGCAAAACTGGGAAGGTCCTAATAGTAAAGCCAAGTATCCTTGGATCAAGGTCCCTTTAAAATTAGTATCTACTAGAGGCCCGGTGCACGAAATTTGTGCACAGGGGGTGTGTGTGTGTGTCCCTCAGCCCAGCCTGCACCCTCCCCAATCTGGGACCCCTCGAGGGATGTCCGACTGACCCCTCGAGGGATGTCCTACCGGGATCGGGCCTAAACGGGCAGTCGGACATTCCTCTCACAATCCAGGACTGCTGGCTCCCAACTGCTCACCTGCCTGCCTTCCTGATTGCCCCTAACCGCTTCTGCCTGCCAGCCTGATCACCCCCTAACCACTCCCCTGCCAGCCTGATTGATGCCTAACTGCTCCCCTGCCAGCCTGTTTGCCCCCACCTGCCCTTCCCTGCAGGCCCGGTCGCCTCCAACTTCCCTCCTCTGCCAGCCTGGTCACCCCTAACTGCCCTCCCCTGCAGGCTTAATCACCCTCAACTGCCCTCCCTTGCAGGCCTGGTCCCTCCCAACTGCCCTCCCCTGCTGGCCATCTTGTGGTGGCCATCTTGTGTCAATATGGGGGCAGCCATCTTTGACCACATGGGGGCAGCCATCTTATGTGTTGGAGTGATGGTCAATTTTCATATTACTCTTTTATTATATAGGATAGAGGCCTGGTACACGGATGGGGGTCAGCTGGTTTGCCCTGAAGGGTGTCCCAGATCAGGATGGGGGTTCCCTTGGGGCGTGGGGCGGCCTAGGCGAGGGGTCTGTGGTAGTTTGCAGGCCAGCCATGCCCCTTGGCGACCCAAGCAGAGGCCCTGGTATCTGGGATTTATTTATCTTCTATAATTGAAACTTTGTAGCCTTGAGCAGAGCCAAGCCTCCTGCTTGCTCTGTGGCCACAGCCATTTTTGTTGGGATTTATTTATCTTCTATAATTGAAACTTTGTAGCCTTGAGTGGAGGCCTGGGCCTGCCAGGGTGTGCGGAAAGCTTGGCTTCCTCCATTGCCGGGGAAACCCAAGCCTCCTGCTCACTCCGTGGCTGCAACCATCTTGGTTGGGTTGATTTGCATACTTGCTCCTGATTGGCTGGTGGGCATGGCTTGTGGGTGTAGTGGAGTGATGGTTAATTTGCATATTGCTCTTTTATTAGATAGGATGGGCCTCTCTTAAAGAACAAATAGGCAACACCAGAGCAGGTACACAAAAGTTCCTGGAAGATGAGACATTTACTTAATATTTCTATTATCTGGTAAAAACTTGTGCTTAGACCATTTTATTAGGTTGTAAAATTATGGGATTTAAAATTTTATTTATTTTTTTTTTCTTCAAGAAAAACATCACTAGTACATATTGTCTTCCCTGGCTAAAGCTTCAGTAATATCTAATAGGATTACAAAACTCCTTGCTTAAATTATTTGTAAAAACTTGCCTGGAGCAGGAGACAGCCCCACTGTGACCTGGAAACCAGAGCCAGGAGCTGAAATATTTGACCCAATTTTCCTTTAAGTTAAGCCTTAGAGTCCCAGGCTATCCAGGTGAGACACCCAATTTCTGGGCAGAACTTAACTCTGCAGGAATCCTAGGTGGCCAGTGGCTCCCCCACCCAACCACCTCCACAGAGGGCAGTGTCTAGGGATTCTGGCAATAAAGATCAGTTTTGTTCCCACATAGGATGTTAGATACAATTAATCAACGAAAGGGCAATAGGGATTTATAGAGAAACATTCTTCAGTGCTCTCCTGGGGCAATAAAAAAACAACAACACAGAGAATTGTTTTTGCCCTTGGAAACCTGAGAGAGAGGCAGGGATAGAGAGAGAGAGAGGGTCTGGATAAATGGATTGGGATAACTGAGCACAAGAAAGAGCTAAGACCAGAGAGATGTGTCCAGGGATGGAGATGCGTGAGAACTAGAACAAGGGCAGGCACGATAAGGATACTTAATAATAACTTGCATTTGGTTGAGCTGGGATGTGACTCTCCTCCATCCCCCACCTACCTGAATCTTCAGTGCCATATGCGTTAATTATCTTGCTAGTTCTTTGGGAGCTGCATACCACAGTGTGGTGAGAAGAGAGATAAGACACAGAGCAGAGGTGGAGAATTCCAAGTGAGCAAGAAAGAAGGGTGATATAACTGAGCTTGGGTGATGCCTGAACTTCACGCTGAGGAATCTTTGGAATAGATTATGTGAGAAGGGGCTTGCACAAGTTTTCAAATACATTAAAGAGACAGGTTTATACATATGTATCAGTGTCAAAGAATGTAAAAGAAATGATCAGACATGAATCTTAGGTTACAAAGAATACTGAGGACTTAATTTAGCAGCCTTGCTCCAGCTCTGCAATTAATCATACTTTGTGTAACCAGCCAGTATGTTTTTACATCATAGCGTGTTAGGTCAACCTGTATGATAACCACTATCTGTGTCTGAAAGAAAGGAATCGGCCAGCCTGCAATTTCCACACTAAAAGTGAGCTCATCTTCCCCCTAAGGCATCCAGGCAAATTCAAGTTCCACAGCTTCTGTGAAATATAAAATAATAAAAGAAAATGTACAGGCTGAAAAAGAAATAATGATAATAAAACACTGCTCGCAGAAAAAATAAATGAAAGGCAGAAAAGGAAATAGGTCTCCAAAATAATTCCTTAAGGTTCTACGCTTCTAAAAGAATACATAATAAAATCTAAATTCCTCCTGCTTATTTGTGCTGTGTACACATAGTTCATGAGCAAAGGGGAGGGAGTGTTTCTGGAAATGGGAGCATTAACCAAGTGAGCAGTGTCCTGGTCTTTATAACATTGCCCTCTGCGGACATAGCTCTTGGCTTCTCCCACTGCCCATTGCTGTCCCTTCTCTGACCCCAACAATGGTTGCTTTCAGCTGCCACTCTTTAAAACACTGGCCTGTCCTCTTGACCAGGCTGCAGTCAGGTCACAATGTCCCTGACAATGTCAAGGCCTACCCTCAGAATCCGACAGTCAGCTGGCTAATCTCTACTTCTGTTCCTCAGATATTTCCATCAATGAGCTTTCAGTCTCTGTCTAAAACTAAAATCCATCGTGAGGTTCTCCCTTTGTTTCCTGTGGCAGGTCCAGTTCTACTTCCTGCACTCCTTTTGTCCAGCTGTATGAGTCAAAGCTGCTCACCAGAACAAAGAACAAAGGGCATGAAGGGGCACTTAAAGAAGGAAATTGTACGTTTTTCAGAAAACTCCCCTACTTGAAGAAAATACCAGAATAGTTTTTCACCAGCTCTTACTGTATACGACTATATGGATGCCCTCAGAACTTAGGAAGAATATATATAGTTACAGTATACTACCCTGTATTTACAAATGCCTATGCTAATTCAGTATAACATCACATTATAAACAACTGGCACTATGCAAAGGGGAATTAAATGGAGTTTGTATGTCGTGAAAAGCAATGGTTTTTAAAAAGAAGTCAGACATCAAAACAGTGTGAAAGAGGGGTACCAGAAGGAGGGAGCTAAAAAGATGAGAGGTGGTGATTGTAAAATGATACTCTAAAATTGAGATTCTGGAGGTGGTATAATTACTGGCAATAGCAACATCTTAAAGTATCACCATAGACCTAGGTGATCCAGTCACTGGCAGAGAGGGGCCCATGGAATGAAAGAGTTGGGTCTGGAAAGGTTATACATGTGGATGTTTAAATCACCGAGAACATTCACAATGTAGTATAAAAGGGGTTGACTGTGAGCCAAGAGCAAGAACCTTCTAGGACAGATAGGAAAGTGTACCAGGGTTGGAGGTCAGTACATAACACAGAAAGTTGAAGAGAATGTTTAGAGAAGATGCTGAGGACACATGCTTATAGATGATTTTGTTATGACTGACGATGAGTTCCAGAGGACACAACAAAAGAGTTTGGGAAGTTGGGGTGGGGAATAGAGAGATGGGAGAAAGGACACAGCCATATGAAAAGAGAGTCTGAAGGATGACAGTTGACTAGGGAGCCTGGGTGTCTCATGGTGATCACATAACATATTCATAAAGGTTCTAATGAGGTGACACAGATATTGGAGGAGAGGCAGTAAGTGCTGAAGAAGAGAAAATTCTTGCCAGAAGCATGATCCTGGGCTCTCTTGCCCCTCCGGCCAGAGGAGATGTAAAGGCCAGGAGAGGGGCTGTCTTAGGTCAAGCAAAACTAACTCTGGAGATTTCTTTGCAATTTTCCCACCTTCATCTTCTACATGGTTTCCAGTCCCTATGGATGGGGAGCAAACGGGTTTCATTCTCCGTGGACAGGGAGTGAGTTCCTGGTGCACTGAAGAACTTCAAAGCCCCATCCAGATTCACGAGAAAAGGCAAGTGGCCATCTCCAGGCCAGCGTCTGCCCTCCATAGTTAAGGCAATCCCTAAACTCAATTCAATTCCTAATTCTTCATCTCACTCTCTACTTTTTAGCCTGCCTTCCAAACACTAACACACACATAAAGCATTTAGGACCTTCACTTTCACTTCAGGCTACAACCTTGAACCTCCCTGAAGGCCATCTACTCTGCATGCTGCACTCTCTGCTGAGGATGATGTTTCTCTCTCATCAGTGTTTCTATCCATACAAGTCCCCATGTCCATACAAGACCTCATTCCAGAGAACCAGAACTTGTCTGAAATTATCTCCTGGGTTTTTGCTGCATCAAATGTGCTCTTCAATCCTTCCTGTCCCTGCCACCTCATCCCAGTTAGTGTATACCCACTTGCCCATTTGAACAAACCAAGTTATCTTCATCTTCTCCTTTCCCCCAAATCATGTTAGTCACCATTTCTATTCATTCAACTTCTAAAATTCCTTCAGTCTGCTCCTCTTCTCCCTCCCCACTGCCTCTGCCTTGTTCAGATCTGTAACTTCTCTCTGGTAGACTTGGGAAGTCTACTCCAACTCACCTGCCCACAGCCAGCAAAGTGACCTTTGTAAAATGCAGATGTTTCTCCCTTCTCAAACAGAATAAAGATCGAAGTTCTTAGCCTTTGACACAGAACATTGCATATGTTTGTCCAGCGGCCTCTCTTTCTCACTAGACTATGACCTCACACAAGGCAGGAAAATGTGCCTCCTTTATTTTGAATTCCCAATTACTGCTTGGAGATGCAGAATATGCTCAATAAATGTTAACTGGCGCAAAGCTAGCAGGTAGAGGAAACTTATAAAAAGCAACGTAGTTTTAAAGACTCTCTCTCATGAGAGTGAGACAGGCTGGGTGCTGGAGGCTAAGTCCAGTGGGTCATAATAAATTCAAGAAATCCTCAAAAGGTTGAATGGACTCTTTCAGCAGGGCTGAAAATCTGCATGTTATTACCAGCTGCTGAAACAGCCGAAGGCAATTCCCCTAACCTGATAATCCTTTACTGTTTACCAAACCTTACCTTTGATATGTATATCTGCTTTGCTAAAGGCAAAATGTGTTAATAAAAAGCGTGGGTTCAGAGATTCGGGGAGCTTAGTCACTAGAGCTAAGTTTCTGCCTCGCTTTCCCCCATGCCTTCCGAATTTATATTTCTTGTCTAGTCTCTCAATTCATTTACGTCGCAGCCCCTTCTCCAGATTCCTGAACCCTTGTGGTGAAAAAGACTGCGGCAGCTGGGCCTCTTTTAAATGGAAGGGAATACTCTGCATTTTTTTTTTATATAAAAAATGTTTTTATGGATTTTTAGAGAGAGAGGAAAAGAGAGGGACAGAGAGATAGAAACACCGATGAGAGAGAAACATCATCCATCAGCTGCCTCCTGCATGCCTCCTACTGAGGACTGAGCCCTGACCAGGAATCCAGCTGATTCCTGGGTCAACGCTCAACCATTGAAACCACACCAACCGGGCGGCAGTTATTTTTTTAGACCTCTCCTAAATAAGTTTAAAGTTTCTCTTTCGGCACTCCCCGAAGAGTTTCACTCTGCACCTGCAGCGCTGGACCCCAGCACTGGAGCCTGGGAAGCAAAGAAATGTCTGCGCCTGTGTGAAGAACCCAGCCCTATATAAGCCCAACCCAGCAGTTCTGGGAGCCGTGCTTCCATTAGTGTATGTTCCCTTGATGCCCCCTCTCCCCTTTCCCTCCACCTTGTTTGCAGTAAACCTCTTTTTTAAATCTGTTTTGCCACCTCTTCTGATTTCTATCTTGAGGGAGAACAAGAATCCCTTCACCAGTGACAAGACTTGACAGGAGTTGGGTTTCTACAATTCTCACCACCTGCTCATTCATCTCAGCTCTTACCGTGGAGAGCAAAGGAATAGCAATCTTTTAATTTGATAATTAGCAAAAGATAGGTCAAGGGTGGAAATGTGGGTCTTCATATAAATTCTCTTATGTTGGATTCTGGCTCTATCATTTTCCAGGCGTGTAATCCTGGACAAGATCCTTAAGCTCTTGCCTCAGTTTCACCACTCATAAATTGAAATAATAATAGTATCTAATTCACATGGTTGTTATGGGGATTAAATGAGGTGGTCGATATGAAATGCATGGAATAGGAAATGTTCAACACATAATAGCTGTGGTGGTTATTCTGAAAGAGTTGTAAGTGCAGTCCATTAAAAAAAATAAGTAGAAACATTATTGCTATATTGCTACATCGGAAAACATGCGTGTATTTTCTAGAGTTGAGGCTATCTCATAGTCAGCCTATGAAGGAGAGTGAAAGTTTTTGTCCCCGACGTCCCTGAATTTTCTCTCTCCCAGTGTTCTTTACCCTTCTGTCCTCTCCCTCCGGGGTCTGACTGCTCCTGGAAGACCAATCCTACAGCCCCCTGTAGAAATAGGTTTGAGTCTAGCAGGGACGGGTGGGCCATCTGGTTGACTTTCAACATTATCTCAGAATTTTTTTTTTTTTATTATTCTGCCACAGAGATACATTGACACAACTGAGAAACTCATTCATTTTAAACTTGAGTTCTGTTACTGGACCACTCCTCCTATAGTAAACCAGAAATAAGTATTTTTTTAAAATAAATTGCATAATTATTTGTAGCTAGCATACTCCATTGTATTTTATATTTGTGTGTGTTTTCTATAAACAGCAAATTCACACTGTTCAAACTAATAATTGAAGAATATTAATTTGTTAACTACAAATATTTAAAAATATATGCAACCATTTTTTCTGTTTGTGCATATCTTCACTTTTTAATGTATTGGAATACTCAGAAAATGGCTTGGGGAGTGAGCGGGGTGAAGGGGAGGGGGTCTCCTTTACCCTCTGAGAAGCCCTAAAGTGAAGCATTTACAAAGCAAATCTTTCTTTTACTGATAATAATGATCCTTTATAACATCTCTTGAAGGTATTTTTGCGTTAAAAGATTTGCCCCCTTTTTATAACAGAGGTAAGGAGAGGAAGGAAATAAAAGGGATCCGGAGGGACCAACTCCCTACCACATAGGATATAAAATGGCAATAATCATGAGTCACTTATTTCACGAGTTACCAGGAACACTGTACATGATAACATGCTGCAGAGAACTTTAAAGAGTTAAAAGTACAATCATGAAAGGCAGTCCACTGACAGTGTGCTCCAAGGAGCATTTTCAGTCAGTGAACTCTTTGTTTCTGGTCCATGGTGAGATAAGTAAGAGAATTTGAGAGTAGGCATTTAGAAACTATTATAGAAAATTGACAAAGTAATTTTACATCTGTTGAATCAAATAATAAAAGATTTGGGCTTGTATTTTTGTATGTCTGATTTTTTACTTCATTTATTTCATTTCCTGGTAATTTATTTTCATTGTACTTCGAAAGTCAAAGAAAAATCTGTCCTTCACTACACATCATTTAAGAAGCATTGACAAAAGGTATTATTGTTTCAGAAATTTTGCCAAAGACCCATTAAATTTCTAATTGTAAACTAGTTGCATGTCATTATTTGAGAAACACTGTTTCATGCCAAGTGTAGGGAGTTGCCAGCATACAAACAAGTTGCAGAACAAGTTTGTTTGTATTCAGTAACTTGATTATTTAAGCACATGAAATAACATAAACCCTGGGTTATATTCTTGGTGTTGCCTATAAACCCAGGTATCTCAAAAGGTTGCTAAGCTATATACTATAAAATTCATGGTGATTACCAGAGGGAAAGAGGGTGTGGGGAGTTAGAAAAGGTTATAGGGGGAATAAATGGTGATGGTAGGAGACTTGACTTGGGGTAGTGAATACACAATACAATATACAGATGATGTATTATAGAATTGTACCCCTGAAACCTATCTAATTTTATTAACCAATATCACCCCAATAAATTCAATAAAAAAGAGAAAATTCAATAACTGGTATGTACTATAAAATTAATAACCAGTCTTCTCCAAGCTCTTACAATGGAGAAGAAAGGCTTTTGAATTCCAAGTCAGAAAAGATCTCTCTTCCCCATCAGTCTGTGAGAAATGGTGATTCCTAGCCCTAGCATGGTGGTGGGGATAGGGGGCAGGAAGGGGCCACTTCTGCAGAAGCTGTTTCCACAGCAACACTCAGAAAGAAAAAGAGAATGGAGCTGTCGTACTCTTCACATAGTGTGATGGGGGGATTAGGAGGCCAAATGTGAGGGAACTTGCTGGTGATGTTAATAACTTTCCACTGAGGTGACTCCCAGATTCTCTGAGATTGAGGGTAGGTAGATTTTGCTGGACTTGAAAGTCCTTCGTCCTAAACTCCGGGGCATTGTTCTGATTGGTGGCCTAGCACCATGATAATGACTAGGCTTCATCCTGGATGGAGATCTGTCAGTGGCTACCAGTTCCTAAGGTAACTTATGTCAGCATCCTTAACCAAAGTAGTCCACGGATAGAATTCCCATGGCTTATGACCTTGGGAAAGAGAAAAATCTTGATTTCAAATGGAATTTGGCATGTCCTTCAATAGAATTCAATGAAAGTAGAAAGCAAGTTTGACTCAAAAGCATTAGTAGTACTTGTGACTGTGCTTTTAATGGAAATAGTTATTTTCATTATTTCATTGCACTGTTGCACGTATCTTGAAATAACATTCATACTCATCACTATTTGAAAGAATGGTGCTGTGTCTCCTTACGTATTGTGTTAATAATGTAGCACACATTACATGACTATATTACTGTAGTCAAAAGAATATTTTGATAATTGCATCGGAATGTAGTTGTTCCCCTTGGCAATCTTGTGGTTTTATTGCATGCACTTAAAAGTATTATTCTGAGAAGGTGTCTATAGGTTCACTCCTGCCAGAGGGGCCGGTGGCACAAAGCAAGGTAAGCCTCCTGGGCTTTCAAAGGACAGCTATTTATTCCTGTATCTACCATTCATATAAAGTAATATCCCCTAGGACTCAATCAGAGATACATGCAACAGAAGTAGAAGGATCTTTTTTTTTTTTCTTCCGTGGGGGGGGGGGGGGCGGGGGAGGAGAAACTGGCATCTGCTTTTTTTTTACTTTTTAATCCTCACCTGAGGATATATCTTTATTGACTTTAGAGAGAAAGGAAGGGAGAGCAAGAGAAACACCAATGTGAGAGAAACAGGGATCGTTCGCCTCCCATCAAACCCAAAACCTAGGCATGTGCCCTGACCGGGTATCAAACCCTCAGCCTTTTGGTGTACGGGACAATGCTCCAACCCACTGAGCCACCCGGCCAGGGCTGGCACCTGCTTTTATTTACTACTTGTCTACAAAACTGGTAGTTGCTGAAAACTGGCAATTGTGGCATTTCCTGCCTACATACTGTAAGGTGGCGGTTAAATGCTGGCACCATGCGCAGCTTATTTCAGGCATGCTCACTTTTCATAACTGTCTCCATCTTGACGGGTAAGTTTCTCTTTTATACTGTTTTCTTTATTCGTGTTATGGTTGTTAAAGTACAAGAAAGAAAAAGGAAGGAGGGAAGGAGGGAAGGAGGGAGGGAGGGAGGGAGGGAGGGAGGGAGGGAGAGAGAGAGAGAGAGAGAGAGAGAGAGAGAGAGAGAGAGAGAGAGAGAGAGAAGGAAGAGAGAAAGAAAGGAAGAGAGAAAGAAAGGAAGAGAGAAAGAAAGGAAGAGAGAAAGAAAGAAAGAAAGAAAGGAAGGAAGGAAGGAAGGAAGGAAGGAAGGAAGGAAGGAAGGAAGGAAGAAAGAAAGAAAGAAAGAAAGAAAGAAAGAAAGAAAGAAAGAAAGAAAGAAAGAAAGAAAGAAAGAAAGAAAGAAAGACTATCCTTATTTTCATAAGTTTAGATCAAAAAGAAGTGTCCAATCCTTAGGTCTCTAGATGAAGCATTACTAAAAGTAGGGTGTTTCTTACCTTTCACCCACATCCTATTATAAAAAGTAGTGATTCCAACATGAACTATTTACGAGACGTGGACCCTGTGTCCCTCCCCGTAATAAAGAATCTTTAAAACCCGAGTGCAGCTTCTTCCCGGGATGCGGAGTAAGGACTGTCTTCGGAGACTAGGGAAGTGAGAAAGGTACGCGGGCAGCCTGCTTGTTGGGAAAGGAGGTGCAGGAATTCCGAGTTCCAAGCCCTTTGAAAGCCCAAACTGGGGCAGGGGAGGGCGGTTCCCAGGCCCAGCGAAGGTGTCAGGGGAGGTAAGCTTTGGGTGGACCAAGGCCCGGGGCCGGGGCCGGGCGAGGGCGGAGTCGCCACGGCCCAGAGTCAGGAACCCGCCTCGGCCGGGGACGGGGGCGGAGCGCGGCCCGCGCCCTGGAGCCGGACGCGGGCGCCGCCCACGGTGCTACCCGGCCTGGCCCGAGCGGCGGCGGCTCCGTTCCGCGCCATGGGGCGGCTGGTGGGGCTGAGCCTGCTGGGGATCGCGCTGGGGCTGGTGGGCGAGAGGCTCCTGGCGCTCAGGTAAGTGGGGCCCTCCGGGATCCAGCCGCCCGGGCGCTGCCGGGACGCCCTGCCCGGGAGCCTCCCCGCCCGCGTGTCCCCGGACTCCCGTGGCCGCGGCTGCGGGAGGGGCGCAGGCCGCCGAGGGCTTAG
Organism: Eptesicus fuscus; assembly: GCF_027574615.1. Classification (NCBI taxonomy): domain Eukaryota; kingdom Metazoa; phylum Chordata; class Mammalia; order Chiroptera; family Vespertilionidae; genus Eptesicus; species Eptesicus fuscus. The sequence continues at coordinate 25,695,060 of NC_072486.1, forward strand.
CTTAGCGCGGGGATCGGCCTGGTGATTGCTCTCTGGATTGCTCTGCGTCCCGCCCTCCCGCCCCTCATTGAACCCCTGAGTCCACCCCCAGCTTCCAGCAAAACCCAGCACAGTTTGGGCTGAATCTGGAGACTTTCTGGAAAGTTTGTAACTCTTTGCCGTTTGCAAAGTCCTGTTCTCCCTAGATGGGCAAGCAAGTGCTTTGCAAGTCCTAGCAGGGGCAAACTTGAGCGCTTTCACTTGAAAACAACATGATTCCTCATGCATTGAAACTTAATTATAAAGGTTCATTCCGGGTCACTGGTGCTGCTTTCGCTTTGTAGCCCAAACCAGCTTCCCCCCTTTCATCAAATTGCTCTCCATCTCTCTGCTGCATAGTTTGCGGAGCTCTCTGACTTTGGCGAGGCGGGTCAAAGATACTTGCAATGTTCAGCTTCTGGTCTTACATCACTTCCTTATTTACCTCTTCACCCGGGAACCCTGAAGCCAGAATGCCCGACAGTACAAGCCTAGTCCATCTCACACTTTAGTGATAATGAAAACACAGGGGTGGGTGGACGACAGTACAAGCCTAGTCCATCTCACACTTTAGTGATAATGAAAAAACAGGGGTGGGTGGACGTCAGCGTTCCTAAATTATCAACTCAAACTTTATAAGCCACTTGCAAAAGAATTCCAGAAATACTGAGCACTTCCTGTGTATGGTGCGCTTTTCTAGGCTCCTGTAATAAAGCACAGTCTTACCCTTAAGAAGTTTACTTTGTTACAGGGGAGGAGAAAAAGCATATACACTGAGTGGCCAGATTATTATGATCTCTGAACACATAATAATCTGGCCACTCAGTATATATATATATGTGTATGTGTGTATGTGTGTGTGTGTGTGTGTGTGTGTGTGTGTGTGTGTGTGTATTAGAGGCCCGGTGCATGAATTCGTGCATGGGTGGGGTCTAGCCAGCCTGGCCAGGGGGAGGGGACATGGGCGGTTGGCCGGCCTGCCTGCTGGTCAAACTCCTGGTCAAGGGGACAATTTGCATATTAGCCTTTTATTATATAGGATATACACTGAGTGGCCAGATTATTATGCATTTAGAGATCATAATAATCTGGCCACTCAGTGTTTATCTCCAACCTATCTCTACAGGCTTAAGGAGGAAAGATTACATCCCCTAAAGGTAGAGTTCAGGGGGAAGAGACATTGGACATTGGCCTTGAAGGATGAATGGAACATATATGGGATGAAGGAGGCCCAAATGAGAATAGTAGGAGGAGAGGGGAGGATAGATTTGAGATGAGATATGTTGAGATATGTTACAAAATTGGGGCCTGCTTTGATAGGCAAAGGGGAACTACTGATGCTTGTTTGTGTTTTGTTTGTTTGTTATATGTTCTGTTTGTTTTAAACAGGAACTGTGAAACCACACAAAGCACAGCCGGTTGTGTTGGGTAGAGATGAACTTGGAAGGATGGATTGGAGTAGGGCGGTAGTTCTCAGTCCTGGCTGTGCATTTGGACCTCCTGGGGGCTGATGTCTGGGCTGTACCCCTACAGATTCTGATTCAGTTTGTGTGGGTAGGGCCCGGGCATGTGTGTTTTTTATAAATTTCTGATCATTCTATGTGCAGTTAAGAGTTGAGAAGTACTAGAATAGAGAGTGAATAGACATGGGGAAACTAGTTAAGGTATTGCAATAGCTTGGAGAGAATAGCAGGGGCCCAAATGCTGGAACCCCAGAAATGGGCGCAGTCACAGGTGATAGATACCAGAGTTTTCAGCTCTACTGTCCAGTAGCTGTAGCTTCATCTGCACATGAAGGGATGTAAGGAGGAGGAACAGTGTGTGTGTGTGTGTGTTGGGCGGGATGGTAGTTAGAGTTGGAGGAGGCTCGCTTACTGACAGGACAATGGACATGTTGACCTTAATTTTCATGTTATGTAAATGCCCATCCTGCTCTGCAGAACATTCTTGAGTTGGGTGACTTTGTCTGATCTGACCAGCTCTCAGTTCCCAAGGCAAGTCCGCCCTACTTCACAAGCTCATTAAGTTGTCCCTACACTTCAAACCACCAGTGTTACTACCAGCTGAAGTTTTCTCAACAAGCTTTTCTTCTTACTGATCTTAAAGTTTCACATTTAAGTTCCTTTAATGATAAATGTCATTGTTGTAAACCTAAGAAAAAGTAAATAAAGCTTATGTACATAAAATGTACCTGATAGGTAATTTATAATTTAATGCACTTTTTAATAAAGATTTGACTATAATACATGTTATTGAGCAGTGACTTTATAGGGTAGTAACTTCATTGGATAGTTGAAGTCCCAAATTGGTTGATGTGAGAATGTTGGAATGACTGGTGGGCGGCTAGATTTTACAAATAAAAGTGCAGGATGCCCAATTAAATTTTAACTTTAGATAAACAACGAATCATTTTTTTAGTGTAAGCATAACATATATAATACTTGGTACATAATTATACTAAAATATCATTCATTATTTATATGAAATTCAAATTTAACTAGGCATCTTGTATTCTAGCTGGCCACTCTATGATTGTAGAATATCAAGTACCTATTGTTTACAGAGTTTGGTGGAGCGCTCAAATGCATACATGACATTTCTCCTTTTAGACATTTAGAGTCTATTTTGAAAAGCAGCATGTCCCCACTTCCCCATAAGGAAAGGTTCTTCAAAAAGTGTGTGTGTGTGTGTGTGGTTGGTTTGTTTTTTGCTGTAACCTGGTACCTGCTATTTCATTATTCTACTAGAGGCCCGGTGCACGAATTCGTGCATGGGGGGGGGTGTCCCTCAGCCCGGCCTGCACCCTCTCCAATCTGGGACCCCTCGGGGGATGTCCAACTGCCAGTTTAGTCCCGAAACCGGCAGTTGAACATCCCTCTCATAATCCGGGACTGCTGGCTCCTAACCGCTTGCCTGTCTGCCTGCCTGATCACCCCCTAACCGCTCCCCTGCCAGCCTGATCGCCCCCAATTGCTGTCCCCTGCTGGCCTGATCTCACCCCTAACGGCTTGCTCCCTTGCCAGCCTGATCGCCCCTAACTACCTCTGCCTCGGCCCCCGCCACCGTGGCTTTGTCTGGAAGGAAGTTCGACATCGGAAGATGTCCAGTCGACTCTGTCTAATTAGCATATTACCCTTTTATTAGTATAGATTTTTAGAGATGGTACTTTGGCACTCAAGTTATTTTTCTCCCCCAGGGTGCCCACTTAAATTTCAACTTGAATTTCAGATAAACAATGAATTTTTTTTTAGCATAAGTGTGTCCCAGATGGATAAATGGAATCAAAGCTGTCTCTTTCCTTCTGAACTGTAACTGGCCAAGGTTCCCAGGGGAGGATGGTATAATACACCCAACTTTTCTACTCTTCCCTGGTTGAACAATAAAAGGGAAAATAGAAACACACAGACATCCCCAGGCCAGTTGCTCCCTGATGCAAAGTACACACCTTGGAATGAATCATGGGACTTGAGTACATCACAGACCTGTGTGTGGGCAGGAACCCCCAAACAAGTGCCTGAACATTCTGCTTCTTTCCTGACACCTTTTATGACAGCTGCCCCAGGACGCTATCCAGTCTGCTTTTGAATACTTCTGAAGAGTCAGGCTCTTTCCTTCAACCCCACCCTCCTTAGCATTTATTGTGTGTCTACAGTATGCTTGTCCCTGTGTGAGAAGTGTCCAAGTTCTTTATATTAAACCAAAATGTACTTTTTCTGACCTCTGGAAGATAAGCCCTTTTACATTTCTGACTTTATATATACCTTCCTTTCTATATTATACCTTCCTTTCTATATTATACATGTGAAAACTGAGGCTGGGAGACATTAACCAGTTAGTTCAACAGGTAATTAGTGCTGATCCTGTACACTAAGCTAGGTCTTCCGATTCTAAATACCCAAATACCGCTTACCAGCTCCCCCACAACCTCCGAGCTTTGCTGCCATTGGAATAGATTTTCCCCAACTCTGCGTGCCTAAGCACAAATTCTAGGTTACTAAGTGCAGGCATTACAGGGGCTCAAGAGGTAAATTCCGAAGGGTTTTACAAGTCTGTATATAAAAGATAAAGCCCCTGTTTGTCCGTATTTAAGCCTGTACTTAAAAGATAAGCCCAATCGGTGGCTTATACATTCAGGCTGTGAGATATGGAACAAAGTAATGCCTGGAAGTAATAACGTGTTGCAGTTTGCACAAGACATGTTAATACCATAGCCTGGTGCACCCTTACTGCTACCACCCAGCGAGGCAAGGGAGTAACTAACCGCCCCTGTCTTAGTCCACTCCAGGTGGGTTATACTATTTCTCCTGAATGAAAGAAATACTGATCAATTCATAGTAATGATATTGGTTCATGCTTTGTGGGTAGACAGCCTGAATTCCTTTCCCAGGTCCACTATTTATGTGAGACCTTAGCTTTTTATTTCACCTTTCTGTGTCTCAGTGTCCTAACCTGTAGGATGGGAATAATAATCCTACCTGCTCCATAGTGGGGCAGAGAAAAATAAATGAGGTCATTCTTGGAAAGTGCTAGAACGATGTCAGACACATGGTAAGTGTTCAGTAAAATTACCTGTGATGACAAGGATGTGCAAGCAGGGTTCTTAGACTTTTTATGTGGTAGATCTCTTCAGCAGCCTGCTGAAGCCTTGACTCTCAGCATCGTGTTTCTAAATGCATAAAATAAAATACATGGGAGTACAAACAAACTTAAACACTATCTAAGGTAATTCATTTAAATGCTTAAATACTTTGCCAAAATATTTTTTAAATCTAATATATTAATATATGATATAGTAACCTGGTGCGCTCTCTCTCTCTCTCTCTCTCTCTCTCTCCTATATATATATATAAATATATATATATATAGAATTTATTTCAGAGAGAAAGGAGAGGGAGAGAGAGATAGAAGCATCAATGATGAGAGAATCAATCAACAATGAGAGAGAATCATTGATCGGTTGCCTCCTGCATGCCTCCCACTGGGGATCAAGCCTACAACCCAGGCATGTGCCTTGACTGGGAATTGAACCGTGATCTCTTGGTTCATAGGTCGACACTCAACCATTGAGCCATGCCAGCCAGGCAACATGGCCTTCTTTATTAAAGCCTTAAAAAGATCTAGAGGTAATTGCATATCTAACAGTAGATATTTTGAAATAGTGGTGAGTATAAATGATATTTCGAGATGTCTACCACAACTGACATGTGATATAACAATTCTGTAATTTCTATTAGTGACAGAGTTGCTGGTACTGCTGGTAGAAGGTTCTATGGTTTGTTGCCTATACTCATCATCAAAAGGAAATGCTCAATTTCAGTTAGAGGTTTAAATAAAGATGTATTTTTTCTCCATCCAAGTTCATGGATCTCTTCATTTTAACCCATGGACTCCTTGAAGGTCACTGACCCCAGATTGAGAACCCTGAGGTATATATTTTTGGTGGCCATCATCTGAAGAATAATTGCTTATTCAGTTGAAGGAAAGCAGTACATATTCTTTCCCGTATTACACCTATCATATACTTGTAACTAAAAGGAAAATAAGCACAATTTAATGAAAAAAGAAGAAAAGTGAGAAAAACAAAAGGAATCTAAAACAGAGAAGGCAAATAGCTTTCATCTTCAGTGTCCACTTTAATAGACTGTCCTCTTGTGTCTGCCTTTCCCATCAGGAACAAAAACTATCTTTGCCAAAAGCTTGGGTTATATGATTATCCTGCAATACAAAGGGGGCTGGGAAAGCCAATATTTGGCTTGCCCGCCTCTGCAGTGAAAAGGTTCGAGGAAGAAAGAGGGTTAGAATGACTTTAGGTTTGTCAGCTAGTAGGGTCTGCCACTCTGGAATTAGAGGCCCACTAATGAGCAGGGAACTGGTAGTGCTGCCAACAAAAAGCCTAGCAGTTCTCTACTGAAAGAATTTGAAACTTGATGGATCCCAAAGACTGGAAGTGAAACTCTCTCTTTTATCATAAAGACAAGAAAACATGATTTGATTAACTAGAAGTTATGCATGGAACCTTGTGTAACTCTTCAATTTTAATAGCAGGCAGTCTGCATATCGAGAGATAATATTGCATAACTAAACTAGTTGATGAAGATTGCCCTATTAGCAAAGTGTAATCATCAGTCATTTATGCAAACTAAGTTGACTCTGAAAAATACGCCATGTTAAACTGTTCAGACACATCTGGATTTTATTTAATCCATATAGTTCATCTCCGAAAAAGGTAGATGTAATCATCATTATCCCTGTTTTTGTACAGTCAAATGGGTGTAATAGTAAGTTGTATAAAATCGGTACTTAAACAAGCGATACAGAAACTTGATGGAAACTGCAGCTGTGACCTACTGACATAGCTCCACCTGGAATCAGCAGAACCTGGGAGGTCATCTAACCTCATCTTTATTTCATACCTAAAGAAGACTGAGGCCTATGGAGATGGACTGACTTGTTGATGGTCATGCAGTCTTACTGCTACGACAGAAACACAGCGTTTCACTCCTTTCTGAGAAAAATGCAAGGGCGGATGCGAGTACTGCCTCTATGTGGTACCTCCTAGCTGGGTGTCAAATCTCAGGGGACTTGCTTCACCTCTGAGTCAATTTTCTCATCCCTGAAAAAGGAATAATGGTACCTACTTCTTAGAGCTGTGCTGAGAATTAAATGAATTCTTTCAGGGAAATCACATAGAATTGTGGCAGAATCAATCACCTCTTAGCTATTTTTATTATTGATTTCCTTTTACCACCCATAATTATCAGCAACAGCATCCTCATCACTAGTATTGCTACCACTGCTACTACATTAGGCTAAATATAGCTGTCATCCCCTTTAAATCACTCCTGCAACTCACAAACGTAAGAGTTATTATAATTTTTATTTTTAAGTTTCAGTTATTTTATTTTTCATTTTTATTATAGCTATATATTTTATATGCTTATTTTATTCATTTATTTTTTATTGCTTTATTGCTATATTGTTTCAAGAAATTTACCACTATTCGAGTTCTATGATTCTAAATACATAGTGATTAACACTTTAATTAGAAACTTTACATATGTCAAAATATAGTAGTTGCACCAGCTGCTGGTAATTCTGGGTTATCTAGGCCTAGTTTTTTGTTTTTTGTTTTGTTTTGTTGAGAAACCACTAGTCTCCCCCATATTCAATGTCTAGAAGTCAGACGCTGTCAAAGAGATAAATAGGAGAGAGACAAGTGGCAAATTGTCCTTTGGTCTCTTAAAAGTGTGGATGGGTGAACTACTTTGAAAATGTAAACTATTCTGCACTATTGGCATTATTTATAACTGCAGAGAACACACGGGGAAGGTGAGACAGCGGGAGAGGAGAGGGGAAGCCTGCAGTATGTGGCTTTCAAAACAATAGATCCCAAATGTGTTTGCCCAAACTGCTTTGTGGCCTACTCTAGGGAGGGAGGGGGGAGGGAAGATACTTCATTAGAGCTCAACATTATTCTCATTATTTCTGCACTTTCGTTTTCCTGAAACAACAACAGCAAGTGCTTTTCCAGAGTAAGTGGTGTTCTCCAACCTTCTCACGCCAGTAGATATTGTCCCGGGGATGGGACCTTCTCCACTTCTTCCGGAATAACTGCTTGTGGGGTGTCCTCTGTGTGCCAGGCTCTGAACAATGCCCTTCTCTCGTGGCCTCCCTTTCGTCACCATACCCTCCTGCAGAGGGTCTGAGCATCTCCTGGCTCCCCTGGGTCCTCAAGGGAAGACAGGGATTCTGGTTATACACCTGGAGCTCTTCCCACAACACCAGAGCTGTGCGACATGTGACCTGCGGCCAGGTGCACATTTGCATAGAAACGCGCATTAGAAGTTTTTTTTTTTGTTGAGTATTGACTTTCTTTTACAACCCACATTCACCTATAGAACTTGGTGATGTGCATTGTTATTTTAACTTCATTCTATGTTTTATATTCCTCCCCTTGTCTTTCTGCCTTCTCTTTTCTCTGCTGTAGATTTATGCTGTGTTTTCTGTGTGGCTGTAAGCCTCTCAAACCCTTTCTGCAACAAAGCAGGGAATACATACATAAACAGGTGAATTTTTTTTTTTTTAAACAGGAATCGACTTAAAGCCTCCAGTGAAGTAGAATCCGTAGACCTTCCAAACTGCCACCTGATTAAAGGCATCGGTGAGTATGAGAAAATGCTTGTTGTATACCTTCCGTTGTTTGGCCACCAACATTCAACAACTCATTAACAGCGTTTTGGCACGCCAATTACCGTTTATCAGAGGAACAGTCACATTAGAGCAACAAAACCTCTTTAGCCAATCTCTTGATCTCATGCCCCTTGTATTTATTTAATCTTCTCTTTTACTCTCACTGTAATTTATTATTTGCATAATCCTATATTCATTGTTTGCTTTCTTGCTTGCTTAGTGACATTTCTGAACTATTTTTGTAAAGGATGTATTCTTCGTTGTATGTGGCCACGAAGGTCTGCGTTCCATTAGCCTAGTAGTCAGCTAGTAGAGGTAAGACGGAAGGAAAAGAAGTTATAAAATAGAAAATAACAATCTCTCAACAAACATCTCTATTCCTGATATTTCCAATGCAAATGCAAACAAATACATGCATACGTCGGAGATATTGCTGGTTTGGGGCCAGACCATTGCAATAAAGTGACTATCGCAATAAAGTGAGCTGCAGTCTTTTTGCTAGTGGAGGGTCTTTGTTTTACTTTGTAAAACAATCAACATCAGGGAAGCACATCCTAGTATATGTCTACCTTTTTTCACAAGTGGCATCTTAGTATAAGATTACATTCTGCAACCTGCTGTATTCCAAACACAGTGTGAGCAGCTTCCCACATCAGCTCATGTGGGTCTAACCCATTCTTCATTCTTTTTGATATTTCCATGTACCATGACTCAGTTAACCATTTCCCTCTTAATACACACCTGCGTGGTTACAATTTTTTGCAATGGCACACAAATTAGTGATCATCATTGTAGGTAGAGCTCTTGCATTTGTTTGTCTGTAGGATAAATCCTTAACAGTGGATTGTTGTTCAGTTAGTGTATATGTTTAAAGTTTTGGTAGTCAATGCTATATTGCCCTCAAATCGGCAACACGCATAAACTCAATACCGCATATTTATGACCACCTTCTCTCCACACAGGGTTCAGAGTGTTCTTCTGGCAGAAATAAAAGTGTAGTGACCTTTCTTAATCACACCCAAGAAGGCTTCACGCTCTTGAACCCTCTGCGTTTCCAGAGAGCCTCTTTGCACTTCAAAGTTTCTTTCGTTCTGTTCCTCGCCTCTCCTCTGCACATCTGTTTCCTATGTGCTCTGGCTCCTTTTTTCCGTTGCTGCTTTTCTACTCTCCCTGGTCCCATCTCTCTTCCCCTAGACTCCTTCCTCGTGGGGCTTCGCTTTGTTGCAGTTGCCCAAACACTTAACAGGAGGATGCACACTCAGTATCAAGGACCAGATGGGCCAGATCTGCGCCGAATAATACAGACAGTTCTAGAACTAAAGTTGCCTGGAATCCCAAGAAACTCAGCAAGGCCTCCTGCCTTCTGGCTGCCATCATGAAGAGCCCCCTCAGAATTGGTCACTAAGCCGAAGCCAGATGGCATCTGGAAGGAATGTTGTACAAGGTTGGGGGAGGTCGAGGCGGTGATCTTTAAGGTTACTTTTGCTGCTGAGTTAATAATCATCCAATTATTAAGCGGCCCTTGGCCTTGTGAAGCCCACCTTCTGTGAATTCAAGTCCCAGCATAGACAGGAGGGCACAGCCAGACACAGAACAGGACAAACTGCCAAATGGTTGCTGTTACAACTCACGGGGATGGACGGCTCCTCAGAGAAAAACAAGCCCAACAACATTTGTATTCTGAACGAGCATCTGTCTGTGTTGCTGACCTTTATGTTGTGATGTGTGTGAGCTGCTGTCTGGAATTGGAAAGAACGGGGAAAATATGTCACCTATGGCCCCTCCCGCGAAGTGTTTAATGCCTCTGAGGCGCTTCAAAAGGCAACAGAGCGAAGACGATGAGTGATTAGAAGCACATTTGGGATACATTTTTAGATCTAATTAGAATTGGGCCTTTTTTTTTCCCCTTTCTTTTGGCTTATGCTCTGTGGTTAGCACACACTATATGAACATTTGTCGAATGCTATGTTAGCGATGCATAATGGTTAATAATAGCTTGTAACCACAAGTTAGACGTTTTTAACAACAGTTGCTTATCCGGTGGTCTTTGATTACAAGGAGTAGCAGTGTGCTGGGTATACTTTCCCATGTAGGCAAAAGCACTTCTCAGGGTATGCAGCAGGGATAGAGAGGTTCTCATTTTTAGTTTCTACTTTGGAAACAGTAGTAGCCTATACTTGAGACCAAGTAATTGCTCCCAGAAATAAGACCACCACCCCCGTACCCTTTACTCCCCTCACCCTTGCTCCCCGGAGCACACACACCAATGCTACATTTACCACGGCTGGAAATGAACTCTTTGCAACTCTTGGGTGCTTTATACATACATACTCTGTTTTCATTAATAATAATCACCTACCACATAAAATATAAGATATGTACCTCCTGTGGAACAGAGAATGAGTTCACTGTTCCATTTTTTTTTATTTTATTCCTTCCCAGTGTATCTTACAGAAAGAAACTAAAATTTTACCCACCCAAGATTTGGCATACTATCAGTATCTAAATAATAAAAATTATAACAATAAGAACTAGTTAACTCTGTTTGAGGCTTGAAAGTTTGCAAAATTTTTTAAATGTTTTTTTTTTTAAATGCTGGCATTCAGAGTCATGGGCTAAAACAAAATTTTGAATGTATTGTCTCTCTCAAGTGATTTAACAACTTTATATACTTCGCAATCAAGACCTTTACAACAACTGCTGCTTGGGCGATTTAAAAACAGCATTAAAATTTGTAGCCTTTGTCATTAAGTACTTTATAGTATGCCTATGAATAGGAAAACAACAAAAACCCATTACTATGAGATATAGACTTTTTTATTCTTTTTATAACAGATAAAGACCCAAGGCTCAGAGAGATGGAATAACTTTTGCAAATTCTCTTTCTAGTATCACTCTCTCTGAGTGATTCATACACATGCCTAAGTGGTAAACTAAAAGTAGAAAAAATAGGCTATATTACATATTGGACACTCTATTGGGTATGGCAAGGGCTGATTTGCTGTTATAAAGTTACAATAAGGAACGTAGAGAAGAGAGAAACTTATTTCCTCTTACATGATAGTCCAAAGATAAGCAAATGGCTTAGTGATTACATGACATGATCATCCTGAGACAAAGGCTGGTGAAGCAACACAACTCTTGTTTACGTATCGCTTCCATCTTGGTCCAAGACTAGAACTCTGGTTAGTTGCCATTTCCCATCAGAAAGGGGAAGAATGAAAATTTACATGCATATTAGTTTTACTTTATTTTACCTAGTAGTTGCGTACATCTTGTATTATCAGATCCCATTAATCTAAATGTAGACAAATGGCCAGCAGGAAATATCCAAAGCTCTGTTGTTATGTGCCTGTAGCCGAAAAGAGGGAATATGGATACTGGGGAGCAGGTGGCCATCTCTGACACAGAGAGGTAATTGCTAACGGAACAAGAAGGGATCAAAATCAGATGTGTGCTAAGCTAGAAGACTGTCTAGAGAAAAAGAGTTTTGAAAAGTTTGAAAGAAAAGAACAGGATATGAGCTGGTAAAGATCTTGGTGAGAGGCATGGAAGCAAGCATTTTTGGGCAAAAGCCAACATATGGAATTGACCGCAGTTGAATTTACAAAGTGAAGTGTCTGTAGAGAGGAACCAGGGGATGGTTCTGACAGAAAATTCATTAAATGTGAGGTTGTATTTTCCCCCCAATGTGCTTTTAAGTCAGAACAAAAGGATTTAAGTCCCAGCTTTCCAGTCTGTGATCTTGAATAATTTGCTTAACCTTTCAAAGTCTCCATAGTTTGTACTCTAAAATAAGAGATAATGATATTGCTTTTTAGGGTTATGAAAGTTATATGAAAAGATGTATATAAAGTACTTAAAAGGGGCCTGATACTTGGTAAACAATACATGTAAATAGCTACTACCATTACTTTACTATGATTATTGTTGGAGAAAAAAATTCTCCAGCATTGACTACCTTTCAGTAATTGCACCTAAGAGGTGATAGAGGTGAGAAGAGATGATAAACACCTACTATAGTAATGGCAGTAGAAATGAAGATGAGGGAGTAGATCTGGAAAACATTCTAAAGAAAGCTATAGGTAAGACATTTCCGCCCTCCCCCCTCCACTTGGAATTAGGCCGTGGGATTAAACATAAAGAAGTTACAATACAGTTGAAATGAAAATATATTTTAAAAACATTCTTCTTTCTTGATTATTTAAACAATACTAATATTTGTAGAAAATTTTAATTAAAGTAAAGTATAAGGAAGAAAACGAAAATCACTCATAATCCTAATATCCAAAGAAACATTGATTTTTTTCTATATATTTTGGTCTGTGTGTAAGGATGTATACATTGAAAAAAATGATCTTAAATAATTTTTAGGAACTACAACTTTTAATTGAGCTCCTACTAAATGGATCCAGAAAGCAAAACTTGAACTAGAATTGTGTGTGTGTGTGTGTGTGTGTATGTATGTGTGTGTGTGTGTGTGTGTGTGTGTGTGTGTGTGTGTAGGGTGTCCCCAAAAATGTATATACACACAGTTTGAATAATTATAAAGAAAGTATTTATTAAAATACACTTCATTTCCAAAATTGAGCTATCAGTTGTTAAAGTGTGTATACATTTTGGGGACATCATGTGTATGTGCTGTAGAGTTCCCCTGGTCCCTGCTCACTACTAGTTGAGAACCACCATGGGACTAGAGCCTAGTGGTTCTTAAACTTTTTGAGTATCCCAAACTCTTTTTGAATTTGCTAAAGGCCCAAGACCCTTTTCACAGAAACATATGCACATACAGAAAACATTTTACATTGCATAGAATTTCAAAAGATTCATAGATTCTTTACAACCCATTTTGACTCCTTAGGGATCCACAGACCCTAGGTTAAAAGTTCTTTCACTAAATCTCCTTTCTAAGGAACAGGCAGATGGATCATCTTTACAAAGTGAAGTTCTTGGCATTTTTCTTTTTTCCTTTTTTTTTTTTTTTTTTTCACTTTTCTCTACTATGTTAGAGCCAGCAACACTGGAAACAACCAGCCAAATGCAAACTCATGAATCAAAACAAAAATGACCAGGTAGATGCTGGGTTTGTTTTTTTTTGTTTTGTTTTGTTTTTGTCTTTTTTTTTTTTTGACAACCTAGACAATAATCTTGGTGGAGTCCTATGGAAAGTTCTTGAAAGGGAAGATTGGATTTTGTGGACTCAAAGAATGTGTCATGATTTGGCTTAATCTAAGCCATTTTTATTCCTCTTTTCTTGTGTTTGGGTCTATTATCTGTCTGCGGAATTTACACAGTGAGACTGCTGGGAAGGCCTTATGTCTAATTATTTGCTGTGCTGTGTGGAGTGTACTGCAGACAATCGATAAACAATCAATAGTAATTGTAGTCTGCCTCAGAGACAAGCGTTAGAAGCTTCAACTGGCTTAGGTGCCTGGTATTTTTCATTAATTTTCTTTTGCTAGTTTTTCCCCCCTGTAATTTAAAGCCTAAGTTTAAAGATTAAACAGAAAGCTTTCTTTGCTCATGAGAACAAGCAGGCATTGTTTTTTAAAGAGGGACTATGTAATCCCAGGTGTTTTATCTCTGTTAATGAGAGAGATGTCTGTGATTGCTTCAGATTGAATGAGCAGAGAAAGGGACAAGGCTATTTGCATGGTTAAATGGCCAGGAGCCCTTCATTTTGAAAGTAATATTCCCCTGATGTCAATTACTTTTGTACAGACATCTGGATTTTATCAGCAGCGTGTGCAGATGTCAACTTTTTCTGTATTATCATTGGAAATGTGGTGATTACTTGACTTTGATGGGAGTAAACATAAAATATCTAACATTTAAAGTCAGAAGTTCACTGCAAGCAGGGATTTAGACTGACGTTTATTGAAGAGAGTAGTTCCTTGGAAAAAAATCAGAACCATTCCTAAAGATACGGACACTGGTAGAGTAAACAAAGTCCTAGTTATGCTCTGTTTAACAAATAACAGAATTTGGACATGACATTTATGTATTTCTTGAACCTGCAGAAGCTGGCGCTGAAGATATTGACATCCTTCCCAATGGCCTGGCTTTCCTTAGTGTGGTGAGTACCTTCTTTTTCCCCAATCTAAGAGGAGGAGGTGCAAGGGGGTTTGATGAGGCCGGCAGAGCAGAATCTTATGTTTTAAATTCCTCACTTTTAAAAACATGTTTTGGGAAAAAAAAAAAAAACAACACACAGATCAAATAGGATCTTGGAAAACTTCCTCAAACTTATCTGAATCCAGAGATGAAAAAGTCTTTAGTAGTTGATTTATTGTTCTTTATGTCCCTGCTGCATTGCACTAAATATCCCATTGCAATCTGTGTCTTAAAAGTTTGTTGTGAAAAAGAATATTTGGAGGCATTATTGTGAATATTCGATACTACATTATATTCTTTCAAATACAGAATCTCCCTTTTTTTTTATCCCATTCGATATTCAATTTTGAGCTAATCTTCTTGCTGTTAATTATTTATTTATTTTCAGACAATAGACAACTTTCCCAGACAAGGCAAATGTTTTCCTTTCTCTTCCTTTCCCGCTGAATAGCCTATCATAAATAGAAAGTCATCCACTGAGTTTATTCAACCCCTTCACTGTTCCTTCATTCTTATAAGCTGAAAAGTAATAACCTCTGCAGGCCTACGTTAGAAAGACATCAAAGGTGATTGGCCTATGAGATGCTGGCCTGCATCAGTGTACCTTGCAATTGGAAAACTGTGTACGGGGGCTGACGGGGACGTTCTGACCGCCTTTCTACACTGGTCAGGGCCCAAGTGAGGGTGCTGGGCATCTTCGTGGGTTCAGTTTTATTTGAGGAAGCAGGCTCCACCTTTGAAGGCAGCCTGTCATTACTCTTTTCCCTCTCAGCATCCCTTATTTTCAGGCTCTGAGATTCTGGGGGGGATGTGAAAAAGTTGAAGATGCTTTAGAGGAGAGTCACAACACTAATAAAACAGTTGTCAGACTTAGGAGGAAGGTGAGAGAACTCAGCTTAGATGAGAATGAGGCGAGACCACTCGCCAGGCTCCTGATGGTTTTTATATGAAAGACAGTGAGCGGCTGGTTGTTAGCACTGAGGGAAAAAAGGAAATGCCGTGGGCTTTGGCAGAAACACCAATGTTTATATTACATTTTTAAAATACAGTTGTAAAAAAAAGTTTATTTAATAAGCTACACAGAATTAGTAAAACGATATTTCTTGTAGGACTCTGGGTCTGTTTGCACATCTGTCTGTCGGCTTAGGAAAAAAGACAGTAGGACTAATAGTTAAAATTATACATAACTAGTGATGCAAAAATCCTGAGTAAAGCAGAAGGCAGTTGCTTTTTAAATTTTTTGAAAAGGAGGTGTTGTCAGAGATTTGTGTAACCCAGAACACACCCATTTCAAGATTTTCTCCCCACAGGAATAAATCTGAATTTGGAGGAGTGAAGTCTCCCAATACATAAATCGAGAGCAATTTCAGCGGAGGGGCTTATTATAGCCACAGTGATCTTATAACTGTCAACAAGAGAATTGCCTCTGGTGTTTTTTTGTTTTGTTTTGTGTTTGTTTTGTGTGTATATCCTTCCTTGGTTATATAACTTTCTTTTCTATTCTTTTTTTTTTCAAATTTAGAAATGAGCCCACTTTGTTTCTTTAATTTACTCAGCATTGTTTCTAATATTTCCCAGAATATGCTCCTTTTTAAATGAATAACTCCTACACCACGTCAGTTGTTTGTTCTTCTTCCAAACAATTTAGTTCATCCAACACATTCTGTTCATTGGTAATGGATTTGAGGGTCACCTCAAAACTAACATCACACTTAATGAGGAGTTGGATGACATAGAGTCGACTGTAAAAATGATTTAAATGGCACTGTGGATACTCTTAACACTACTGAACTGTACACTTAATATGGTGAAGGTGGTATGTTTGTGTCTTTTACTGTAAGTAAAAATAAATTTTTTTTTTAAGAAGAGGAAAAACAGATTTAAATGTTAGGGGGAATTAAAATAACCAGGAGTAGTCATCACCATCCCCTGTGTGTGGAAACCCTGCTATTGTTTATGGGATGTTCATAAAGAATAGAGATTATTAACCACTGAAGTGGTGTTGCCAGATCGCAATAGCGAAGTTCCAGTTTATTCTACTTGCTGGCCCTGCCAGCCGTGAAGTTATGTCATTTGATAGATTTCTTTTTAATTGGAGAGAATTTCTTTTATGTCCAATTTTGTGCATAGAATGAGACTTCTTTTTAGTACTCTTAAATTTGCATAGAATATGACTGAAAACTTTTAAAAGAGGAAAGACCTTGATTATTTCAGTGAGTGCCAGAAAAGTATTAAATAAAATTCAACCTGATTAAAAGGTCCATGAAAACTAGAAATAGAAGATAACTTTACAGAAACCTATAGCAAACATAATTCTTAGTGGTTAAATATTAGCTACCTTCCCATTAATGTTTAGAGAAGGAAGAAAATGCTCCCACCCCCCAACACTATAACCACTATCAATCGACTAGAGTTCTTCATAACCCAAGAAAAAGAAATCTGAGGTAAAAAACAGACAAAACTGCTATTATTTTCAGATCGTGTGGGCACCTGGTTTTTAAATACTCTAAGGGTTGGATTCAAAATGAACATATAAAACTAAATGGCTTTCTCATGCACTAAGAAAAACCAAATAGAAAATGTAATAATAATAATAATGATGATGATGTTTTATTCAGCACACCAACTTCTCCAAAATTTATACAGAAAAATAAATGAGCAGAAATATTTAAGACTACTGTGTAAAGATCAAGCAATGAGTGTGCAATATGGGGATATATATATATATATTTTATTTTATTTATTTTTGCTATATCTATCTATATCTCATATCTTATAAATAAAGCTATAGTAATTAATAATAATATAGTAATTCATGTGAATATGCATGAGTCCCCAAACTGACCAATATGTAAACAGGAATGTAGTGCATGATAAAGGTGACATTCGGAATCAGTGGGAAAAGGACAGACTGTGTGCCACACACTGACCCAGTGCCTGGGTTCTAGCAGTGCACAAATGAGACAAAGTTCTGACTCATGTTCCAGCGGGGGGAGAACAAATATATGTCAGATAGTGGCAACATTTGAGCAAAATATAAAATAAGGTGAGGCATTGGAGAGTGGCAGCTGAGGTGAGGGTAGCGTCAGGCTGCCATTTATATTTGTATATATATGTGTATATGTCAAATAGCAATAAGTGACATTTGGTGCAGATATGATATAAAGAAGTTGAGGGAAGTAGTCCTAAATCTTGGTGTTTTTTGGGTTTTTTGTTTGTTTGTTTTTTTTTTGGGGGGGTATTCCAAGGCAAAGGGGGTAGGGTGTATAAAGGCCCTGAGGTGAGAATGTGCTTGGTTTGTTTGAAGAGCATCAATGGCCAAGGCAACATGAGTGAGTACAGGGTAGGGGGTGAGGGTGCAGAGATGGCGTGTTTGGGGTGGGGTAAAGGAGATGACCAGGGCAGATCATATAAGGCCTTTAGGCTATCTTGGAATTTTTGCTTTTAATCTGAGTAAGATGGGAGTTTTTGATCCAATGTGTGACATCATCTGACAAAATTTGGATGTTGATGTAAGACTAGATTTCTGCAGAGAGTTAAGGACAGAAGCAGAAAGGCCAGTTAGGAGGCTACTGCGTAATCGCGGTGGTGGTTTGGACAGGGGCAGTCATGGAGGAAGTGGTGAAAGATGTTCACATCCTTAGGAAGGGACATACTTTCAAGGAGAGTCAACAGGATGTGAGACAAGGAGGGGAGTCTTGCCTGACTCCATTCACCGAGTCTTCTGGCTTCATAGAAGCAAAGTGCAGGCTGTGGGCTGGAGGATCCATAGTCAGTATGTAAACTTTCATGTATCCCCACCTTCAACTCCACCGGGTGTCTTCTAGTCTACAAACCTTCTGGTTGCCCTCTGAAGAGACTCAGCCCCTGGTCTTTTGCCTCAACTCAGAAAAATCAGTTATTGTTCATCTTTCAGCTTTTCAGCTCCCAATTATTATTTTTTCTATCGTCTCCCCTCTGCTTCCTTTGTGTTTGTAGCTTTATGCCACCACCTTTAACCAAAGCCTCTATTTATCTTTTATTTATAGTTCCCACTTTAGTCCATAAAAATACGTAAGCCTTTATACTTAACCTTTCTCTCTGTTTTGAAAAGGGTCTAAAATATCCAGGACTCCACAGCTTTGCACCAGACAAGCCTGGAGGAATACTAATGATGGATCTAAAAGACGAAAACCCCAGGGCATTGGAATTAAGAATTAGCCGTGGGTTTAATTTGGCTTCGTTTAATCCACATGGTATCAGCACTTTCATAGACAGCGGTAAGAGCTGATGAGCTACCAACATTAAGAAACTTATAATGGTGTGTAAATGACTGTGGAAAATAGATTCGGATCATGTCTGAAGTAAGAGAACAATTAACTCATGAATTATTCCTGAATTCTTCATACAAATAAGTTGATTTGCCTCTGCCACTAACTGTAAGTTATGCTGGGTTTTGAAATATCTAACAGCACCTTAAAGAATGCTTAGATTTCATGACCTTTTTACATACCTCTGATCATTGCATTAAAAAATAGCTATATTTCTGAATTAAACTATAAACAGATTATTCATGAATTCTGTGTGTGGAGTGAGAAACACTCTTTCTTAAAGGTCAGGGGACCAATGATCAGAAATAACACCAGACAAACAGTGATGAGGAAGGCAGGGAAGAAGAATGATCTGTTCGGTCGTCTAACAGCTTAGACATTTAACCTTTCCTTGCCTGGTATTTAAATGTCAGTGTCTGCCTGAAGGTACTATGGCTGTCTTGTAAATTAACTCTGTTCTTTCCATTTTTTCAGATGACACGGTTTATCTCTTTGTTGTAAACCACCCAGAATTCAAGAATACAGTGGAAATTTTTAAATTTCAAGAAGAAGATAATTCTCTTTTGCATCTAAAAACAGTCAAGCATGAGCTTCTTCCAAGGTACTTAGTCTTTTTGTTCATTCTCCAATTTATCTCCAACATTTTTAGATATCCCTCACGGTGGTCCTCTCATGCATGCATTTGTGTGTGTGTGTGTGTGTGTGTGTGTGTGTGTGTGTGTGTGTGTGTGTGTGTCTTTGTAGAGCAGGGAAAGTCAATGTCCCTCATTATAGTAATCAGTGTTCAATGTGGACTCTCTTGAGAAATGATGAAATGCTTGGTACAGGGGAGATGCTCTTCAGGACCATCATGGGAGGATTAGACAAACCTCACCATTTCTCCTGCTTTCGCCTTCCAACTCAGATGACTCAGCACCCAACTAACAATAATACCTGGCCTGTCAAGGAATGGTAGCCTGCTTTATATGGAGTTTGCATGTTTTGTATGGGACTAACTAACACAAAGAGTTTTCACAGCGTTAGTGGTAGCTGTGGGCTAATGACCCTACAGAACTGGAGAGATTCGGGTTGGAAGTGGGTTGCTACTACTTCAAGAGCACACAACTGGTTGACAATGGGACTGGAAGAGAATTGTGTTCCTCTCCGGCTCAGTTTGCATTAGCCTACTGCTTCTTTAGAGTTTGAACTTGATGGATATTTTTAATTTCTACTTTCCTAACTAGGGAAGCATGTAACTTCCAATCATTCTTCCGGAATGATTCATAATAAATAGGAGCATAAATACCACCCTGGGAGCCTCTGCATGATAGAGCTCTTTCAGAATGAGGTGACCCACCTACCCTGTAGCTCCATTTTTATTTAACAAAGGAGAAAGCAGCTCTTTCAGACAATTTTGCATCGGGTAATTGGAATTTAAATTTAATAACACTCTTGCCTAACTGGTTTTAAAAATGTAATTGTTTTTAGCATATAAATCTCTCACCTGAAGCATTGCATTATGGCAATTTCATCATCCATCTCTCTGCAATTGTTTATGGAATGCCTGTTCATTCTCGGCTGGTTGGCTTTGTGAGTTAGGTAGAAATTGAACAGTCAACCTGAGTTTGACTAATTACTAAGCAGAGAAACTTGGGAAAATCCAGCAACTTAGTAAATGGAAGCCAGGCAAATGTTATTGGCTTCCCAACCAGCAAACCAGCTCTATAAAGGATAGCTGGTTTCCTACATTTCTTGCTGTCAACAAATATACTCTTGCCCAGCGGCATGGCTCATTGGTGAACCAAGAGGTCAGGGTTCGATTCCTGGTCAGGGCATATGCCTGGGTTGCAGGCTCGATCCCCAGTGTGGGGCATGTCGGAGGCAGCCAATCAATGATTCTCTCTCATCATTGATGTTTCTATCTCTCTTTCCCTCTCCCTTCCTCTCTGAAGTCAATAAAGATATATTTAAAAAAACATACTGTTGGCACCAAGACCTTTTTTTAAAATATATTTTATTGATTTTTCACAGAGAGGAAGGGAGAGGGATAGAGAGCTAGAAACATCGATGAGAGAAAGACATCGACCAGCTGCCTCCTGCACACCCCCCACCAGGGGATGTGTCCGCAACCAATGTACATGCCCTCGACCGGAATCGAACCTGGGACCTTCCAGTCCGCAGACCGACGCTCTATCCACTGAGCCAAACCGGTTTCAACAAGACCTTTTATCTTTTATAATAATCCTGCCTTAATTGCTAAATGACATGTCTTCCAATTACCTGGTACCATACAAAATTGTTCTTTGGCAAATGGTTTTATAGTAGATTCTATATGACAATAGCCATGTGATTTTTAGCTGAGCTTTTCTTGGGAAACCTCTTGCCAAATTTTTAAAGCATGTATTGTGTAAACCTTCTGGATTCCTAATTTTTAAAGTGGAGACCAACTGGCTTTTTATGTTCTCTCACATGTTATTTTTCTCTTTCAGTGTGAATGATATCATAGCTGTTGGACCTGCACATTTCTATGCCACCAATGACCACTATTTCTCTGATCCTTTCTTAAAGTATTTGGAAACATACTTGAACTTACACTGGACAAATGTTGTTTACTATAGTCCAAATGAAGTTAAACTGGTAGCAGAAGGATTTGACTCAGCCAATGGAATCACCATTTCACCTGATAAAAAGTATGATCCCTTATAAAAGTCATTTTATTTCTTCTCAGTCATGGTCATGGGCCAAATTCTTCACTTTGTTTTTTCTTCAGTGTGCAAATTGCTTACTGAAGCTATTTTATATAAATATTATATGTATATTATATTTATATTATATTATTAACATAACATTATAATCATTATATATTTATTATATAATATGTGATATTTATATGTAATATATTGTGTGATACATGATTAAATATGTATATATAATATATTAATTATGTAATTATATGTACTATCCTATATAATAGAAGGCCAATATGCAAATCAACTGAACAGCATAACGACTGGTCACTATGATGCACACTGACCACCAGGGGGCAGACACTCAATGCAGGAGTTTCCCCCTGGTGGTCAGTGTGCTTCCACAGGGGGAGCACCACTCAGCCAGAAGCCCTGAGCTGGGCTCACAGCTGGCAAGCGCAGTGGCGGTGGCGGGAGCCTCTCCCACCTCCGTGGCAGCACTAAGGATAATAGGCAGACATTCCCTGAGGGCTTCCAGAGTGCAAGAGGGCACAGGACGGGCTGAGGGCCACCCCCCCCCCCACCCCCAGTGCACAAATTTCGTGCACCGGGCCTCTAGTATTTATATATTATATGTTTACATACAATATCTAAATTTTGGTATATATCATTATAGAATCTAGTTTTATAAATGTAATTTTTAATAAGATGGGATCATATTTATATATACATATCAAAGTATCAGGTAGGTGGTTCCTTTTAAATGAATATCTCATTGTTACATTGGCTGTACATTACTAAACTAATTTAACCCATTCTCTGTTGATGGATATGTAGGTTGTTAATTTTTTCTATATAAATACCATCTTATATTTCTCATTTACCACTTAAACTTATCCAAATATTTTAAAAGGAAAAACTTCCTAGGGTAGCTTTATGGTATAATGGTTAAATCTTCAGATTTGGGAGTCATACAGACCCCGGTTCAAATGCCAGCTGGGCACCGGCTAAATGTGGTGCTAACGAGCCCCTCCTCTTACACATTTGCACAGACAGACCCTTAAAATAGACCTGTTTGCTCTGAGAGTGAGCCTCTCAAACATCTTTAATAGATATTGTCAAATTGCCTTCCATAAGTATCTTACTATTTTTATATGTTCAACCACAGCTTACAGAAAGGATGATATATTCTTTTTCAAATATATTTTTATTGATTTCAGAGGGGAAGGGAGAGGGAGAAAGATAGAAGCATCAATAATGAGAGAATCATTGATTGGCTGCCTCTTGCATACCCCCCACTGGGGATCAAGCCTACAACCCAGGCATGTGCTCTTGACTGGAATTGAACCCAGGACCCTTCAGTCCACAGGCTGATTCTCTATCCACTGAACCAAACCAGCCATGGCAGGATGATATAGTAGTCTTTATTAACTTTCCCTTTTACTGCCTTAACCCTCTGAACAATTTAAACTACTACAAATATAATATGAAATAAATTTTGCAGTCCTTGACAACTAAATGTCTTTATTTTCATGACACAGTTTCTTCTTTCTTGTTGACTACAGAGAATGAATGTCTAATCATTTAATTTAAATTGTCTATAACTGACCCAGTGCAACCTCTCCAGCCAAATCTGTTTTTCTTTCCAACTCTCATCTTTTGAGAGTCAAACTTTGCAATCATTCAAGCTAAAAAATAATAATAAAAGGGGCTTCCGCTTTAACTCCTCCTCTGGCACCATTCCTTGCTAAACAGTGAGCAAGTTGTGTTGGCTCTACCTTTGTGTCTGTCCCCTACTCTCACCCTCTTTCCTTTCCACTGACATCTGCCTGGCTTAGTTTCTCATCCTCTCTGGCTAGAGTGTTAGCCATCCTTCCAACTTGTTTCCAGTCCACTTCCATCCTCTGCCTCCATTGCCAATTTTTCTCTCTGTATTTTTCTAGCCTTTAAGAGCCTCCAAAAGAGGGAGCTCTGTCTGCTTCATCTTTGACTCATGCTCGGCACTGCCAGGTGCAAAGCAAATGCCCAGTAATTGTTGAGTGGAACGACCATTTGTTATCATGCCTCTTTGTTATTCTAAAAATTCAGCGCAACCCAATTGCTAAATCAAGGCAGGCTAAAGGTTGGAATTTCTTTAATAGGCTAACTCAGACCTCCCCTTTCTTACTGTTTTGGTACAGTCCATGCTTTAGACAAAGAACTCATTATTTAGCAAATATGCCTTTCTCATTCTTGCCCCTGTGCCTTTGCTCACATGTTTTCTCCTGTCTTGAAGGTGTTTTGTCCTCATAGCCTCAACTCCAGCCTCTAGTTCCTTATCACTGCAGATCCCTGTTCCTTTGTGAGCCCTTCTGTGTTCTCAAGAGTTAGATATTTCTTCAGTCTCTAGACCGGAAGTATTTCTTATGGTAGCCGTCATGCTGCATTATTTGTTTAATGTGTATAAACCAGTCTGATCGTTCCAATATACTATAAACTTTTCAGGAAAAAGGCTGTGTCTTTTTTATGTTTCTATCTATCACAATACTGAGTTCATGGCTTTACACATGATAATTGCTCAATAGAACAGTTGCCATGGAATGGTCAATTCAGTGAGTGAAATTACCATAAAGTAGTCCATTAATTCGCCCTTTAGACAGACTGTTCTGAATAGATACTTAGCTCTTATGCTTAAAATTCTCAATATGTAAATAAATATGTTATTAAATACGTTAATACACATTCTAGTAAAATGTGTTCTGTTCTGTACCATAACATGTAAATGACATCTAGAAGTATCAAATTATATTGTGAAATATAAAGCCTTTTTTTTTTCTGAAGCCAAACATCTATTTTATTGTCCTTTCAGTGGCAAATATCACACACTTTATATTCATAATGACGTCCTATATTACTTTTCCTTACAAACCTTTTGAAAAATAATTGAACAATTCCGTGATTGTTGTAGCAACACGGAATTGATTTTGAAAGCTTACTTTTTAAATAAAAATTGACCTTTATCAAGCATTGCTTGAGGGCCCATCATTGATTAACTTCTTGGCAGGTTATTAAGACTCATTCTTGCATACTGTATTAATGAAGCTTTATGTTGTCATGGAGCCTAACCAGTGTGTCCTTTCTGCAAAGGTACATCTATGTAGCTGATATATTGGCTCATGAAATTCATGTTTTGGAAAAACAGCATAATATGAATTTAACGCAAGTGAAGGTAAAATATTTCTTTTCATATATAAAGTCAACATTAATCTAATATACTTTGAAATTGCATAGTTATACTATGCTTTTGCAGTACCTCACGTAGAACAGACTATGGATGCCAGTGTTGCTATTTTGGGTTTTTAAATATCCCGTGATATAACCGGCCAAGTCTCCTATTCCAGCAGTCATGAGAAGTGACCGGCATCACATGCAGCGGTGGGCTGGGAGTGATATGTCACCGGATGCATTCCAATAAGAATTTTCCCAATTGAAAAGACTAATAGATGAATTCTGAAATGAAGATTTATGCACGCTGTCATTTCTTTCAATAATAAATGAAGGTAGAAATTGGGCACCGCACCATTATTATGTTCTTCCTACTTGACAACACATATTTTAGATTGGTTAAGAACTTCCTGTTTTGCTTTGAATGAGTTCTTTGAACTTACTGATCATTATGCATCCTTTAAGGAGTTCGTTTTTTAGAGGTTGGTTATTAGCCTAACTTTCTTAATTTCAGGGAAGATGAAAAGTGACTCTAAATCAGTTGATTAAATTTATTTGAACCAATATTGTTGTTAAAAGGCTGGCAGCAGGGAGGTGTGTGTAATCCCCTCTCCCCCAGCCACCGAGGCAGAAAAGGTTAGCCCTAAATTATTTAACCAAGTTTCCCATGTCATTTAACTATTGACATTTTTAATTTGGAAGGTACTCAAGTTGGATACACTGGTGGATAATTTATCTATTGATCCTTCCTCGGGGGACATCTTGGTAGGCTGTCATCCTAACGGCCAGAAGCTGTTCATTTATGATCCGAACAATCCTCCTTCCTCACAGGTTTTTATAGTTTTCGTTTTCAACCTTAATTATTCAAGTCTTTTTGAACTACTAACACAATAAACTGTCATGGGGATGGTTTATGTAGTCCTTTTAAACCAATAATACAGTAAACTAATGTAGTGGTTTTGTAATTGCTTTAAGCCAATAATTGGCAGAATTTCACATTGCTCAAATACTTTTAGAAAGGTAATCTTTTGATGTATGAAATTATGGTGGCAGCTAGTCAAAAGGCATTTTTATAAAGACATGTGGGCTCCCTATGTGGTATCCTGGCAATTTTTAAATACCTGGCTTATCGTCAGCTCACCACATGACATGGCTTTTGTTCAAGCTAAAGTTGTGTCAAAGTAGGCACATTAGTGTGGAAGTATTCCTATTAATGCTCAATTACTATAATAACACTAAATCCTGTGTTGGCAGGAAATAACTAGATAGTTTAAGAAAGTACTTTCTTTGAAGGTTTAAGAAAGTACTTTAATTTAAGCATTAAAAAAGGTTGGTAGCTGCTATTTTTCAACAGCATGTCCTCCTAATCATTGTTTCATTGTGGGAGACAGGGATCATTGGTGATGGAGAGATGTGGGTGTATGGTGGTTCTATAGTAATCCTTTGTCTCTCCTGAATAGGTTCTCCGCATCCAGAATATTCTCTCAGAGAAGCCTACAGTGACCATAGTTTATGCCAACAACGGATCTGTTCTCCAGGGAAGTTCTGTGGCCTCTGTATATGATAGGAAGCTGCTCATAGGCACTTTGTACCACAGAGCCCTGTATTGTGAGCTCTAATGTGGACTTCGGGTATGCAAGTGTGCTCACTTCTCTTAACAATTAGTTTTCTATGAATGGCTCGTGCTGAGGGAATTTAACTAGTAAAGTTGAGCCAGGATGTATGACGTGTATAGTTAATTTTATTTCAGGAAGGAAAGGCCCCTTCAGTCCTTGTTGCACTTTTAACATAAAGGAAAATGAACAGGTTTGTTGTTGTTGTTGTTGTTGTTTTTTAAATGCCAAGTAAAGGAGAGAGAAGAAAGCTGCTTTCGGTAAAGTGAATATACTTTGCACAAAATAAGCCTCACCTCCTCCTTCCAACTGCCAGAGCACGAATTCCACTGAATCAGGGTAGATCTCATTTCCTTAAAATGTGAGTGACCTCTGCTCTAACAGTGTGATCACTGTGACTGTTCGGAACTACTGATAGGTAACGTGTATGGATGTTTTGTACTTACATCTTTGTTTACTATTAAAGAGTTGGAGTTGTATTAAAGACTAACTAAAATCCTATCATCATTTGGTCTGTGTTTCATTCTCAAGGCAGGTCCTCAGGGACTATGGGAAAGTAGCTGTTTCCTCGTGGAATTTCTTTGGGACAAGCAGGCATGGCAATGTTGATTTCTCTCCTTTCTCATTGAAAGCTGAATGTCAATGAGCTCTTTATTTGAATAAAATAAAACAATCAACTAAATAGGGCAACTCAAGTTCTCCATTAGTATGGAGTGTTCCATCAGCTCTCTTCCTACTTTACCTACAAAGAAGAGATCAATGTTGGGGCTGGAAGGCCAAACAACCTCCTCATTGAACTCAACTGTGAACTTCATCAGGAGAGATTGAAGTCAGCTGTCCAGGGCCTAGGATCGAGGCCAAGAGTGCCTGCCTCATGGCAGAGAGTTCTTTCCACTCACTGTACTTCCTATAAAACCATCTTAAGCCCTTGAGACTTTCCATTGTAATGTACCAAAAAGCACTTTACTTCACTTCTCATGGTTTTCCCCATCTTCAGCATCATTATCATCAAAATATTTGTGTTACTTACCAAGTGCCAAACAATGCACTAAAAATGGTCCATTCATTATCTCATTTAATCCTAAGTACAGCCCTGAGAGAGTAGGTACTGATGTTATATCACTGTTAACATTTCACAGATGTTCAGTCACACACCCAGGAAGGGGTGGTCCTCTATTTCTGATGCCAGAGGCTGGACCAGCTCCCACTTTACAGAAAGCTACTGCCACAGAACTAATGAGTATCTTGTTATTTACTCTTTTCTCTCATATATAGTTTCTTTCATTTTCTTTATATATTAGTTGGATTTCTGCTTTTAGATGAGTCATTTAATGGCTTTTTAATGTAAATTACAGAAGTTTTCTTAAACCTGGCCTCTGTTCATTTGGCCTGTGTTTTTACTTAATTTTTAAGTACTCTGTTACTAAAGTATCTTGGAACTATTTTTTTGCTAAAATAATTACTGTTTTTTGCTGTTTCCATTATCCATAGGAAAATGTTAAGTCATAGAAGAACAAAGCAAGATTAAACACTATTCACTAGGGATCCAAAACCAAGAAGCATAAATTTTAATTTTAGATGATAACAATGACTAACTAAAAAGCTACTTTTGTTAAAAGTACCAGAATATAGTAGGTACAAAATAAACTTTTTTTATTGTACTTATTAAAAATTTTATTTGGACGAAAGTAAATATAATTTAATAAGCACATGTATTCCTTGTCTTAGAAATACAAAAATAATTTTTAAATAAACTTTGGCCTCTGGGCCATGAAGGGTTCTATTTTATCATAAGTATATTGTGTGTTTATGGTGCTCTTACTGTGATCATGTATTGAGTTTGAACAATTTGGTTGGTTATTAAGAGATCAAGTCGTTCAAAAAGACTGAAATTGCAATTGGGCTATGTCACCACCAGGTAAATATAGGTCGCGAGCACAGGCGTGTGCGTGTGCTTGTGCGTGTGCGTGTGCGTGTGTGTGTGCGTGTGTGTGTGTGTGTGTGTGTCTGCGCGCTAATTCCTTTTAATCCGAGATCCGGTTCAGTGACAATAAATATCCTTTTGTTTTTTTCACAGTACCTCCATTCTTCTACAACAGCTAAATGTAAACATGAATATCTAATACAGGGAACAAGGAAAATAAAATATGAGCTATATTACAGCATTTTTGCCTCATTTTGTGTATTGCTTATGTAACTGGTTAATAATAAATAATCTAAGGCCGATCTTTTTTCTAGAGTTTGATTTGTTCAGTTTAATTATTTCTTGAAGTCACAACCTACCTAGGCTGGGGAATGTGTACTTGGCAAAGCAGTGAAGAACTAATAGCACCCACCACCACACCACCCACCTCACCTTTCTTTGGCTACTTGTACTTTTCATTACTCACTTGGCTTTCCACGAAAGGATTTCCATGTGTGAGAGAAGGAGAAGGGTTGGGAGGATCCCAGTAGCTCTCTTAGCTTTCTGCTCCTGGTTTTCAAGATTTTTATTCTATAAAAAGAAGGCAGAGAAGAAGATAAAAGAGCCTAGTATAGTTTTTAACTACAAAAAAATAACTTTCAGTTCACTTAAAAATTTTTAGTATACTAAATAGCTTTTCTGTAGCCATCCCTGAGTTAGGCATTAGGATACAATAGTGAACCAGACACTGCCTATATTCTAATGGGAGATTCAACAAATGAGAAAATAGGTTATTAGAGAGAGAGAGAGAGAGAGAGAGAGAGAGAGAGAGAGAGAGTGATTAGAAGTAACTAAGCAAATGTGATTAGAGAACAATTTAGAGAAACCAATTCCCCCCAACTTTTGAAAAGTTTACAGCCGGGGGAAAATTGAAAAGCCAGTTCCATGACTGCCTTCATTCACTTTACCTATATCTACCAATCACCAGCTATCAATTTGCAACATTACTTTGTCTTTCCAAGTATAGAGGGTTTTGTTTTTCTGAGTCATTTGAAAGCAAGTTGGAGATACCATAAAAAAGCATTTAATACAACTAACCTACTGAACATCATAGCTTAGCCCTAGCCTACGTTAACCATGTGCAGAACACAATATCCGAAATACACCGTCAACACAGTATACTGTAGAACAGTGATTTTCAACCTTTTTTTAAAATCTCATGGCACACACAAACTAATTAAAATTCTGCAGCACACTGAATATTTTCTATTTTTGCTGATTTGACAAAAAATAGGTATAATTTTGATCCATTCACATCATACAGCTATTGTGTTGGCTGCTGTCATTTATTTTATTTGACAATCTAAGGGAAAAGAGGTCAGTGGCCTGATTAATCAGTTATTGCATGTTTTAAAAATTATTGTGGCACAATGGTTGAAAATTGCTGCTGTAGAATTGCAGCTGTTTATCCTGGCGATCGCCTGTCGAACAGGGAGCTGCAGCTCACGACCACTGCCCAGCATAGGAGAGACTATGCTACTGCGTATCACTAGCCTGGAAAAAGATCACAATTCGCAAGTCCAAGCACAGCTTCTACCGAATGTGCATCACTTTCATACCTTCGGAAAGTCAATCGTGAATCAAACTATTGTAAGTCAGGGACTGTCTATACTGCAAAATTAATATCCTTGCAGTCATCCTTGATTTTGTCTTTGTCCTTAACCATCAGAAGCTTGACCTGATTCTATCTCCAACTGAGAGCTCAAAGCTATTCTCCTATCTCCACTGCCAGCCCCACATGGAGCCCTCTATTCCTTCTTATCCAAAGTTTTCCAAGTGAGCACCTCTGTACCAGTATTTTCCCTCTCCAACCCATTTCCTATCTATCCCACAGGTCAGGGGCCACCTTTTCCTTTCTTACTATCTCCAGGCCGGTAAATTCTGTGCTCTCAACACACATTCACTCAGTTGAACTCACTAGAACTACTACTTCTTTCAGTTCCAGGTTGAGTGAATCCTGTTCTCTCAACACACATTTACTCAGCTGAACTCACTAGAACTAGTATTTCTTTCCATTTGTAAATAAAAACAGATCATGCCAGAAGATGCTACTTTGCTTGGCTCAGACTCCTCAGCCATCCCCACCCTCAGCCCCTCTCCCTCCAGCCTGGTGGTCTTTAGGAGAGGGGGGCATGCATTCTTCACCTGGCAGGAACAGAAGACCCAGAAGAAAGAAGGATCAAGGAGGCTTTTGAGAGTCTAACTTCCACCCAAAGCTATTTCTCCTTTCCAGGAGAAATAGCTTTAGGATACAATAGTGAACCAGACACTAATAGTGAACCCCCACTCTGCTCAACTTCCTGTAACTTAAGTCTTTTTTTTTTTCTTTTCACTTTTCCCGATTTTTCATTATTCCATCAACAATGGTGGTGGTGCGCGGTTACTGATAGTTACAAATCCACCCACTCAACAAATTGACTGGGAAGCAGGACGCGAAGGCCTTGTTCCGGGAATCTCGGAGAAGGGTGCGTTAAAGCCCCGCGCTTCGATGATGTTACATGCATTCATCAGCTCTCCCACTGTCTTGAGAGCAATTCTCCAGCTCAACTCACTTCTTGCCTTCCAGAAACCTGACGTTGGCGCTCTGAACGCATCCCCAGAGCTCCCCGCAGTTCCTTGGAGGAGCCGAGTTTGAATTACGCAGCTTTTGGCAGCAAACTCCCTCCATACACCCACCATTGGGCGTGCTCTTGACAAAGCTGCCAAGAGAAGGAACACCAGACTTTCCCCTGCGGCTCCGGCTCCGGCTCCCTCTGTACTTTGAGCCTTGCAGAAAAAAAAGAAAAGAAAAGAATCCCTGTACTTTGCGCCCTGGAGCAAAAGGAAAAGAAAAAAGAGAAGAAGAAGAATCCTCTAGTCAAGATTTCTCCTTGAACCTCAAACATAAAGATGACCTTGAGTCTCCCGCGTAAAGGCAGCCTTGGATTCCCGCACCCCCACTGGAAGAGAGCCTTACCTGGGGCGGCGGGACGGGGAGTGGCCCGAGACACCGCCCCGCAGCCCTGCGTCCCGGCAGCGCACCTGCCAGGTGGGGCGGGCGGGCGTGGCCTCGGGCGGGGGCGGGGGGGGGGAGGCGGCGACCACGGGGCGGGTCTGGGAGCCTGCCCGCCCCGCCTCCTGGAGGAACCTGCTGGGCAATTGGCACTGGGTACCCGGGACTATGGGGAAGCTGGTGGTGCTGACCCTGCTCGGGGTCGGCCTGGCCCTGCTCGGGGAGAGGTTTGTGGCGCTCAGGTGAGTTGAGTCCTTGGCTGTCTCTCCTCTTCCAAGTTAAGTCCGGGCTGCCCGGTGCCGGCTTCCTAGCCAGCAGGAATGGACAGTGTTGGTGACCTCACTCCTCAGTGCCACCCAGCAAACTGATGTGGAACGTGAGCGAAGTTCTTGCTTTTCCTAAGATACTAGGTCAGGAATGCCCCCATTTATTTTCTGAAAGTCACCCGCCCGAGCCCTCTTTCCAAGTCGTATAGGCATTGGAGTAGTGAAGACCTAGGGGGTGGGTAGGGGCTGAGAGGAGGGGGCGCGGAGGGGGGTGGGGTGGTGCGGAGGGGAGGGAGGACAATGGGAGATATCTGTGATACTAACAATAAAAATACATTCAGAAAAAATAAAAACTCCGCGGGAAGGGCTGGATTCGAGAGAAGGGCCAGGCTACCAGGTGGGTGTTTGTGGCCGACTCTGACCTGGCCCAGGGCCTGTTAAACATTGAGGAGGGCTGGGTTGCTGAACTCATCCCAGATTAAGAGCTATTCAGACCGGAGGCGGGGAATGAGCTGAAATTTGCAGATGTTAACTGGCATTTTGTAGGTATCTGACCTTTTGAAGTGGAAGATCCTAGTGGTGATAGAAATATCTCAGGAAGAGGCAATACTGGGCTCAGAAGAAGAAATGTTAGGTGATGCTACACATTTCCGAGCAGATCTAAAAGCTCTGTTTGTCTTCAGTTGTCTTCGGGGAGCTTTTATTTATTTCTCTAAGTAGAAGCCGGGATCTCTTGAGGAGGCTGATGCCCTTTGGTAATACTTTCTAGTTCAGCTTGCGTATGTTCATTGCAACATTGCTCCCAGTGCACTGAGTGAGAGACTCATAAAAACAATTATTACTATAAAGTAGATCTAAGGTGTATTTTTTAAAAAGTGACAGTAAGGTAAGTCTGTGTGTAGAGTCTTCCTGAATACTGTTTAATAAAAATTTAAACTTATCCCTGGTATTTAAAAGAAAGTTTCACTATGGAAACAAAACTATATTGAAAAACAATATGGCCAGTTGTTTAGATTTTGGTCAGTTGGATAAGTTGCAAAGTAAGTCAGCATAAAAATTTTAAAATAATAACGTTAAAGCAAAGACTGCAGGGTTTAGTTATTAGGGGGGTTTGAATGTGGGGAAATCAGTTTGAGAGGGGGAGGTGGGTTAAAAGGCAAAGACATAGTGAATTAAGGGCAGCCAAAGTGCAGATTTATAATAGACAATGCTTTATCAAATTAAATAATACAACTTGTACATGTAAATTAATAATACTGTGCAGTTACCCATACTTTTAAATATTATCCAAGTGTTGTCCATGTATAATTGCATTTTAGTCTTTCAACAATAATTGGGTGAGGTTAACTGACATAGCCATATTACCCACATAATGTCCATGTTATGTAAATAAATATAAATAAAAGGAGTTGCCTACTTACTTGTTATCTTACCCATAAGTGATGCAAGAGAGTTCATGAATATAAAGGTAATTAAAAACCATGTGTAGACATCAATTTTGGAAGTCGAACATTGACCTCCCGTGTTTTTATCGTCCACAGAGAGAAGATTAATGCACATCGAGTCGTGGAGCCAGTGGAACCTCAGAACTGCCGCCTCATTGAGGGAATTGGTATGTAGGTGACAGTACCAAGAGGGCAGCACCGTTTCTTGGTCACCTTCCACCTGAATGAGGCTGCCAACTGATTTAACCTCCTGCTACTCCTTAGACCTTCTACTTTACCCAAGCTAACTCATCCCATCTTTTCAAGGGGTCTCTTTAATGTCAAAACCAGTAGCTCTTTCTCAGTTCTCTTTCTTACTGATGTCTCTCTGTCATTTGAAGGATGTCATTGGCCCATACTTTGCCAAACTCTCCTCCTGTCCCTTCTGTGATATTTTGCTCCCCTCTCTGTCTTCTTTTGTTGCCCATCTTACTTCTCTTTTTAATTCTTCCCTCTCCTTGATATTTCTGGCTTCATTGTTATTTCCTTCAAAATGTACCTGCAAGTACCAAGAAGAATATCCCTTAGCCCTTATCCTTACAAAGTGTTGTCCATGTATAATTGCATCACAGCCTACTGAGATGTCTTTAACCTCAGAGGAAAGGCAGGGGAGGGTGGGTGGGAAGAAATCAACCAATGAACTTGTATGCATATATGCATAACACATGGACACGGACAATGGGGTGGTGAGGGCCTAGGGCAGTGATGGCGAACCTATGACACGTGTGTCAGCACTGACACGCGTAGCCATTTCTGATGACACGTGGCCACTGAGGCGGCCGCATGCCGAGGATGAAACATTTGCTGCTCCTGAGGATGAAACATTTGCGAAATAATGGTTTTTCCTCAAAGTGACACACTACCCGAGTTATACTCAGTTTTTTGGCAAAGTTTGACACACCAAGCTCAAAAGGTTGCCCATCACTGGCCTAGGGGGTTGAGGATGGGGCGAAAGTGGGCTGGAAGAGGTTAATGGGGGGAAAAGGAGGACCTATATAGTACTTTCAACAATAATGATTAATAAATAAATAAAATACTTGAAAATCCATAGCTGGATCCCAAACCTCTCAAATGGCAGGCCTTCTTTCCCAGTCTGAAATTAACTTGATTCTACTTCACATTTCTAGTATATTCTCCCTTAAATCCCCACCCACAACCAGCTCCTTCTAGATAACCTCCACCCTTAGACCTGCCTGCATGACACCCCCATTCTCAAAGAGACTCAGTTCACAGTACAGGAACCATTGTTTTCCTTTGTGCCTCATTGTTCACCTGATGCTTGCTTGCAGAAGCGCCCACACACAGGGCTCATCTCACCTGCTAGTGACTGCTGAGACTGCTTATTTGGGCTCTGAGCCTCCAATTTCCCGACACTTCTACGCGAAAGAAAAGTTCAGTTAGATTCTGTTCACTGTTCTGAGAATGAGTGTTTTTCACTCTCTCACCTTTGCTCATGCAATTCCCTTCACTGATTTCTTCATCTCTGCTTGCTGAAATCAGCCGCAAATTTCCCTCCTACCTCTGAATTCTCACAGCACTCTGAAAGTCTGGATCACTTATGACACCTATCACGTGCTTTATTTTATAACTAGCACTGTTTTCTCTTTCTCCCAATATCAGATTGCAAACTCCCTAGGGTCAAGGACTTTGCCTTATTTATCAATATGTGACAGGATAACAGCATATTTTATTGTGATAGGAGTTTGTAACATAGATATACAAAATCAGAAAGAATACTGATTTTTAATTGGTTTTTCTTCTCTCCCTCCCGTCTCCCCTCCCCCCAATTTCTACAAAAAGTTGCCTGGCCCTTCTGCTCCCTGGTCTTAAAGGAGGTTTGTGCTGCTGGCTAGAAAGCAGAAAGAGCTGAAGACCAACTCCTTCCTGATTTTCATTTTCAAAATCTGAGCTCCTGCAAGGGATTCTGATAGAGAAGGAATGAGAATATGTGGGGGTTTTAAATAACAGGGACCCTTACCCCCCTGCCTGGCAGTATCCTGGGGAAGACACAAGACCTGGGAAGGAATGGCAACAAGGCATCTTGAAGAGGCTGGATTGTTTTTACTGTGTCTCCCAGCCTGAACCAAAGTCAGGTGCCCATGTAAGACATGGAAGTGGCAGAATTGTCTAAATCAGCAATCTTTAACCAGTGTGCCACAAGAATTTTTAAAACATGCAATACTTGACTATTTAGTCAGGGTCCCTGATCTCTTTTCCCTTAAATTGTCAAATAAAAAAATGACAACAGTCAACACAACACTAGCTGTCCAGTGTGAATGAATCAAAATGATACCTACTTGTTTTGTTAGAATGATAAAAATATAATAATGTTTGGGTGTGCCACAGAATTTTAGTAATTAGTTTATGTGTGCCAAGAGATGAAAATGGTTGAAAATCGCTGGATTAGCCCGAGCTGGATTGGCTCAGTGGATAGAGTGTTGGAACTGCAGACTGAAGGGTCCATGGGTTTGATTCCAGTCAAGGGCACATGCCGGGTTGTGGGCTCGATCCCCAGTAGGGGGCATGCAGGAGGCAGCCAATCAATGATTCTATCTCATCATTGATATTTAGATCCCTCTCTCCCTCTCTCTTTCTCTCTGAAATCAGTAAAAATATATTTTAAAAAAGAAAAGAAAATCACTGGATTAAATGATATCTAGGTCTACTCTCAGATTATGTAATTCAAACAGATTTGAGAAGTTGAAACTACAGCTAATGTTGTAAGACATAAGTCAACATACTGATTATCCAAATATTTTGAAGAGAATGGTTTAAAGGACGTTGGCTGGGATAGAAGGGGAAAAAATGCCATATTACTCCATAGCAGGTTCCACTTGTTTTTTTAGCTGGCTGTGAGAACCTTTGTTCCAAAATGTGACGTGATTATAGGATTAATTGGTAGTCCTGCTTTAGCATGACTCTTTCTAAGAGTGCCTTAGGGCCTCCTCTTTCTACTTTGTGTGACCTCTTTATAGTTTCTCCTCAGTAGCTTGAAAGTAGCCAGACTTCTTACATTTAGATTCAGGGCTCCCAAGATTCATGGAAGGGGAGAGAGAAGAGAGAGAGAGAGGGAGAGAGAGAGAGAACACTAGCAAAAGCTATGGCTGTGACTTTAAATTTGTATGTCAGTCCTATAGCATCACTTCCACTTCATTCTATTTGTCAAAGCAATTACAAAGGTCTGCCCAGGTTCAAGTGAACAGAAAATATAGACTTTACCTCTTGATGGGAGAGTATGAACATCACATTTTAAAAAGAGCATGTGGACTTGATACATATTGATTCTACCATATTTGTAACATACATTTTGCCACACTAGATAACCAATGCCTTCACTCTCAGTCCTGCCTGCTTGGGCCATATCACCTTTGGTTCTGTCTCTCAACTAGGAGACATGCAAGCCCCTTTTCATCCTGGTCTCAGTCATAAGTTACTGATTGTATGCTTCTTCCCAAAGAAAAATGCTCAGGACCAGCTCTCAATGGAAAGAGATCTGACCAAATTCTTTTACATTCATTTACATCTAATAGTCCCTCTTAAGACATTATTGCCTTTGTAAAAGAGAGAAATCACTCAAACATTTCCCATATGATTAGATAATAGTAGAATTTTTTTTTAAATATATTTTAGTGATTTTTTACTGAGAGGAAGAGAGAGGGATAGAAAGTTAGAAACATCGATGATAGAGAAACATCGACCAGCTGCCTCTTGCACACCCTCTACTGGGGATGTGCCCACAACCAAGGTACATGCCCTTGACTGGAATCGAACCTGGGACCCTTGAGTCCGCAGGCTGATGCTCTATCCACTGAGCCAAACCGGTTTCGGCAATAGTAGAATTCTTAAGCCTCAACAAGTTGGAAGAAGAGAAATGCTTGGGAGAGAGGCCTTGAAGAGACCTTCAAAATGATGACTTTCCAAATGTTATCACTTGGTCTGTAGACCAAGTTTTCTATGGGGAGTAAAGCTGAATCTCTCAGCTAGATGTCATTATTTGAAGAGTAAATCTAGGATATCAATTTATTTTATAGTTATTTGCTTTTTCTCCTGAGATGGAATTCTAAGAAAAAAAAATTTGTATTGGAGTCTGACTCAGGTTTCATTGTAGAGTATGCCTGCCTGTGGGATTCTTGAAAGTTAATATAGTTTCCCAAGTAAATAGTTGCAAAAAGTCAATGGAGTTTCCAAAAGAAATTTAAAGTTTTGACTGTGAGATTAATCTTTTAAGCTTTCAAACACGCATCTTTCTGATCCTCCACTTCTTTTGCAGAAAATGGCTCTGAAGATATTGATATACTCCCTAGTGGGCTGGCTTTTATCTCCAGTGTGAGTATCTTCCATACCCCTTGGATACTCATGTCGATAACTGTATAGACAGCACATTAATGTTGCCGACTACAGCTGCCAGATGGACCCCTACACACCCATCCCACCTGCGGGTAAACCAGTCAACTAAAAAAGCCAAAACAGGATTCTGGAGAGCTAATCAGGACACCACAGGGATGCTCAGGCCTGCTCCCTGTGGGCAGTTGCATATTCAGTAAATGTGTAATGATTTTTTGTTCAATTCCTAAACTAATCTCCAGATCTGTCCCTCAGCTTTGAATAGTCACCTTCTCAGTAACTAGTATTCCTCTCACCATGCTTGCCTGTATTTGGAGCTCAGTAAATGTTTGTAGATTGAATATTAAACCATGTTACTCGATTCAAAACCTTAAGCACTTTCTGCCTTAGGTTCCTTATCATTCTTTCCAGCCCTTTATAGAGAAGTAGAGAAAAGCCTGCATTTTATTCCCACTGCCACTTTCACAGCTTGGGATGATCAGGAAACTGTAAGGAACTGAAGATATTGAACATCGTCATAAATTTGTTAAATCAATTGCAATTTGAAATGAGATGGAATATGTTGAAAGAGATTTACTGACTACATTTTTTTAATGTAAATTCTGATTTATGGAATTGCAAGTCCTAATGTTCCATTTTAGCCAAGAAAATACTACCAAATAAAATGAACTTTTAAATCTATATCATTTGGCCAAAAAAAAGTTGGGCACATATAATAATCCTTCATGGTCTGAATTTCTAAATTCTTACATATGCACCGTATCATTAAGGTCTCATTTTTATTTTAAACTGCTTCTGGTGGTGGTATGTGTCGAGGTGGGCAAGTGGGAGGGATTTTATTTCTTTAGTTTTCCTTCAAAACCAAAGATAAAACAAAGCTGTCTAGAAAACATTTTTCTTTGTTGAATTAAATGTTCTATGGCCAATTTAGATTTTTCAATGTTATGCCAAATAGATCTTTTGAAATGATTATTGTATAGCTAGGAGATTTCTTTGCGTGTTAGGAAATAATATTTGCAGTTCTTATAGTATGCTTTTTCTATTTTCATTGGAACTGAACGTACTGAATTGCTGCTATATAGACAACAAAGGTTTTCATCACAAATAATGCCATGAGAAATATTACCGTATTTTCCGGCGTATAAGACTACTGGGCATATAGAAGATTTTCCTGGGTTAAAAAGTCGTCTTATATGCCAGAAAATACGGTAACCTGAAAGTTTTAAATAATGGAGGTCTTTTTGTAAACTAACAAACAACTCATACTTATAGGCTAAGGAGGATGTTCGTTGCTTATTTTTAATCTTTATGACTTTAATAAAGATTATTTAAGTCCTTCTTATTATTTCCTGTCACCCTTCCTTGCCATCCTAGAACATGTTTGGAAGCTGCTGATTTCAAGGGTAATTGTGTGCAGTAGATCTTTTTAGTCTACCTGCTTCCTTACCTTGGCCCTTGGCATGCTTCTCTTTGCCCGCAAGGTTACTCCCCTCTTTACACATGTCACTAATTTTTAGTTCTTTGTGAGGTTTCGCTGTAGTGGCACCTCAGTTCCTGAGGGAACTCTTTCCTAACGCTCTCTTGCTGGGTGAGGCCCTCTTCTCTGGTGCTTTGGATTCCCTGTGCTTAGACCCTTACATTCAATACCATATCTGATGAGCTTGCTTGGTGCTGTCTCCCTAGATTTCAAGTTCCTCCAGGCCAGGACTTTGGAGTGTTCATGACCATACTCAGCACCTAACACACTACCTGGCATACACAGGTGCTTGAATATTTACTGAATGCATGTGCTCATAAATGAGGCCAGTGGAGGATTTCAATGCCTGTCCGCACATACCTGTAGTATGTTGGGGAAAATAAGATGCCTGCATCTCCAGGTGATTTTCACCATTTTCAGTGGTGAATGATATAAAAACAATTGCTTGTAGTCAATTGATACAAATTCTTACCCAATTGCCTTAAACAGAAAACCAAGTGAATGAGAAGTCATTTTATCAGAGGTGTTTCATTCATCATGACACTTAATCTAGGCCAAGTTGTTTGCAATGCTTCACCCTTCATCTCTAGAACAGCAAGACTTTGTACTAGTTGGCAATGCCCTCACATCCCCCAAGCTACCATGGTACTTGCTGTGATCTTCTGCCCTGACCCGTCTTCCTGGGCAATATTCTCTACTGTCAAACCTTTCTTTATGGTGTGGTAACGAGGCTGTATAATTAACCATCTGAATAATCTAAACAATTGGCTTCCCTGGGCTTTCCCCAGGTAAAAAGGGAAGGATTATATGTTTCTGACATTTTTTTCCCCTCAATGGTGCCATTATCTAAGCTACTGGACTTGATGACAAATTGACTACTGGGGAAAGAGTAGACTTAAAGACTGGATTTTATGGCCTGATATTAGGGAGAATAGTGATGCCTTTAAAAAAGAATAATAGATATGAATGAGCAGCAGGATTTGAGGAGAGAATGTTTATATTGGTTTTGACAATTTGATTATGGGCTGTCCTTAGGAAGAAGTTGGGAATGCAAGCTAGAACTCCAGAGAGAAATTCCCGTTAAATGTGTAGATTTGAAAGTCATTGGTATAGAAGAAATATCTGAAATGTTATGACTATGATCTGCAAGGAAAGAGTATAGAGCAAGAAGGAAAGAGGGATGGATGAGGACAGAAGGAGGAAGAGGCAGTAAGAGAAGCAGGACTTATATCAGCAAATTCTCCTCCTCCTCCTCCTCCTCCTCCTCCTCCTCCTCCTCCTCCTCCTCCTCCTCCTCCTCTTTCTTCTTCAAAGGGATATATGATAGTGTCAAATGCCACAGAGATATAAGCAAGAGAAAGTACAGGGGTTTTCACATGGGATATTTTGGAGGCCATTGATATGACCTTTATAGAGTCATTTCTATAAACTACAGAATACTGATTTCTGAAAGTTTGAACAAATCAAATCTGGTAACAAGATCAAGTGATGTTTCCAAGAAATTTGACAGTGAAGGGAAGACAAAATAAATGCATGTTTGAAGAAGTAGTAAAGTTAGGGGACCATTGGTTTCAAGGAATGAGAAGCGAGCAATTTTTCAAACAAAAGAAGGGGACACTGGTAAAAAAAAATAATAATAATAAGTTCTAAAGCAAGAGAGAGAGGAGGTACTTTCTGAAGACAGGGCCTAGAGAACAAGAAATCAAATAAACAGGTGGAGTTAACAGAAGAAGGCAGACTGGTGCAGCCACTGTAGAAAACAGTATGGAGATTTTTCAAAAAATAAAAAATAGAACTGCCATTTGATCCAGCGATCCCACTTCTGGGAATATATCCTAAGAATCCAGAAACACCAATCAGAAAGAATATATGCACCCCATGTTCATAGCAGCATTATTTACAATAAGTAAGATTTGAAAACAGCCTAAGTGACCATCAATAGATGAGTGTGGTACATTTACACAATGGAAGACACTCTGCTATAAAAAGAATGATTTCTGCCCTAGCTGGTTTGGCTCAGTGGATAGAGCGTCGGCCTGCAGACTGAAGGGTCCTAGGTTCAATACAGGTCAAGGGCACATGCCCAGGTTGCAGGCTCGATCCCCAGTAGGGGTTGTGCAGGAGGCAGCCAATCAATGATTCTCATCATTGATGTTTCTATCTCTCTCCCTCTCCCTTTCTGAAATCAACAAAAATATATTTTAAAAAAAAAGAGAGAGAGAGAGAGAATGATTTCTTACCCTTTGTGACAGCATGGATGGATCTGGAGAGTATTATGCTAAGTGAAATAAGCCAGTCAGAGGAAGACAAATATGTGATCTCACTTATATGTGGCATCTAATGAACAAAATAAACTGATGACTAAAATAGATCATAGGCATGGAACAGAATAACAGATCTCAGAGGGAAGGGAGGTTGAGAGGAGGGGAAGCAATTAATGATTGCTTAACCCATGGACACAGACAACTGTGCGGAAAAGGCCGGGGGTGGGGCAGGGTTGGATGGAGGGGGGGGGGGCGAAAAGGGGAAAAATGGGGAATTCGATAATAATACTGTCAACAATATAAATAAATAAATAAATAAATAAATAAATAAATAAAAAATGGAAGGCTGACCGAAACTGAGGTACAGAGGATTCATTAACTGAGCAAAGAGACAGGCTTGAGGATGAGCTTTTGGTCCTCTGAGTTCCAGTCTGGGTCTGTTTCCAGGAAGATGGATAGGAGAAATCAAGAAATTCCACCTTCCTTCCCTCTTTAATATCTTCCTTTCTTCTCCCCTGAAGTAGTTCCTTGCTTACATTCTGTAGATGCAGAAAGAAGGAAGGAAAGCATCTTCAGACATTGGGTTAGTGTTCTCCTTTTAGAAGGAAAGTGGACATCACAGCACAGGATTGCTGCAGACGCATGCCTCAGAGCCCTCTCTCCCGGCGCCAGGTCCTGGTGACAGTTTCTGACATGCTGATAAAGAGTGTGCTGTTGGCCCCCGTACAGGTGTCTCGAACATCAAGGTTTTCATGTCAGCAGCGAACATTTAAAACGAATGTGGCATGTTGCTGAAAAATTACCACATACGCAAATAAATGGCTTTTTATCTAGCTCCTGAAAATACCATACATAGAAAGACATTCTTAACCATCTGGAAATTATTTCGAGGAAATTAAAGTTCAACTCTGTCAACTCTGTCAAAGAGGGAGAAAAGAAGAGAACTGATAAAATTAAGGAAATATTGAGGCGGAAAGCAGGGAGTCAGAGGAAATTCATGTTGGATGGCATATTTGTGATTTTCCCACCAGAGAAATAGGAGGTAAAGTTACTCATTGAGAATACCGGTAAAGAGGAAGATAAAGAAATAAATTTAGGATAAACACTTGGAGATATGCAATAGATTACCTGTTAGAATGAACAAAAAGGCTGATAAACATCATTGGATGTCTGATTAAAGTTGGGATGATAACTTTGCATCTAAGTTTTTTCTCCTGATTTAGACGAGTCCTGTAAGAGGTGGACCAGGGCAAAGGGAGTTGGTGGGGATTTAAGAAGGAGGCAGCAAGCAAAGGGTGT
This sequence comes from Eptesicus fuscus, assembly GCF_027574615.1. Taxonomy (NCBI): domain Eukaryota; kingdom Metazoa; phylum Chordata; class Mammalia; order Chiroptera; family Vespertilionidae; genus Eptesicus; species Eptesicus fuscus. The sequence continues at coordinate 25,737,264 of NC_072486.1, forward strand.
GAATTCCATAGGAGCAAGCTGTTGACTGATGAGAACAGATGTGAGGTCTGGAAGGCTGTAGCTCCAAGCATGCGGCTCTCTCCTCCAGGTGTGGTGCCTTAAGGAGAATGTAAGAGGGCAGAGCACCTTCTCCAGGGTTGGCTGCAGGAGAGCCAGCTCTCCAGTAAGATTTAGGCATAGGAGGATTATTCTAAGAAAAGCTTAAAGGTTAGATTCACTCCCCCAGGGATGAAGGGCCAAGATTAGTGTTACTGTAAGTGTGTGAGTGCGTGCATGCACGTGTGTGTGTGTGTGTGTGTGTGTGTGTGTGTGTGTGTGTGAGTTTATAAGAAAAGGAGGGGCAAAGGAGAGAGAGAGAAGGGAGAGCAGGAAAGAGAAAATTTAGATTGAGTATAAGTGGAAAAACGAGGGTACAAGAAAAGATACAGGGTTGTTGATATTAAGGTTGATATTATCAGAGTGATGGGGGAGGAATGTGGGGAGGAAGTTGCAACTTGTGTAGAATAAGTCAACCCCAAGATTTGATACAATGACCAGGGATGCAGCAAAGGCCCAATACATTCAGGATGCCTATGATTGGTTTATCAATACCTGGTCCTCCAATAAACAGGGCCACTCTCCAAGAACTTTTTGCATTACTTAGAGAAAAAGATTCGTATTTGAATTTTCAGACATATCTATAAGAACAAAGAGGTCAGAAATAGACAATTCTTTGAGACTAGTTCCCCAGTTAACTCTTGACTAATTCTATTATGAAATGTAGTGGATGTAAGGATGGAAACAATACAATGAAACTACACACCCCTTCTCTCCACTTTGAGGAAGGTCAGCTATAGAATATCAGGACTGGATAGAGTCTTAGATATCATACATTTTAACGTCCTCATTTTCTAAAAGAGGAACCTGAGGCACAGACAGGCAAGGGACTCACACAAAGTAACACAGCCTCTCGTCTCTTGCACGGTACTTTTTGTCTAAACCCTTTCTTTCTATATTAAAAACTGACTTTGGATTCTTCCATTCCCAAAGGTTTAGATGACATTGCTAATCCCTCAGATTAGATAATGGCAACAGCTGACAGATAAAAATGTCCCAGAAATCTAAAAGAAGTTAAGAGTTTTTTAACATCTTTGCTAGACTGAGATTTTAATTTCCTTATGAAAACATTGTTTTGATATGTATATATGTACATACTTATTCTCTATTTTTTAAAGGGATTAAAATATCCTGGCATGCCAAGCTTTGCACCAGATGAGCCAGGACAAATCTTCATGATGGATCTGAATGAGCAGAACTCAAGGGTCCAGGCACTGACAATCAGTGATGGTTTTGACAAAGCATCATTCAATCCACATGGGATCAGTACTTTCATTGACAAAGGTAAAGCTTGAATGCTTAGGAATAAGGGGGAGAATGAGGGAAATGTCAAGGGAATTTTATCTCAGAAAAGGTGTTAGAAAAACAAAACATACCTATTAATACATTGTTTATGCTTTAAAACAATTTCAAATATTATTTTTTAGTTGTTGATAGTTCCTAATTCCAAATTAATTTAGTTTTTAAATGCCTGTGGGTCCATAGAACATGTAGAAAATAAGAACAGTGAAACCTAATGGTTACTACATAAAGGGAAGAGTTACAATTCAGAATGTTTAAAGAAATGGTGCTTTAATTCTTCCAAATACCTAATGGAATTACAATGTATTGTTAAGTATAAATTTGCTGGACTGATCTAATGATTCATAATTATTTCCATCCACTTATCCAATAAGTTTGGTCTGCACAGACAGACTTGTTCAAGTTTAAATAAATGGGTATCTTTAAAAATGGCTGAACACTATTTTATGAAGTAAGTTAAATATTCCCCTGAAATCTTACATAGGGGTGGGGAAAAGTAGGTTTACTGTGCAATTGTGACTTTCTTTTGAGTTAATAAAGCTATTGAAATAATCATAACCTGCATGTCTTTTTCAATACAAACACCTGTAAACCTTCTAAGATTTTCCGCCTGATTTAGACTAGCCCTGTAAGAGGTGGGACGAAGGGAGTTGGTAGGGAATTTGATGAGTAGGCAGCAAACAAAGGGTGTGACTTCCTTAGGAACAAACTGTTGACTGATGAGAACAGATGTGAGGTCTGGAAGGCTGTAGCTCCAAGCATGCTGCTCTCTCCTCCAGGTGTGGTGCCTTAAGGAGAATGTAAGAGGGCAGAGCACCTTCTCTGATGTGCTGCAGTGTTGCCTGCAGGAGGGCCAGCTCTCCAGTAAGATTTAGGCATAGAAGGATTATTCTATGAAAAGCTTGAAGATTAGATTCACTCCCCCAGGGGTGAAGGGCCAAGAATAGTATTACTGTGTGTGTGTGTGTGTGTGTGTGTGTGTGTGTGTGTGTGTGTGTGTTTGCCCATCCCTATATATGTTTGCTTAGCAAGTCCTTCTTTAAAAGGTAATTATACCTAACCAGTCACATAACAATTTTGTATTGCTTTATAGTTTATAGAGCATTTTCACGTATATGTGATTTATTTAGCCCTCAAAATAAAACCCTGTTCCAACCTGAGACTTCTCCTCTCCCTGCGCCATTCAGTGAACTAGTTACAATGCTCTCACTTCCCTCTTACCATCTCTCCAAGCTGTCCACTCTTCCCATCCTCACTGCCGCCATCCCAGTCCAAGCGCCAAACACGTCTTTCCCATGACTGCACCTTCCCTCTAATGCTACCTCAATCCATTTCTGCGGGAGCCTGAAGCGGCGGGGGCCAGACATGGCGGGGATCTCCCTTTTCCGCGTCCCGGGCGGAAAGAGAGATGAACGAACCGGTCCTAAATGGAGGCGGCCAGGGATTGAGAAATAATAGAACAAGACGCAGAAATAGATTCATGAAGCTGGGGCTGGGTGGGGCGTCATCTTTCCTCTCTCATGGAGAGGCAGCATGGTGACGACACTGAGCCACGCAGCAGGTTTATCTTATATCCCAAAATCCAGGAAGTAACACCAAAACTTAGGATCAAAGGAGCTTATTTGCATTCTTAACTAGGCCCCAGCATTACTGGATTTACATATCTAGACCCACCCCTGCCGACACCTGGGCTGCTATGAAGTCAGAACTGATTAACAGGTCCAGCCTCACTGGGGAAGCATGTTCCCAGGGCGTGACTCGGCCTACGCCCTGAGTTCAGCTGACGATAATTAAAAGATTGCCCATGTGTCTTCCCAGGCGGCCCTCTACACATTTCCATAATCAAGAGTTATTTTTTATGCAAATCTGATCATGTCACGCTCTTAAAATGCTCCATGTTGTTCCCATTACTCTGAAGATCAACCCCAAATCTTCCAAATAACCTGGGTTCCTAGGGGCTACTCCTACACATTCTGGCATCTGGGTGCTCCCTCCAGCCTTACCAGACACCACTCTCCCCCTGACTCTCCGGCCCAGTCACATTATATTTCTTTTAGTCCTATAAAATGCTACGTGCCTCAGGGCCTTTGCATCTACAGTTCCCACCCCTCCACCACCCCCCACCCCCCCCCACCCCCGGCCTGGAATATCTTTCCACTACTTCTGGCTTACTCATCCTCATCTGTCAGGCCTCAGCTTAAGTGTCACCTTCTTAGGGAAGCCTCCCCCCACCTGTTTCAGGGCATGAACCTTATTATATTTCTTTGCGATGTACTTCTTTTAGCATTCATCAGAATAGCAACTAGTGTTTTCTTATTAATGTTAAAAGGTACCAACCTTCTACTCCTCTCCCCCTATTGCTCTGTAGTGAGCTCCTTCTAATCTCTGGAGCCAAGCTTACCTGTCACTGTTCAAGTGGCTGCACTCTATGAAGGCATCTCCCACTTCCGTTTCTTTTATTTACTATTCATTTCCTCCCTGTTTTCCTCTCTAGAATATAATCACCATAAAAGCATGTGTGACTTGTTCATTGCTGGATTCCCAGAGTCTAGAACCATATCTGCTGCTCTAGAACATGTGTTAAATGAATAAATGAATGAATCCTATGGCACAGGCAGTTCAGATATTAATGCTCAGTTTTATAGATGGAGAAATGGAGTTTAGAGAAATGCAGTGAAGTATGGCTTCACTTCTGTCATGAGTAAATGGCAGTTCCAGAACTGGAACCCCAGAGGGTCTTACTTCTAATCCTATGTTCTTCACTTGGGTGAAATTAGGGCTTCGGGCTCTACTTGAATAATACAAAGTCACCACTTTTTTTCGCCTGACATAAAAACTAGACATACTGCTTCACTGGAGAAGTTGTAATGAGTAATCAGATTAACCCAGAGCTATTTTATTTCATGGGATAGTGTTGGAGGAGGAGGTTTCTTTGCGGGGGACGGAAGGGGATGTAGAGAAGGGAGAGTGAGCTTTGGTTTGAGGTTTTTCTTTTTCTTCCTCAAATGGGACCAGTTTACAGTTTTCAAATTAACCCTTAGGCATTTAATCAGGATTTCAGAAGCTCAGTATATTATGATTGACATCTTATTTTATTAGTCACCTCCCTTAATTATGCATTTAATTCATAAGGCCAAAACGTCACGTATACATTGGAATGGAATGAGAAGACAGAGAAGAACTTCATTCTCACCAAGCATTGCTTACATGGAAAGAGGGGCCCAGTGGAGGCCTAAAGAAGGGGAGTGCCTGGGCAGCACCCATATTGTTCATGCCGTGTTTGGCAAGAGTGTCTGGCTGACGGGCCACGTGAGGACTAAAATCCAACTCAGTTCTGCTTGGCAAGTCCCTGGCCCCGGACCAGAGCTGGGTCAGACCAAATGAAAGACTCATCTGTGAGGGATCCCCTTTTCTTAATTTGGGTCAAGGTATCGGTGTGTTTCAGGGGCCATCTCAGGGCCCGGGTTTGCTCCATTATAGGCTTAGGAACCCCATTAAGGGAGGGAATAGGGGAGAGCCCAGTAGGAGGATGGGTGCTGGCCTTTTCAAAATCCAGAGCTCATCTGACCTGGAGCTCCTGAGAAGTCAGGAAACAGTACTTTGAGAAGTCAGATTACTACCCTCAATCCTGTTCACAGCCGTGCACGGTCCGATACGAAAGCAGATAGTTGAACGCTCTTGAGGTACTCTGTTTCCTTGTGCAATCATGTTTACATTACATGTCCACTAGGCTCACTAAATATTGGTATTGCAGCCTCAGGTGGTTGACTTGCATCAGAAGTTCATTCTCTAGCTGGGAAGTATTGCTTAGTTTAAGATATTCACACCGCCCTGGCATTTCTGGAACGTGTGTTGCAATGTGGGAAACATCCACCAAAAAGAATTCTCAGCAAAGCTTTGTTTGCTTGCATCCACTTCTCCTGTTGAAGAGCCATCTGGGGAAACCATATCATGTCCATGCACCGCTGTAGTTCTGTACCTTCCTGTTAGAAAGGGGAATGCAGGTGAGGATGAAGAGACTATGTGGAAACATCAGGGTTTGGCTCTGCCACTTGGTGATGGTAAAATTGCTGACAAATCATTCCCCTTCTGAGTCTCAATTTCTTCAATAAAATAGTGATACTGGCATTTGTCTGACTTGCCTATCAAGTGGACTGTGGGAATCCACTGCAAGATGGATGAGAAAAACTCTTGGACGTGACCAAGTTGCACACCAAGTCTAATAAAAGTTGCAATAGGAGTAAACTTATGGGAAATTATGCCTTTTCCCACTTAGACCACACTGTGTACCTTTATGTTGTGAATCATCCCCACATGAAGTCTACTGTGGAGATATTTAAATTTGAGGCACAACAACGTTCTCTGGTTCACCTGAAAACTATAGAACACGAACTTCTCCAAAGGTATGGATTTAAAGTATTTTGCACTTCTATTTATTTTGCACCCCTGCTGTGTGCTTTGTTTTCTTGGGTTCAGCAGGCTTCCTCAAACTATTGTTCTGTAGCCTTGTTTTCTGAAGCTTTCTAAAGGTTCCCATGGTGACACTGCCCAGCATCCCACTAGAAATTGCTGTATTCGTATTGAATATCTTTATATTTCCCAACTTCTTAAAAGCATTTTAATCCTATGAAAGTGCTCAATTAGATTCCCAGCTCTAATTCCACAACAATGCAATACTAACTACGGGGCTCTCTTTAAACACCTACCCCCATTTCTAGTTATCCTGGTAGGCCATGTCTGAGAGCCACACCCTCTGGGTGTTACAACCAACCTACCTCAAGGTGGGCTATTCCTTTGTTCAATGAGAGCTTCAAGGTGGAATTTGAAAAAAAAAAAGCCTGTGGGCACATATAAAAATTCACATTTATCAAGCTTCGGTGTTGTGCCAGGCATTGTACAACAATACTTAATTTAATTCTCACAACAGCCTTCAGTAACAGGCATGAGTAAGCTGACACTTGGTGTTTTAGATTAAAAAATTGCTCATGTTACATAATTTGTAAGTGGCAGACCCAGAGTGTAAACCTAGATCTGTCTGAATTCAAAGCTGTGCTCTCAAGGGCAATGCTGAACATCCTTCTTATTGTGTTGCAAAACAATAGTATGTTTTTTAGTGGATAGGTTGCCTGTTTCAAGGCTGTAACAAACAATGAAGAATTTGTCTTCTAAAATGGACTCAACACTGAAAGACAGGTTCCAAAACAGTAGAGGTTCATCTTTTCATGAGACAGAAAAATGGGAAAATAAATGGAAGTTCACCTTCTTGTCTTTGTTATCTTTCTCAACATCCTGTATGGAATTCTCCCATAGAATCTGGGAGCAATAAAAGCAGAAGGCAGAAAAAGTGAGATTAGTTGAAGTTACTGAACTCCTCTCTCTCTCTCTCTTTTTTTTTTTTTTTTTTAAATGTTTTTATTGATTTCAGAGAGGAAGAGAGAGGGAGAGAGCAATAGAAACATCAATGATGAGAGAGAATCATTGACCGACTGCCTCCTGGGCGCCCCACACTAGGGATCAAGCCCACAACCCGCGCACGTGCCCTGACCAGGAATTGAACCATGCCTCCTGGTTCATAGGTCAATGCTCAACCACTGAGCCATGGCAGCCATGCTGAACTCCTCTCTTAACACATTGTGCTGGGTTCTGAGGCTCAGTGGGAACCAGGACAGCTATGGAGTGACTGGGAAACTGGACAAATCACTTAACCTGTGCTTCAATTTCCTGAGCAAAATGGGGTTTTCTTATTGGTCTGACTCACCACACTGGTGATTGTGAGGCTTAGATGCAATAACATGACCTCACAGGAAGAGTTCCTCAGAAATCACAGCCTAAGGGAAAACTCCATGACAACTTGATTAGGGAGTACAATCCCAGGATGCAAAAGTGAGAGAACAGCTTGAGGCAGGGAAGAGGGAGTAATATGGGTTGAATTGTGTTCCCTCAAAAAGACATGTTGCAATGTTAACCCCAATATTTCAGAACATGACCTGATTTGGAAATAGGATCATTGGTACATGTTATTAGTTAATGCCCTCCATATTGGTGGGCTCACACAGGGAGAATGCCAGGTAAAGATGGAGTGTGAGATTGAAGTGATTGCCTGGGACTACTAGAAGCCAGCAGAGACAAGGAAGGATTCTACCACAGGAACTTCAGGGGGAGCACGGCCCTGTCAACACCTTGATTTCAGACTTCTAGCCTCCAGAACTGCAAGACAATACATTTCTGTTGTTTTATGCCACCTAGTTTGTGGCACTTTGTACGGCAGCATTTCTAGAAACTCATATGGGGGACAGTCTATCGCAAATACATCATCCTTCTCCCTTTCTTACCTGGGCCAGGTAAAAAAGGGAGAAGAGCTTATCTACCAGCCTTATCTCCCATTGGTCAAAGGTTTGCCTCAAGGGCGATTCACTTGGTACCTGAACAAGTCACGCCTGGTGATAGTTTGTGTTTTGTTGTCAACACAGAAGCCTGAAAGTGGGAGCAAGAGACCCACACAGGCACCATAAAGCACCATAAAGCCTACTGTGGAAAGTCTGCCAGATCCCTTGAAGAGCTGGTTGAAGTAGTGCCAACTGGAACAGGGCAAGTCAGGCTCTAAAGAGGATCTAAAGAGAACCTTAAGAAGTGCTCTGATACCCACATTGACCAAGCATTTTAAGGAGTAGAACAAGGTGCTATTCTCGAGAGAATTCAATTTAATCTATGGGGTCAGGCAATACCTTTTAGAGGAAGGAATGCTCACACTGAGACCTGACAGATGACCTTGGAAAAGTCATACATCAAAACCTAAAAATATTTTCCTGATTCATCCAGTTTTCTTTCCCAATTTAATCTAAAAAGATTTAACCATTTTTTTTACATTTTCAAGTCACTGTCTTCTTTTTTACTTTTCCAAAATGAAAATGACTTATTTTTTTTATGTTGTAAGAGTAAGACTTACTTCATTTAAAAAATGTAATGGTATTAAAGAACACAAATGGAAGGAATAGCACTACAATTTCACCTACTCAAAGAAAATAAGGCCAGGATGAACTGAGTTATGCTAAAAGAGCAGAAAAGAAAACCCTACCTTCTCCACAAAGTTTTCTTTTCTTTCTCATGCTATTCCTCCAATGCAGGTGATATGGGGACTCGGTTTTATATTATCCTCCTGTAGGACCCTAGGAGAACCACACTATGCATCATCAGGAAAGTTGCTGGTTACTACAGAAGAGTGGGGGAAGCATGGTGGGTCATGAACTAGCTCTTAAAGTCCTCCATCTGAGAGCCACACACAATCACTTCATTTCATTGGCCAAAGCTAGTCGCATGGCCATGCCGAACATCAAGGACATTGGAGAAACCTAATTGCAGAAAGAGAAGAACCAGCACCATTGGCAAACTGCACTATGACCGCCACAGATAACTATTGTAAACATTTACAAGTCCAAAGATTTGGAGTTTGAGGCTTATTTGTATATTTATTGGGTTTTACTGACTTCTGCAAAAAGAGAGGAACGAGAATAACAAATGGCTAAAAAAAATCAGGGCAATCAAAAATCATTTACTTTCTGTGGATTTTTAAAATTCATACTAGTTCATGTATACTTTTTCAAGTTGATGAACATATTGGTCTTTGTAGAGATTTGGTGATTTTGACAACAATCACTATTTTAAAATTCTCTCTCTCTCTCTCTCTCTCTCTCTCTCTCTCTCTCTCTCTCTCTCTCCACTTTAGTGTGAATGACATTGTGGTTCTCGGACCAGAACAGTTCTATGCCACCAGAGACCACTATTTTACCAGCCACTTCTTGATACTATTAGAGACATTCATAGATCTTCAGTGGACTTACGTTCTTTTCTATAGTCCAAAGGAGGTCAAAGTGGTGGCCGAAGGATTTAGTTCTGCCAATGGGATCACAGTCTCACCAGACAAAAAGTAAGTAAGCTCATTTATAATTTTTCTACCCTTTGACCTTGACATATTAGTGGACTCCTTCCCTTAAGAGGTAGGTTACTTCCTAGCTTAAATAGTCAACATATGAGTGGAGGGATCAGGTATGGCCAGGCTTTATACTAAATGTGTGGTCTTAAGCAAACCAATATGCCTTCCTACACTTTAGACTCCACTCTTATCCCAAAATGAAATGAGGCATTTTGACTCAAAGATATAAAGTCCTAGTCCCAATTTTCTTATGTGACTCTAGCACACTAAAATGGAGAATAAAAGCATGATACCTCTGTCTCTTATGAGGTTGAGGCCTTTAACCACTTATACTAAGTTCTGTTACCCCGAAATTCTTATCGGAGAGGGTGTCCCAACTTAGATTGGACATTAAGTTGTATAAGTTTCAGACTTAATGATTCTCTGCAGCAGAATTTTCTATGAAAAAACACGTTTTATGAAGCAGGCAGTTTTATGGAAAACTCTTAAAGTGTTTTAAAATGGAAGGTATTTTAAAAAGCAAAGTACTATGAGTATTGATATATAAATTTGAGATAATTAATAGAGATGATCCCTGTGGAAAACAGCTCCAAATATTCTTCCTCTTTTTATTTTTTTCCATTTTTTTAAATTAAGGTATTATATGTGTACATATCTTACCATTGCCTCCCCACCCCACTCCCATACATGCCCTCTTTTTTTTCCCCCATGTTCTTCCTCTTTTTAAAAATGATTGTGATTGAGCTTCATGGTCATCTGATTCTTCTTGCCAAGGACTAGTTTTTGGAAGTATCTTTTTGTCTTATAAGAGGACCACTTACCTCATTCAATTTAAAGGTCCACTTACCTCCATTCAATTTAAAGACATTCAATTTAAAGATTCCCAAGTAATGAGATTGAGTCTATATGTCATCTAGAAACACCAATTTCATTATTTTATAGTCATATCTCGTATTCAACAGTTATCTAAAGCACTTCAAGAATATTAAAAATGCCACTCCATTATCTTTTTATTTTTTATTTTTGCTGTGGTTTAAAATGGCAGTGTACTGGTACTTTAACTATTGTGAATTTTTATACATCTTCTCCACAATAAAATTTAATGTCATCTCTTAATACTACTTGCTTCAATGTAAATGTGATTTACTTCAAAGGTATATCTATGTAGCTGATGTAATGGCTAAGAACATTCATGTAATGAAAATTCATGATAACTGGGATTTAACTCGACTGAAGGTAAGAGTACCCTGGCTTCCCACACAACATGGCCTGTTACATTAGCTCCCATGCTTGACCTGGGAATGTGCTCCTTGAATGAAGAAAACATGAGTAGTTAAAAAAAAATATTGATGGTGAGAGTGTATTTTTGCACCACTAATAACCAGTAACAAAGCCCATTAAAAATACTAACGTTAGCCCTGGATGGTGTTGCTCAATGGTTAGAGTGTCAGCCCATGCACTGAACCATTGCAGGTTCCATCTAGGTGTAGGGCATGTAATTGCATTGCAGGTTTGATCCCACCCTGGTTAGGGCAAGTGTGGAAGGCAATCAATTGATGTGTCTCTCTCACATGGATGTTTCTCTATCTCTTCCCTCCCTCCCTTCCACTTTCTCTAAAAATAAATAGAAAAAATATCCTCAGTTGAGGATCAACCAAAAAATAATAATAATAATTTCAGGATCCAGAAGGAGCTGGTGCGAGGGGGGAGGGGTAAGGAACAACGTCTTCACTGTTTCCTCTTTGTTGAAAGGTAATACAGTTGGACACCTTAGTGGATAACTTAACCATCGATCCTGACACAGGGGATATTTTGGCAGGATGCCATCCTAATGCCATGAAGTTGCTGATCTATAACCCTAAGGATCCTCCAGGGTCAGAAGTAAGTTCCTACACTTCTCTGAGCTCACAGGCAAGGCTGTACAACAAGCTGTTAAGGCAACGTGGAAGAATTGACTGGGTCACATGTAATGTTCCAGAACTGAACAAATGTACATATGGAAAGAGTAAAGATTTTGTTAGAATGAAGAGATATAGCCCATTAACTTTTTCAGGTTACCAGGTACCAATTTAACATCAGTACTTGACAACGTGCCCCATCATAGCAAAGGCTATACTTGCCACTGGGAATAATTGGAAAAATATGAGCTTGATTATTCATGTTGACCCAGATTGCTATTCTTATTTCCAATCAGGATATAAGCTCAGAACAGGCCCTGAAGTTAGGCAAAGGGAGAGTCATATACAGAACCACCTTCTTTCACACTACCAAACATGAAGTTCAAATGAAAGGGTTTAAATGACTGTAATCACAAAACAAAATTAATTTGCCACCCAGTTCTAATCCTATATAATAAAAGGGTAATATGCAAATTGACCCTAATGGCGGAACGACCAGAACTACAGCTTGACCAGTCACTATGAGGTGCACTGACCACCTCTCAGTCCCTTTCCCCAGCCGGCAGGCTCTGATTGCCCAATGGCAAATGGGGAACTGGGGTTGGGTGGCGGGGGACACGGATGGCACCAGGCCAAGGCCCCCACCCCACTGTGGGTTGCCCTCTGTGTATGGGGTGACTGGTGGGGCGGGGCTGGCTGCAGGCAGCTGGGGAAGATAGCCCTGATCACAGGCCAGGCCTAAGGACCGTAAATGATAGTGTTAAAGAATGTCTCATTTTAAAGATGGTATTTGTATTATTTAACATCTCTTCTAAAACAATAGCATATGCCATTGGATTTTCTATGACATTAAAAGCAATAGCATAATGCATTTCATTTTCTATAGCATTGAGATTAAGAATAAAGTAATCTCAAGTGAATTTAAATATACATATTAATTCTTGGCCGACATAATCTGAGATATTTAGTCACAAAAATTTGTTGAGCAATTATAATATACCAGACTTTGTTTTCATACTTAAGATATACCAGTAAACAAAATATACAAAGATCCTTGCTCTTAGGGACGGGGTACAGACAATAAACAACAAGCATAAGAAATAGTAAGTTATATAGTAATTTGACGATGGTAAGTTCTATGGGGAAAAAATGTAATAGAGTAAAAAGGATCAGAATTACTGTGAATGGGGGAAGGGCAAGTCCTACTATTAAATATAAAGATCAGTGTAGGCCTCATTGAGGTGATAAGGTTTGAAAGAAGATAAAATGTTTGAATCTAGGTTTGGGGAGTTGGGAAATTGAGATTTAAACCCTAGCCTTATAATTGGCCCAGGGGTAAATTAGAACATACAATTATTTCTGCTTCCAAAATTGCTGTCCTTCAGTATTTTTTAAAAAATAATTGTTTCTCTTATTAATATATTAGCCACAGCTTTTTTTAAAAAAATAGCAAGAAATGTAAAAAGAAACAAGAGTCCAGCCTGCCCTAGCCAGTTTGCTCAGAGGATAGAGCGTTAGCCTGCAGACCGAAGGGTCTCGAGTTTGATTCTGGTCAAGGGTATGTACCTTGGTTGCAGGCTTCTCTCCTGCCTGGGCCCTGGTCAGGCCTGTGCAGGAGGCAACCAATCAATGTGTTTCTCTCACAATGATGTTTCTCTCTGTCTTTCCTTCTCTCTTCCACTCACTCTAAAAATCAATGGAAAAATATCCTTGGGTGAGGATTAAAAAAAAAAAAAAAAAAAGAGTCCAGCCTGAACCTAAAGCCTGAAGGATTGTTACCATAAATAGCATGCTACTCTTACCTCAGATTATGTGTCCCCAAAAGAGATAATATAACTATTCTACAACAACGCCTACATTAAAAGAATGAAAATAAGTATTCTACAACACTTGCATTAAAAGAATGAAAATGCAATCTATAAGATGATTTGAAAATTGTTTAGGATCTTTTTCATGTCTCTATTTCCAAGTTTAATCATTTGTTTATTTTAAAGATTTTTTAATTTTTTTTATTGATTTTTGGAGAGAGAGGAAGGGAGAGGGAGAGAGAGGGTAACATGCCTCCTGTACTGCATACCCCATATTGGGGATCGAGCCCACAACCCAGGCATGTGCTTGAGCTTGACCGGGAATCGAACCAGCAACCTTTCAGTGCACTGGACCACATCCAACCAACTGAGCCACACCGGCCAGGGCTCATTTGTTTATTTAGATAAGACTTCTTTCTTCATAGTCACTGACACCCTTTCCTTTTGGTTGAGCCTAATGTTTTCTACAAGAGTTCCAAGCTTGAATATTTTCCAGTAACAAATTTGAGAAGAAGTTATAGGATTTTCCTTAAGATAAAAAGCCAAAACTCAACTGAACTATTTTAATAAGAGATGTCGATATAGACTCATGACTCATGAACTTCGAATTGGTTTTCTTTAATTCCTATCTTGTCCTGTTTGAGTGAACTTCACCCAGCCTATTTGGAAACCTGAGCACTTCCATATTTACTGATTGGCAACCTAAAGTGTGTTAATCCTGGGGATCAATAACAGTATGAAGTAGTGATGTGTCAGATTGAATTCTTCAAAGTATGCATTCTGATTGCTTCCTTGCCACTTCTCTGATGCGAGGGATTCCAGCTGTGACAACCACCATCCTACTGGTTACCAGGTTGGGTTGGCTTGCTAACTGGATGTCCCTTTTTCATTTCTTCCTGTGTTTGTATTGAGGGGTATGGCTAATGTCAGACTGCATAGATATCATTAGGACATTAATATTGTCACCATCAAAAGAAGAAAAAACGAAGATATACAAATTTTAGCTTATTGATTTGTGAGAAACATATTAGTCCTGGAGTATTTGGGAAGGAAAACATCACTGGCAGCTGTTTGCTCATATAGTGCACTAACAATTATTCTCTTCTTGGCAGGTACTTCGCATCCAGGATGTTCTGTCTGAGAAGCCCAGGATAAGCACTGAGTATGCCAACTCGGGCTCTGTGCTTCAGGGCAGCTCTGTGGCTTTTGTGCACAACAGGAGACTTCTCATAGGCACCGTGTTTCACAAAGCTCTGTACTGTGTGCTCTAGACTCCAGATAAGCCAAGAGTCTACATGTTTAGGAAAAGTAAAACCCTAATTCTAGGATGAGGGGAACTGCAAGTAAATCACAAACACCCACAAAAGTGTGTCTGGTTTTCCTTACGGATAGAATTAAAGAAGCAGAGTGATTCCATAATATTCACCAAGTTGCAAGTCAAGATAGTGACAGTCCAACAATGAGCCAAATCTCTCAACTGTTTTTGTCCAACACTCCCAGTATTCTTTCCACCTAGGACTCCTTGGTAGCTGTGTGCCAAAATCACCTCTTACATCTGTCATGTTCTGAGCCTGCTGCAAGCCAGCTCAGGAGGAAAGCTAATGTTCAAATATTTACAATTCCCCTTCGCTTTCTCCGATTGCACTGGCACACACTGCTCATTAAATGCCCAGCCCATGGATAAAAGCAAGAATTGGCATCATGAAACTCTCTCCAAAGACCTCCTGAAACTTGTAGTCTTCCCAATACAGACACAGGAAATCAGGTTCTGGAAAGTCTGACAGGGAGGCCTCACTTAGTTGAGAGCTGATTTCTTCCTTAGTACTAGGTCTTTATGTGTAATAGTCTCCCCCTAATCCATGGTCTCACTTTCCATGGTTTCAGTCACCTGTGGTCAGCTACAATCCAAAAATATTAAAGGAATAATTCCAGAAATAAACAAAAGTTTAAAATTGTGTGCTATTCTGTGATTAAATCGTGAGCCATCCATTTCTGGCCACCTGGAACGTGAATCATCCTTTGTCCAGTGTCTCCATGCTGTATATGCTCCCTGCTCCTTAGTCACTTAGTAACCCTCTGGCTTATCAGATTGACTGTCACGTGGAATCACAGTGCTTGTGTTCAAGTAACCCTTATTTTACCTAACAATGGCCCCAAGGCCATTCACATAATTTTTATCATAGTATATTGTTACAATTGTTCTATTTCATTATTTGTTATTGCTGTCAATCTCTTACTGTGCCTAATTTATAAACTAAACTATTATACAGGGGTGGGCAAAAGTAGGTTTACAATTATAATGCAAATAAATAATATGATAATAAATAATAATCCTATATAATAAAAGGCTAATATGCAAATTGTTTCCTTGACCAGGAGTTTGACTGCCTGCAACCCCTCCCCCTGGCTGGCCTCACCCCTGATCAGCCCCATCCACCCCGATAGGGGTGGGCCGGCCGGACCCCATCTGTGCAGAAATTCATGCACCAGGCCTCTAGCACAATAATAAACTGTTTCATATACTCACACCTGTAAACCTACTTTTTCCCAGCCCTGTAGGGATGTATGTATAGGACAAACATCATACAGACAGGGTTTGGTACTATCCACAGTTCCAGTCATCCACTGTCCACTGGGGGTCTTGAAACATATTCCCCACAGATAAGGGAAACTACTCTTGTGACATCTGAATCTTAAGTAATGTAATCAGCTTGGCTCTGAACCATGAGATAGAACCTCAGCGGTGTTACCTTGGAGTTCTTTAAACTTGCTCTTAATAAACACTTATTATATAACGTCCCATAGACTTGGCCTTAAGGAACAGAAATAAATAACTTGGTTCTGGCCTAAAGTTCTATCCTAAGGACCAAATCAACCTTAGTTTGATTAGAATAAATAGAAATGTCCCTTTCTTGGTCAAACACCAGGTCAGCCTTTAGCAATCATTAAAGGGAATCAGCATACCCAAGCACCCTACCCCCTTCCCTTTCTGTGACTTTCACTGGGAAGTGGTTGGTTTTGCCCCCCTTTCTCATGGGAATGGGGAGTGGGGGAGGACTCCTTATTTTGCTCAGTTAAATGAAAGTTTTGATGAATAGTTTTGTAGCAGAGTCATATTCTACTTTTTAGCCCATGTAACCATGATTTAGATAGTAACACCATAGTGTCCATTGCTTCAGGGGAGGAATGACTCAGCAGATGTCATAAAATCAGTTTTCAGGTTTTAAGTTCCTAAAGCATAACCAAGTGGACACTGAAAAAAATAATAAATAAGGGCATGTATAACAGTTTTGAAAAATATAAGAGTTGTGTTTCTTTCTGTCCCTAACCCTTACTCCCACTATATTAGAGAACGTTTACCAGATTAGGGAGAACAAAGAGTCAGAGATGGAAAAACTAAGGGCATTGAAGATGCTAGTGGGTTCCTGAGAATTGGCTCTGCCCTGCTTTCTCCCCAGAGTAAGTGGCTGATAACCCCTCTTCCCCCCCGGCCCCCCGAGAGATTTGGAGGGTCTGATTGCTGAGGGGCCAGTGTGTGCTTTCACAGGAAGGGCCGAAGGGCCTAGGAAAGTCACAAGGCACTGGGGTTCCTCTTCATGTAGACACTCCCAATCTTCTTGTGATTATCTTTAGCCTCTTTTCTCACTTTGCTTGGGCAGGGCAGGGATTGCCCCTCACAATAAATGCTGCATTTTGATGACTCATTGTCTTCCCTTCCCCAATCTTTCTGTTTAAATCATCAGAGATGTGGGTTGTGAACACTAGGGTAATGATTAGGGGTGGATGATCTGAAGCGGGGGGTGGGGGGGGGGGAAGGAGAATAGAAGAAAAGATAAGAACAAAAATCAATGTGGTAGACACCTACAAGATGCCCCAAGGATTCTTACTTCTACTTCCTGGTACTCATTCCCTTCTATACTCCCTTCCACATCAAGTATGGCTTTCTGTGTAAATAATAGAACACAGTAGAAATGATGTGAGATGTCTGAGGCTAGGTTACATAAAAAAAAACACTTGCCATTTCTATCTTGCTCACAAAAACTGTGCAACCTGTGATATCTGTTTCCTCATTTCTAATCTAACCACCTATTTGATGCTATTTTTAGAATCCCACTTATAAATTCAAATCCTATATTTTAAAGGTCACACTAAGCTATTGAAACAAAGTGACCCCAAATAAAGTGGCTTAAAGAATATAGAATATTGCTTCCACTGATATTCTATTAATACAAGCATAGTCATATGACTATACCTAATTAGAAGGGAGGCTAGGAAATTTAGTTTATCTGAGTAGCCTTGTGCCCAGAAAGGAGGGATTTGGGTAAGTAGCTAGTGTCTACAACCATTGCTCCTTAACATGACTCAAGAAGATTTTGGAAATAATTATAATTCTAAAACCACTAAAGAAATGGAGTTAGTAACTTAAAAATATTCACATTGAAAGAAACTAAAAACAAGAGACAATCAAGTGTTGATAAAGTTAAAATGGATAAATTACTTGCAGTTAATTCATACAACGAAATACTATACAGGAATGTATACCACAGCTAGAGCTACATGCAATGACATGTATAAATTTAACAAATAATAATGAGCTAAAGTACACAAAAATAAGTACATGTGTATAATTTTACTTGGGGAGAAATCCAAAAAAGGCAAAATTAGACAGTGTTGTTTGAGGACACATGGATAGGTGGTTAAGTTAGAGAGAGGCATAGTTATCACATAGTTAGGATAGTGGTTGCCTCTAGGGAAGATGGTGACTGTGGTCAGGGCAAGGTACATGGGAAACGTCTGGTGTACTGGCAATATTACATTTGCTGACCTAGATTGTGGCTTACATCAATATTTCTTTTATAATCTATATATATAAAAGCCTAAGTGACTGGACAACTGGATGACCAGACAACCGGCCGGTAGCTATGATGTGCACTGACCACCAAGGGGCAGACGCTCAACTCAGGAGCTGCCCCTGGGTGGTCAGTGCGCTCCCACAGCAGCAGTTCCACTCAGCTGACCGGGCACCAGGCTCACAACTGGAGAGCACGCTGAGGCAGTGGCGCGAGCCTCTCCTGCAGATACTCTCCCTGCGTGCCCCTCCCCCATCTGAACTGGGACCAGGATCAGGACTGACTGGGTGTGAGCTCACACACTGTGCAAGGAGCAAGGCTGCAATGACGAGCAGCGGCTATGCAGTCATGGGCGCGCTGGTATCTCCCTAGGACAGGCGCACGGAGATTGCAGTGGAGTGGCAATGAGCCTACTAAGCAGTGGCGGCTCAGAATGAGAGGGAGTGGTGGGGCACCCAACCCAGGCTCAGGCTCCTTCCTGGCCACCTACTGCTTCATGCACTACTTCATGCTGTGCGGGATCGACACGCACAGAAGGCTAGAGCCCGACGAGCTGGCAGGTAAGGCTGGGCTGTGGCAGTGCAGAGGTCTACTGATCCCTGCAGGCCAGGCCAAGGGACCCCCACTGGTGCACAAACCCGTGCACTAGGCCTCTAGTCTATATATATAAAAGCCTAAGTGACTGAACGACTGAATGACCGGTTGACCAGTCACTGTGAAGCGCACTGACCACCAGGGGACAGACGCTCAACGCACAGGATCGGGCCCCCTCCTGTCTGGATAGGGCCTGGAGGGGTCGGCCGAAAGTGGCTATCCGACATTCTCCGAGGGATCACGGATTGCGAGAGGGTGCAGGCCAGGCCGAGGTACCCCACAGGTGCATGAATCCGTGCACTGGGCCTCTAGTTACTCCATAACTGCACATATGTATTTTATAAACCTTAAGGTATATATGTTATATCCCACAATAGATTTCCCATGTACATGTAAAAGCTAAGTCATCTTCAAAAAATAAAATGAAGGGCAGGGATATGCCTAATAATAAAAATGGTTTAGTATTTGTGCAAGAAAAAACCAAATGTATACATGGAGTATAATAGAGGTCTCAGACATATTTCTCTTTAGGGAACTAGTATAAGATTAAGTTGGCAGTACCAATTGATAGAGAAAGGATGTTTGTTTAGGACATGGTAGTGGGAGAATGAACTCACTCTAGGGAAGGAAATAAAAGTTTGTCTTACTTAATCTCACTAGCTAACTAACAAACAAGGGTCTATAACCTTTAGAGTTAATAGGAGATAATGTAGGAGAGTATCATTCTGACCTAAAAGTAGGGAAGAACTTCTGAAACAAAATTTCAAAAATATAAACTCGAAGACAAAAAAGTTGATTAAATTTGAGTAATCAAATAGAGGATTTTCACTCAGGGGAGGACACCATTGACAAGGATAATAGATTAATATAAGAATGAGAAATATTTGCAATGTTAAGCTAACAAGGTATTAATAAATAGAATATATTAGGAACTCTTGAGAATAACGAAGTTGAGGTAGTAAACCCAATGAATAAGAGACAATTTACAGAAGGGGGTCAGGGGACTAAGCACAGAAAAAGATGCTGAGAGTCATTAGTAATCAGAGAAGTGTCAATTAAAGCAGCACTCTTAAATCACTTTAAATCTATTTGACTAGCAGAAATTAAAAGGCTAGATATTACCAAGTGTTGAAGGAAGGGGGGTATATAAGGAACTTTGTGCATGGTTGGTAAGAGCGTAGATAGTTGCAGCCACAAGAGGTAAGACCAGAGCTCAAGGAGTCATAAGTACCATAGGGTTCGGAGCCATGTCTGTACCAAGGTCCACACTAGCAAATCACACTTGCAATACTGCCTCTTCCCTCAGTTAGTTTCAAATTTTAGTGCTGCTCAAGCCATTCTGATTTATAGACACACAATTGCATGCTGTATTGTGGCTTCAAGAGATTTGTGGAAATATAGGTTCTAGTTTCTACCTCTTAGGGCAGGAAGGCGTTAGAAAAATGGAGTCCCACCACCTCCGACCCAGTTGGGGTTCAGGCATGGGTATTTTATAAAATCTCTCCACACCATTCTAATATGTAGCCAGTGTTTTAAAACACTGCACCCAAAGGATATTGGAAAAGAGGTGGAAAGTGCTGATTTAGTGCCTCCACCACACCATCACAGAGCACCTGGTGCACACTTGCTATGATTGATGTACTGTGTTCGTATTGTCACAATACTGCAGGCATTTGTCTATAGCATGAAAACACATCACTTACCTTTTGCTGAAATTCACTTTCCCATGCAATGAGGGTGTTCAGAAAAGCAATTTATTGGAGATGTGAAAGACCATAATTAGCACAAAGGCAAGTCATCCAATTGAGGAAAACCAAGAAGAATGTGCTTACGTAGGAGCAGAGAATGCAATGGGAACTTTTAACACTTGGCTTGATACTGTCTAGAACAGACATAGCAGAAAAAGCTCAGTCCATCAGGGATGACTTTGGGAACGGGTGAAATAAAGACTTACCTCAAAATTGTGTTCACCGAGCTCCAGGCATTGGCCGGCAGCAGAATCCTGTGGTTTCAAACAGTTTAGCTGAATCACATAAACCTGCAGAATGTCATTGATTCCATTAAGAAGTAAAACCTAAATGAAGAACAGACGGAACATTCTGTGGACTGTTAGCAATTTCCACTCCAGAAAAAAAAAAAATAGTGGTTTCTGCAGTGAATCTGAAGATTGTTTTTAGGTAGAATGTAAATGAAGATCTTTGGAAAATAAGCTGTTCGTGAATGAATTCTATGAAAAGCCCGCTGATATTCAAAGCAATCACATTATATGCTAAAAGTCACACAAACACACAATACATACATAATTAGTGGAAATAATAAAGTCAGATGTGCCCTGCCATTAACACATTTAAATATGTCCATCCTTTCCTTATCTTTATCTTGCTGCCTACACTTCTTTCCAGGATTTTTTCCTAATAGGCACTCGCTCATTAAATTATGTGCTTCTGAAATTCTCTCTCAGCGTCTACTTCTAAGACACTAGACACAGACATTCAGCCTGATTTCTACTTGCCTAGGAGAGAAGCTAGATAGTCACTTTTCTCAACTTCTATGGTAGGTTGGACAACAATTGCCCAATTACCCTGGTTCTCTCTTTGGCATGCTGCTCTCAGTGAGCCGAGGATACATCTCTATGCTCTTGAACTTAAGAGTGGCCATAGAACTTAGTTTAGCCAATGATATGTTATTAGAAGTAACCATATGCCATTTCCAGGTAGAAATTTAAGAGTCGGTATGTATTTCACTGTTTCTTTTTGCCCCCAAACTGGTAATATTCTAGATATAGTCTGTGTGCCAGATGGATCCTGGTCTGGTGATGATAGGCAACAGAGCTGCAGCCAACCTTCAGCCAACATTCAGTGGACATGTAGTAGCATGAGCAATAAATAAACCATTGTTGTAAGCCTCTGGTTAGCATGCTGCAGTAATCCATTCTGTTTCGTTTGTTGTTTATAGCATTTCCTTGTATGAATATACCACAATTTATATATCTATTCTACTATTGACGAACATGTGTTGTATTTTGTTTGTTTGTTTTAATATTATGAACTCAGGGCTAATGAACTTTCTTGTACCATATATTTTAATGCACATATATAAGCATTTCTGTTGTAAATATATGCAGACTTAGAATTACTGGCTAATGGGGTATACATATGTGCAGCTTGAGTAGGTACTGAAAAGCAGTTTTCCAAAGTGGCTAGACCAACATGCACTCTCATTCATAATGCTGGGGAGTTCTAGTTGCTCTACATCCTGGCCAACAGTTAATAGTATCAGTTTTTCTTCTTTCTTCTTCTTTTTTTCTTTTAAATTAACTATTCTTATAGGTATGTAGAAATATCTCATTGTGAAATTTAGCAACCCTCAGATGACGAATGGAATTGAACACCTTTTCCTATGCTTACTGGCCATTTGGAGTCTTCTTTTGTGCAGTGAATGTTCAACTTTTGGCCTTTTAAAAATTTTGATTGACATTATTTTTCTTATTGATTTGTAGGTATGAGTCCTTTGTAGATTTCAGTATTGAAAATATATTCTTCTACTTTTTGGTGAGTCTTTTCACCTTCTCAATCATGTTATTTTGATGAACAGAAAATTTACAATGTTAATGAAATTCAATTTATCATCCTGTTAAAAAAAATCTTTGCATAGATTATAAGATATGCTATTTTTTTAATCTTATAAAAGATTCATTGTTATATTTTCCAGATTTGGATTTATTACCTATCTGGAGTATATTTTAGGCTAAGGTGTGAGTAGGGATCAAGATTTATTTGTGGCCACATGTATACCAAATTAGATGAGACTACAACTGTATTAGTCAGGGTTCTCCAGAGAAACAGAACCAATGATTGATAGATAGATAGATAGATAGATAGATAGATAAAGATTGATTATGGTAATTGTTGTTCATAGTTATGAAGGTTGAGATATGCCATAGTTATGAAGGTTGAGATATGTCTGCAAGCTGGAGACCCATGAAAACCAGTAGTGTAATTTAGTCCAGAAATGAGGGGGATGCTGATGTTAAGTCCTGGAATCCAAGGAACCAGAAGCTTCCATGTCCAAGGGCAAGAGAAGATTAACATCTCAGCTCAAGTAAAGAGAGGGAATTCCACTTTCCTCCACCTTCTTGTTCCTTTCAGGGCCTCAAAGGATTGGATGATTCTAGCCCACTTTGATCAAGGTTGATCTTTAGTCAGTCTTCTGATTCAAATGCTAATTGTTTTGAAAAGACTCTCACAGACACACCCAGAAGTAATGTTTTACCAGAAATTTACTAGAAATCCCTTAGCCCAGTCAAGTTAACACATAAAATTAACTCTCATGGCTCTGGCTGCCAACTCCTGAGAGACCTTGACCTTGAGCCAGAGCTATCCACAGAAACTATGAAATAACAATGTCTATTGTTTTTAACTGCTAGGTTTTGACTTAATTGTTGTGCAGCAACAGATAATTAATTCAGAAGTGGAGCCAATGGGACTGACTGATTTATTGGTGCAAGAAGGTTTGAGAGAAAGGAATGGATGAAGATGTCTAGATTTTGGATTTGAGAAACTGGATGGTAGTGGTGCCATTTACTGAAGCGTGGAGAGTTTAGAAAATATAACCTTTTGGGATGGGGGTGTCAAGAGTTCTGCTTTGGACACATTTTTAAGTGACTATGAGACATCCCAGTGGTAATGTCAACCAGGCCACCAGTCAATGAATACAAAGTGAGTGTTCACCAGCCAACCATCATTAAATGCCTAATAAGGGATCACTCTTGGTCAGGCTCTTTTCTATGCCTTGGGGTCATAGGGTGAAACAAGACAAACTTCAATCAATTTCTATTCCATTAGTCAGCAACAGATCACAAATTAACAAGATGATTTCAGAAACAATAAGTAATGAAAAAAAAATGGGAAAATGCCAAAGGTTGTTGGAGGAGGGGCATGCTAGAGAGATTAAGGATGATTCGTTAAAGACACAGTAAGGGGCTTGAGCTAAATGTGTACATTTTAGGAACTCCAGCATCCTGACGGCATTTAAATTGCCACTGGGATTGATGAGATCTCCTTGAGGAAGAATGTGTAAAGAGAAAACATCTCAGAACCAGCCCTAGGGCTTCATCATTTAAGGGTCAGAGTCAGGAGGACCCTGCAAAGAAGACCAACAAGGTAGGAGAAACACTGGGAGAGGATGGGATCACAGAATACAAGAGAGGAAAGTTGTTTGGTTTGGTTTTAAAGGTGTGTGGTGATCTGTGCCCAATGTGGTTATAAGTTGAATACAATTACAGCAGAGAAGAAACCACTGGATTTTATAACATAGATGTATGGGCAATTTAGTAAGAACAAATTGGACAGATAAGTGAAAGGAACACAAGCTGTATTAGAATGGGTTAAGTAAAGAATGGGAGATTAGAGATACTCCCTAAGGTTAGTTGCTAAACCAAGCAATCATTTTCTGATGCCCCTAAACAAGGAGTTTGGGCAGGGCTCAGCAGGCCCATTCTTCTGCTCCACATTGTGTCAACTGAGGTGCGTCGGTGGTATTCAGTTTGTGTCTGGACTAGTCTGGAGTGTCCAAGAAGGCTTCACTCATATATATGTCGTTGCCTTAGACATGGCTAGAAGCCTGGCTTTCCTGGCCACTTTCCTTCTCCATGTCTTCAGGGACTTTCACAAAGACATTCCAGTGGGGTGGTCAGATTTATTACACAGAAGCTCAAGGTTAAAGAGCAAGTGTTCCAAGTGACAGGAGGTGGGAGCTGCTAGTACCCAAGGCTGTGCCTTCACACTTAAACAGTACCACTATATTTTATGAATCCAAGCATTCACAGAATCAGCACCAACTTGAGGGGAAGGATTCTTTACCCACTTCTCAACGGGCGGAGTGTCAAAGTATTGGTGGCCATCATTAATCTGCTACAAGAAGTAATAGGATGAAAGCAGCTACTGTGGACAAGTCTTTCGGAGAGATTTTACTTTTTCACAGGAGCAGAGAAAGAGGGCAGCCGTTAGGATGCGGGATCAAAGAGCATTTTCCCAGGAAACTGTGAGCAACGCTAAAGCATGTTGGTGTCTGAGGGCAATATTCCAGAAAAGAGGAAGAATGGATGCTGTGGAACAGAGAAGGTGTAACTGGGACCAAAATCTTTAAGAAGGAAAGAAGAAAAGGGACCCAGAGAAAGGGAGGGGCTGGCCACAAGTGAAGCAGGAAACACCTGATTCCTAAGGCAGGAGAGATGGGTTCGCAGAGGCACCTCCCAGCTGGCTTTGCTCAGAAGTCCCCCCCTTATCAGGGAGACCTTCCCTGAGCCCCACTTCCTTAAATGGCACCTCGGTACTCTATCTCTCCGCACTGTCCTATACTTCTTCATAGAATACGTGCATTATGCACACCAGAGCAATGTCCTTGATGAGCTATAAGGTCAGGAATGGGTGTTGAGAGAATGAGATGCTTGATACCCAGGTGTTTGAAGAGGACACACAGTGGACACCTTCTATGCCAACCCTTCCTTCCATGCCTTTTCTGGCTGAGTCAGGGGCATCAAGTTACTAAGCCCACCCCCCTCCCCCTCCCTCCCCCACCCCTTCCCCCGAACGACAAGAATTAGGACCTGGTTGGCGCAAAGTGAGCGCTCATTAAAGCCTGGCTCTCCTTCAGCTCCGACCTGCTGTTCTCCTCTCCTTTGCCTGCCTCGGCAGTTGTTCATGGGTTCCTCTTTTTAAAGTCTCAGGGAACTCGCAGCTCCCGACCTCAGGCAAGTGCTGACCCAACCCCAGCGCCACCCTCTGTGTGCCCTGCCCCCGGGATGAGCTGCCCGCTGGCTGGAGGGGCGGGACCCCGGCGGGGGCGGGGGCAGGGGACAATTTACCAAGGTGCAAGGTTGCAGGCAGGCAGATTCTGGCGTTGTGGCTGCATCAGGCCATCACCCGTTCGTTTGCCCCCGGCCATGGCAAAGCTGGTGCTCACCCTCTTGGGGCTGGCAATGACAAGCTTCAAGGATCACCAATCTTCTTACCAGTAAGTCGGGTTGTGGTGTGGGCTGCAGCACCTATTCTCCCCACCCCAGCCCCTACCAGCCCAGGACACCCCCACCCCCCAAAGTGGGGTCCAGGCTCTTAACAGAAAATCTGCAGGCAAGTGCTGGATGGACATCCCTCAGGGGTTTTGTACATGACTGTCCAGCTTTCGTCCGACACTTGAAAACATGTCCTTGCTCAAGGTCTGCGAGATGGGGTAAGGAGACAGTTGTCAGTGCTGTGAGTGGCCAAGTTGGCATACAGGAATTAATTTTCATGAAGTTCTGTGTGCCTGGCTACAGATTCACTTCTCAATCTCCCTTCAAAACAGATAACCAGACCCCAGGGAGGTCGCCCTGATATTGTGTGAATCAGGGAAAGGAGTCCCCACTGCGGCCCATGTCTTCCAGTGGGGACTGGGGAGAAGGGGTAGGGAGAGGGAGAACCCTGGCACTGGCATTTGATATCCTGGGTTCTCGCTCTGTCCCTTCCATTGTGGGATCTTGGACAAATCACTTCACATCTCTAACATGCTGCTTCACTCATATAGCAAGCAACTAACACTGTGCCTGGGACATAGCAACTACTGGGTGAATGTTGGTGCCCTACTTCCCTTAAAGAATTTATATGTTGTTAGATACTGAGGGGAGGGGGCTAATTTTAAGAATGTATCAGTTGTTTTGTGGTAACTTTTTACAGGGGTTCAAAGTCTAGAGATCATTTAATCCCTACCTTGATGTTGACTTTGAAGTAAAACATTACTAAAAATCAAATTGAACATTTTGGAGTTTAAAAATTTTATAACCGTATGGACTAATTAGAAGCTTGCATTCAGAAGAGGTGTTTTCTTTAAATTAATTGATATTTTTATTTTATCTTATTTTTTAAGAATATATTTTATTGATATTACAGAGAAGAAGGGAGAGGAATAGAGAGTTAGAAACACCCATGAGAGAGAAACATCAATTAGCTGCCTCCTGCACACCCCCTACTGGGGATTGAGCCACCAAGGTACATGTCCTTGACCAGAATTGAACCCAGGACCCTTCAGTCCATGGGCTGACGCTCTATCCACTGAGCCAAACCGGTTAGGGAATTAATTGATTTTTTAAAAATTTTCCCCCCTTCTAATTCTTGGTTATTTTTTGAATCATAAATGCTTAGAAAAAAAAGTAAGACATAGTGATTTGAGGTTTTAAATAATGGGAAAATTGGTTTGTGGGTTTTATTCATCATGGAACTATTTGCTACCAAAGGGGAATATATCTGTATGTGCTCCAGCATATGTGTGCATTGTGATTTCACCCTCGGATGCAAAGAGAAGAGGTGCTATGGAACCATCTAACACCTCAGCTGAGCTTTCTCCTTTGGATTCTCTATTCGCAGCTGCACCTCGGTTTGTTCTGCCTCCACGCTGCCAGCTGTCCCTCGTGGAGATGTCTTCTGGTGGGGAGGGAGCTTCAGTCCTCAAACTTGTGGCTTGATCTGATGACTGAGTAGGGAAAAGAAAGTGGAGTGGGATGGACCTCTGGTTTTAGAATGGAAAGAGGGCTTGAAGAGCAGGCATAGAAGCAATGCAGGGTTCATCATTTAGGGAACCGCCAGCTCCTTGCAGGCTAGGCCTTCCTCTTCTCTGGATCTCTGGCAGCCAGATTGGTGGTTCTCTACCTTGGTTGAACATTAGGATGAACTTGGTGCTTTAACAAAGCCAGTTACTGGACCTCACTCCTAGCCTTTTAGGTCAGACCCTCTTAGAAGGTGAAATTGATAGCCAATGGCATGGTAGTAGGGCCATGCTACATTTTTTTTCTGAATGAATAATGAAAGATCAATTGCCCCCAAATCCCTGTCATTGTGTACCAGATTGGTAGGTATTTTATTCAAATTGTTCATTGCTCTCTAGCCCATCCTTCTCCTTCTGTGAGACTAAATTATCAGTAAGGTAATTTATTTTTGGCCTTTCTTTAGCCAAATAAGATGTCCAGGGTTCTTAGATAATTGTTGCTGCTCACTATGGCTATGGTAATATATGGTATCATTAGTTATAAAAAGTATTTATTGTTTAAATCTGTTGGCGATACTAATGTTCTAGTCCATTTCTTTCAAATGCCTCATCAATAGCTTTGCTCTACTCAGGCAGCCTGCTGGTACTTCCTTCTCACATCTGTTCTTTTTCCCTTTGTCCTTCACTCCAATGTCCCCATTGATGCTTATGAACTCTGATTTAATACACTGCCTTTGGGTATGTTTGTGTAATATGCCTCTTTATATGCTGGCCTTGGGTATGATTTTCTGAAGTTATAAATCCTTTTAAGCACACCTGCATTTTTCAAGTCACACACCTGAAAGCAGATGCCCAGTCCCGACTTTGGAGTCAGACTGGGCAGACGGGCTGGAGGCCCATCTGTCAGCAGCTCTAAAACATCAATGGAATAAATTGGAACCATGTTGCTTATTTAATTCAAATTTCCACCTAGGCCTCCTTACAGGGCAGATGAAATAGTTCCTGTTAATGTCAGAGTGCACAGAGCCCCGGAGAGAATATTAATAGTGTATCTTCTTTGTGTATCTATTTACCTCAGCCTAATAGATACTACATATTGTGATGAGAAACCCCATGTGTCTGGCTCTGGCCCTGCCTCGTAGAATTGCTCAAGTTCCAAGAACCAAAATCCCTGGGGTTGAAACCTAGGCAAAGTACAGTTAAGGAAAACTTTGTTGGCTACTTACCTTTGCAACTTAATTATAATTTCTGAATAGTTTTATGTGTATTTTATTCCCTTTTTTTCTCCCCCCAGAAAACGACTTACAGCTTTTCGAGAAGTAGAACCAGTAGACCTTCCTAACTGTAATTTAGTGAAAGGAATAGGTAAGTATGTGAGAGAAGGAAGTATCTTATTTGAACTTGCAGGATGATCTTGCTATTTATGTAATTAGGACATCTGTTAAATTTTGTTCAAAAATTAAACTATGAGCCAGAAGAGTACTATTAAGTCAGGTAATTTAAAATAAATTACTTTGGCCTTCACTAACACATTGCCAAGGTGTGGACCGTGGTGTTTTGATCACTTGTTTGTTTGTTTGGCCCATTTAGCAAAAACAATGGAACGTTAGATTTCATGGTGATATAACTTGAGGAAGTGGCAGAGGAGAGATAGAAGAGGGAGAAAAAGCAGTGAGTAAAGGATCGATTTTTAGAAAGCCCTCCCACACCTTTGTAATTACCACAAGGCTTCTCCTCATGCTTCTCTCCTTTAATATCAGGGAGGAAAATTTTCCCCAGAAGCTCTCAGCAGATTTCCCCTTGGATCTCATTAGTCTGTGCTAAACAACCGACTGGTGCCCTAGCTGCAAAGGAAGCTGGAAAAGTAATTATCAGACTTCCTTTGTAGGAGGCAGGCTCTGTCAGCAAACATAAAAGGGAAGGGGAAGAGCAGTTGGGGTAGGCAACCAACAGGGAGTGTCACAAGACTTGAGTTCCCATTGGATTGCAACCAACCAGCTTTGTTAGTTGAGCACGGCTTATTTGAGATACATACTTAGGTTGTTTTCTGTTTTGTTTGTTTGTTCTTTTTTTCCTTTTAGAATTATTTATGTTAGTTGCCTAAGGTTAGAAAGGCTAGACCAGATGACTTGTTCAGTTAGCATGTAAAGCTTGGTCAGATATTTCATAGTGCAATTTTTTTCAAAAAACAAATACAATATTGATATTAAATGTTACTAGATATCTGAAAAACAAACTCTCCACTAAGAGTATCAATACAAAACTAAAAGATCTCATCTGTTTCTAGACTGGTTGATTACACGTATTTAAAGTATAACTAACTTAGTGATATTTTACTCATGTTTATAATTAATAGTAAATGCATACTCTGCATATGAAATATATTCTCATTTTAACTGAAACAATTAGATTTTGCTTATGTTTCCAATGTGTTTTTCAAAGAGTTTATTTGATTTGGAATTCTTAAGAATCAATATATATTGGTAGTTTACTCTGTGTCTTTAAAATAAACAGCAAGCTAATTTCAAATAATTGCACCTTTTGCACATTTTGTGAATTTCCATGAACTTTACATGAGATTTCAGACTCTGAGGAAAAACTTTTAGTCTATCAATTTAAAACAAATATATTAAGTGTAAATTTTAATTACACTTAATTATATTAATTTTATATAATCACATTGGTCAATTAGACAAATAAAGGAAAGGATTAATTATTCTGACCCTCTCAAAGAGAGCTAAATATATAGCCCCATTTTCAAGTTAGGACTGATTAAAAAAAAAAAAAAAAAAAGGGACCACGAGCTTCCTGCAAGAGTGTGAAACAATATATTATCTATTCTCTTTCCTGGCAGATATGGGCTCTGAAGACTTGGAGATACTTCCTAATGGACTGGCTTTTATTAGCTCTGTAAGTGTTTCAATAGACCCTTTTCTAGAACTAGTAGCTTAAGTCTTTCATTTAAGCCTTCTATATACCCATGCTTACCTTCAAATAAAATGAGCAGTCCTATGGCTCCAAAAGCAAACTGTATATGCATTTACACTGGTGTTATAATTATGACCACATGTGTTCCATGCACATTTGTATCTCGGTGTGCACACTGAACTCTTATTTTATCTTATCTTCCATTGTAACAATTTGTGAGCCCAGTGAGTAAACAATGGCTCCCCATTCAACTGTCTATCCCTCAAAGCACTTAAATGGTGTCCTCAAATATTTGCTAAATTAGTGTACTTTTATACCACTCCACATGTCAATTAGATTTTTAGCTTTTTATACTTTTCAGAGTAAGTTCTTTAATTTAAAATTGCTGATAGGTTATTCCATAATTTCGGGACTTTGAAGAGAGAGTCTACCATATTTGTGGAAACTCTCGTGCGTACAGATCACTGTGGTAGTCATACAGCTCAAACAAAAGGGGTTGACCCTCTAGGCTTGGATGAAGGAGTTCAGAGGATACAGTATACAAGTCATCCAGCTGCTGAAGACCCTTCGCTGCCTGTTGTAATTTATTTAGTCCAGTTTTCTCTTATGAAGATGGAGGACTTGTCATCCTCTACAACAGTCTCTGGCAAACCTTTTTCAAAGCAATAGAATACAGATTTTAAGCAGAATTTCATATAGGGCCCCAATGTCTAAAACAAACAAGAGCTGCATTGTTCTAACTGAAGGTGAAGGAGTTGTATCCGGGCTCACTAGATTTTCCCTAAACCTCTGTGCCTGAGATGCTTTCAAGAACCTGCCAGGGGATGGTCTGAAAACCATAAACAATGTTCTCTTCATAGTCCTTGTTAATGCCGGGGGTCTTGTCCAGCATCTAGAAGGGTTCAGGAATCTGGAGAAGGGGCTGCTGTAAATTATTAAAGAGTCTAGAGACAGAACATAATTTTGGAAGGCATTTTGGAGAACCAGAGGAGCTTGGCTATATGAACCAAGTTCTCTTGTCTCGCTGGACCCCTTGCTTTTTATTAACACAAATTGTCCTAAAGCAAGGTAGAGATACATATCAAAGGCAAGGCAGGTTTAGTATACAGAATCCATTGTCAGATTGGAGGAACTGCCTACGGCTGTTCAGGTGTTTGGCCAGTAGGAGGCAATAACATGTAGATTAAAATGCCCTCAGCTGTCTGACAGCAAGCAATCATCTATGCAAATCTTTAGGTGTGGGGAAATGCCCTTAGCCATTTCCAGTAGGCAAGCCTCAAGGTTCCATCAACCTTTTGATGAAACGTCTTGCATTTATGACATGCTGGAATTAGCTTCCGGCAATTGTTTACTAGTATATTGTTAAGCACCTTTAGTAAATGCCCCTTTGGCCTGCTCTTCCATTTTTTATCTTTCTCATGGGTTGGTAGGTATGATATGAGACACATATGACTTCGCTGCTGGTCATGGGTCTGGTCTGTGCCTGTGAGTGAGGGGTCCCCTGATGGAGCATTTGGTTTGCAGAGCCCTCGGTGGGCCCATTGCACAAACCAGCCAATGGGCTGCCCCTGTGTCCTTGTTGCATGAAACAGACAGAGTGAACCCACAGGCCATCTACCACCTCCATCACCATTTGTAATGGGCCCGGTTTTTCTCCTTCATTATTTATAAGGGATTAAAATACCCTGGAATTAAGAAATTTGACCCCGATATGCCTGGAAAAATACTTTTGATGGACCTGAATGAGGAAGATCCAGCAGTATTAGAATTGAGGATCTCTGGAAGTAAATTAAATATGTCTTCATTTAACCCGCATGGGATCAGCACATTCACAGATGAAGGTAACAATGTGTAATGTTTCTTAGAAATAAAACCAAATTTTAGAAAGTTAACTCATGAATATTTCTTTTCAGCCAATTAAAGTATAATCATGGGTAATGTTTTTATTCTGCATTTTAAACTTACCCCCTACGTTAAGTAAATATATTGTAACTACTTAAATACTTGAGAATGTTAAAATATTGAAGTTTCCTAAAGCACCTAATTTTTCAAACTACTACCAACATTCACATCTCTATAATTACTGTAGTCAGCCCTAATAGGATGGGTTTTCCATTTTAAACCATTTTACAGATCCAGGCATGTACAGGAATAGATTGTCTAACATAAGGCATCTACAGCCTGTAGGTCCAGAGACAGAAACTCACCGTGGTCAGCTTTGGCTCCCTGTCCACTGGTTACTCTGTTTTTGTCTTCAGACTGTGCCTCCACATTGCCACGCCCCCTCCATCCCTTATGTCTTCGATTCCATTTCTTCCTTTTTTTTCGTAGCCATTGCCTTGGTCTCTACATTAATTCTTCACCCCAAATTGCACACATAAGCACCTGTGAAGTTTTAAACAGCTTGATGCCCAGGCCCCAGCCCCTAATATTCTGAGTCAGTCAGGCTGAGGGGAGACTGGGAGGCAGTACTTCTTAAAAGTTCTCTTGGTGATAAAAATGTACGGCTAGGTTTGAGGACCATGTCTACTAGTACAC
Organism: Eptesicus fuscus; assembly: GCF_027574615.1. Taxonomy (NCBI): domain Eukaryota; kingdom Metazoa; phylum Chordata; class Mammalia; order Chiroptera; family Vespertilionidae; genus Eptesicus; species Eptesicus fuscus. The sequence continues at coordinate 25,769,725 of NC_072486.1, forward strand.
CCACAGCCTCCACCTACTCATCACACAATCCCTTCTTTAGTCCTTATTCCAGACTTTACCCATTGGGGTGGCTAAAATCGCTGCTTTGAAAGTCTTCAGTCCTTATTAACAAACCTCTCTCCCTTTCAACTCTTCCTCTCTTTCTTCCTTCATGCCCTTCCCTTCCCTTCCTTTCCCACCACTTCTCTCCCATCTCCTCCCTCCCTCCCTCCCCCCACCTTATTTTATGCTGTTGACCACTTCCTTCTTCAAGCAACTTGCTTCTCTCTCTGCAAGTTTTCTCTCCTGCTAATTGTTTTATCACTCATTTAGAAATCTCTGAGCATTTTCCAAAAGACTGCTCTTTTGCCTCTTCTTTATTTTCTGCATGTCAGAAAGTTCAACCACGTCACAACTAAACTGTGCCTTCTCTCTAGGAGAACACCCCAATGGGCTATTCTTTTTTTTTTTTTTAATCAGCTCTTCAGTTCCATTCCTTCAGCTTACTAGATACTTCTATTTGGTATAGCCACTTTGCTGTAGCCACTTTAAACTCAAATGTTGCCAAATGATTTTCTATCTTTTGATCTTCCCTTCTTTACTTTTATCCCATATGACTTCCCTTCATATATATTTTTCCTTTCAATGATCTCTCTATGTATTTATCAACCATATATTTTATTTAAAAATATTTTAAATGCAAAGAAATATAGTATGTGGTGTATGTATTCTCATTTATTTTTATTTTTTAAATATATTTTTACTGATTTCATAGAGGAAGGGAGAGGGACAGAGAGATAGAAACATCAATGATGAGAGATAATTATTGATCGGCTGCCTCCTGCATGCCCCTTATTGAGGACTGAACCTGAGCATGTGCCCTTGACCAGAATTGAACCTGGGACCCTTCAGTCCCCAGCCTGACACTCTATCCACTGAGCCAAACCAGCAAGGGCTGTGTGTACACTCTTTTAAATAAAAACTAGAGGCCCGGTGTACAAAAATCATGCACTCGGGGGAGGGTGGGGTCCCTTAGCCCGGCCTGAGCCCTTTCGCAGTCTGGGAGCCCTTGGGAAATGTCCAACTGTCAGACATTTTTAGCGCTGCTGTGGAGGCAGGAGAGGCTCCTGACACCTCTGTGAGCCTGGCTTCTGGCTGAGCAGTGCTCCCCCTGTGGGAGCGCATTGACCAACGCAGTGCTCCACCTGTGTTGAGCGTCTGCCCTCTGGTGGTCAGTGCGCATCATAATAACCGGTCGTTCCACCGTTCGGTCAATTTGCATATTAGCCTTTTATTATATAGGATAAGGAAATACTACACAAACCCTTCTATAAGTTACTTTTGCATTAAACACTGTGCTCCTTTCTATGACAGTGCATTTAGAACTACTTTGCAATGGCTGTTAATGGCTGTTTGGTCTGTATCTAATTCTATGCTCATTGCAAACGATGCTAAAATAAATATTCTTGTGCATTTATCTTCTGTGAACATTCCCTTAGGATAAATTTCTAGAGGTAGAGTTTGCTATGCAAAATATTAATCTGGGTTTTAATCCTTATTTATGTTTTCTTTCTGACTTCCTCATTCCTCAGGACTTCTGATATTTCCAGCCAAATGCCTCTCATATCCTTTCCTGCCTTTCCTCCTGGCCCAGTCCCTTTTCTCCACATGCCTGGATCACTGCTGTAGACTCAGATCATGTTTCTCTTTGGCTTAAATCCCCCATGAGTAAAACCTGGATCCTTACCCTGAGATCTAGCAAGACTAACCTTGGCTCCCTACCTCTATGGCTTCAGCCCTCCCACTCTCTCTGTCACTCAGTCTACTGCAAGCACAACCTCACCATTAAGCGAATGTGTCAAGGAAGCTCCTGCCTCAGGCCCTTTGCACACTCTCTTCCCTTAGCCTGGAATACTCTTTCACCAGATAGTCACATGGCTTCATCTCGCATTTCAGTTAGGTCTCTGCTTTAATATTACTCATCAGAGAGAACTTCCTCTACTTCCATGAAAAAAACTTCATTACACTCCATCCCTTTGTTCCATTTTGTTTTCTTTGTATCACTTAACACCAACTAAAATAAATTAAATACTTGTTTGTGGACTGAAGAACCCCCTAGCTGGCTTCTCTGCTCCAATCTGTTCAGTTCAACCTACTAAATCTTCCATTGTTTTCCCTTAAAAACCTATTTGGTCATGTCAAAGGTTTCCATAGATTTACTGATTCTTAAGGCAAAGACTATCATCTAATTTCACTTGCCACGTTCTTGGCCCCTTAAACCGGTGTCATTCATGTCCCAAAGTCACACGACTCACAGAGTGGCTTCCCTTTGACGCTCTCTCTCAGGTGTTCTTTTTATGGAATTTATCATCTTTCACTGTGTAAACTGTACCTGAACACACCTTCTCATATTAGTATTCCCCGCCTCTTTTATCTCAACTCTGTATCTCGCTGAGACCATCTGCAGGAGAAAGTTTAACAAGCTCTTTGGAGTTTTACTATCAAGCACAGCTCATTCTTAATTTAAGGTTATTTTTCCCCTGGTGGAGTTTGGAGTTTTCAGAGACTGTCACTGGTTCCTTCTTTAGTCATTTCTCTTTGGAACAATTGCAAATGCTCCTCTCTACAAAGAGATGAAAATAGTCCATCTGCCTGACACCCTAAGTGCCAGTTCGAGGTGGGTTGAAATTGCTTTTTGGAGATAGTTCTGACAGCTGAGAGCTCAGTTAATGTTTCGATTTTTGTTTTTAATCTCTTCTCAGATAATACCGTGTACCTGCTGGTGGTGAACCATCCAGATGCTAAGTCCACCGTTGAGTTGTTTAAATTTCAAAAAGAAGAAAAATCACTTTTGCATCTGAAAACTATCAGACACGAACTTCTACTTAGGTACTGAAATCCATCTATTTCTATTTCCCTTTCATTCATTTGTAGTTTTTCCTTTTGGTTGGGGGATAAGAAGGATAATGGCTCTTCTCCCCTCCCTTCTAATTATCACACACTCCTCCAAGTGCTCAGTCCTGCAGAAACTTTTGAGGACCCAGGCCCTCAGATAGGACCCATTCCCTGTGGCCCCTTCCCCAGGCAGGCTGGATACTGGCTTATGACTCCTGGCCTCTGCTCTTTGCCAAGAACAGACTTAGTATTTCAAACCCAAACCAGTTTCATAGGCGAATTTTGCATCTTGAATGTATTTATTTTGGTTATTTACTTTGATGTCTTTTAAAATAGAATCTTAGAGGGAAGGTAGGGGAGGTTGGGGAAAAGGGGGAGAGATCAACCAAAGGACTTGTATGCATGCATGTAAGCCTAACCAGTGGTCACAGACAACAGGGGGGTGGGGACATGCGTGGGGAGGGGTTTGGGATGGGAATGGGGGGATGAGGACAAATATGTGATAGCTTAATCAATAAAGAAATTTAAAAAAGGAAAAACAATAAAATATTAAAAAAAGAATCTTAGATGTTTATATGAATTAAAAACACATGCCCAAGAGCAGATCTGAAAGCAGATGCCTCCAAGACCTTCCTGCACTGCCTCTACTTCAGTGAGGTTGCACACGACTGGTGAAATTGTAGGTCTGTGGGAACACTCAGCTCCATCCTGGGCTCCCGGACCACATAGCATATGGAAAAAGGACACAGGCAAAGACCCCCATCAACCCCACACAAAGTTGACTTCTTTGCTTACCTTAGGATTTGATTCATGAGGCAAGTGATAGATTTAGGATAATAATCTGACACTAGCTTCCCAAACAGTTATTATCCTCTAATCATTATGGTTTTCTAGAAGCCCAAACTCTGTTTGAATGATTGACATGCAGTATTCAACTACCTCGGTATTTGTAAATCTAGATTTCTTTTAAACCACGTGTTACTTACATGCAGGTACCTAGCCAAGCACCTGGCACGTAATTTGCGCTGAGTGTTACCCATGCCCTTTCTCTCCTTTCTTACCTGGTGGTGTTGAAGATGAAGAATCAGATTGGAGAGAAATTGAGTCACTGGAGGAAGGTCCACCAATCACATAGTGGCCGATGAGGAACTATGGCCCAGGTCTTCTTCTGCATCCCAGGGATGAGTGGAAATTCAGAGATCTTTTATGGGAGAATTTATTCATACAATCATTCCATAAATATGTTTTAGAAAGAGAATGAGGACACTGAGAATGTGCCAAATACCAAGATCTAAATTAGGGAAAAGTATATATAGTAGTAGTAACATAATGAGCTTTAACTATGTTAGGTGCTGCAATAACCCATTTAAACAGGTTATTTTATTAACTTTTTACAAATGCCTTCTTGTTCGGGTTTCATTCTTATACCAGTTTGGATTTTAAACATTTGCAGCCTGGAGTATTTAACGTGCCCCAGATGCCGCCATCAGTAAATGGTATAGCTGAGATTTTAATCCTGGTAGCTTGACTCTGGAGCTGGTGATCTGGGCCACTATGAAATAGTGAAAAGTTATTTGTTTCACCATCTCATCTTGGAAATTCAGATTTGTCTAATTTCCCAGGATTTCTTTTTCTGAGCCAACTGCAAAAATATTGGTCTTTGGCAATGTAGAACCAAACTGAAAATAACTCCAGTGCCCCATTCATTGCTCTCTCAGCCCAAGAACTACCCTTGTATAATTTCCGCATTGTATTTAATTGTTGTTTATAGCATTAATTTTTGACTTACTAATGTATTATAATTTAAGCATGTTATTATTAATAATAATACAATGGTCATTATTTGTCATTTAACTATATAAGAGGCATGGTGCCAAGGGCTTTGCATTCATTATTTCATTTCATTCTTACCGGAGCTTTTGAAGGTATAGAATGGAAACTGAGGCTCAGAGTTCAGTGACATGCTGTGACCGCACAGATGATAGCAAGCAAGTCAGGATTCAAATGGACTCCATCCGGTTTTAAAACTATTGCTCTAAACCATTCTCCTCCGCTCCTTTGTATGAAAATCAGCAAGTGATTGTAAAGCATACTAATTTTGGAGATGTGCTTTTGAAAAAGAGAGAGGAAGAAAGCCTCTAACTTGCAGGTTTATGCCTGAAGCCTATACAGACTAATCTTAAATTCCTAGACCTTTTTTTCCCCCTCATTTAGTGATAGTGGCTGCCATTGATTGAGGGTTTAGTGAGTGGCAGGCTCCTAGCAAAGCAAGGGACAGGCATTGTTCATTGTAATTCCCACTGCAACTCCACAAATTAAGATTCTGACCCTTATTCTTATACTAATGAGCTGTATGACTTTGGGAAAATCATTTAACCTCTCTTTACAGATGAGAAAACTGAGGCTTTGTGCACTTATCTAACTCGCCCAGGAGCCCAGAGCAACGTCAGCGCTGATGTGCTGGCCATTAGGGCCTCCGCAATAGAGGAGAGATAATTCTCTCCCAGATAATAGCTCCGGGAAACTTCTGTCACCTCAATCAGCAAAGAATGACTCACTTATGTGTTTGCTGTTGTACCTATTAAAGCAGAAAAATAGACTCATATATCTTGGATTTTCAGTAACAGAGAGAGAATCAAAATCAGAAAGGAAAAAGAAAACACCATAGCATCCTGTTTCTGAGTAGTCTTGTTCATGGACATTTTACTCAGTTTAGAATCATGAGACCTTAAAGCTGGAAGTGACTCTGTAAAGCGGAAAGAGATCAGCCCATCTCTTCCTCCTTTTACAGATAAGGAAACTGAGGCCCTGACTTGTGAGATGGTTGATTTTCCCGAAGTCACATAGCAATAGTAGCAGAGCTTTGACTAAAATGCAAGTCACAGTGTTGCCAATGTTTGTTCTCTTGTTTGAGGATGCCTTGGATGTTCTCTATGAGAATAAGTGATATATGAGCATAAATAAGTTTTGCCCTGATAATGATTCCTGGCCTAATTTAATGTCTACTGAATTTAGTATCTACACACACACACACACACACACACACACACACACACACACACACACCATAGCACTTTTAAGATACAGTAAATAGCACTTTTATATTACACTAGTGGCCTGGTGCATGAAATTTGTGCACTGGGGGGGGGGGTGGTCTCCCAACCTGGCCTGTGCCCTTTCACAGTGTGGGAGCACCGTGATAGATCACCCCAAAGAGGTAGGCCCCGCCCACCCATCCGGGGTTCCTCAATAGATTGCCCCAAAGAGGTAGGCCGGAGCCGCAGACCCCCAAACCTCTGCGCCATGTGGGGACCCACCGGCCCTGCCTCCCCCGTGCTGTGCAGAGGAGGCTGCCCCCCCCCAGGCCTCTGCGCCATGTGGGGACCTGCTGGAGCCACCTCCTCCACCCCGCATGGAGGAACGGGACCCCCAGGCCTGGCCACACACGGAGCTGGGAGGAGGCGGGACTCCCAGGCAAGCTCTGTGCCACACACGCAGTGTCAAGCCCAGCCCTGCCCACCTGCGTGCACCCACATCTTGTGATGGCGTGAGGGCATCACAGTGTGATGGTGTGAGGACCACCTAGGCTTTTATTAGTAAGGTTGTAATCATCTCTTAGGGTTTCTTTTCTTTCTTCTTTTTTTTTTTCTTGTTTGTTTTGTTTTGTTCACCTGAGGACATTTTTTTCCATTGATTTTTTAGAGAGAGCAGAAGGGCAGGGTAGAGACAGAGAGAAACATGGATGTGAGAGAGGTACATCCATTTGTTGTCTCCCACACATACCCCGACCAGGGTTGGGATCGAGCCTGCAACCAAGGTACGTGCCCTTGACCAGAATGGAACCAGCGACCCATCAGTCCGCAGGCTGATGCTCTAACCACTGAGAAAAACTGGCTAAGGCCCTCTTAGGGTTTCTTAGAGTAATTGTTGCCTTTGAGGATTGTATAGGTGGGGCTGATTTCATATTAATTCTCTTCCATAACAGGTAGTGTGAAGGCTCCATCCCACATCTTGATTTAGGAATAGACATTAACAAATGCCTGTGCATAACCCTGTAATGTACAATACCTTCATCTGTATATCTCCTATGTGTGTGTTTGAATTGCAGTTTGAATGATATTGTTGCAGTGGGACCTGAGCACTTCTATGCCACAAACGATCACTATTTTATCGACCCCTTCTTGAGATCCTGGGAGGTCTACCTGGGTTTATCATTGTCATATGTGGTTTACTATAGTCCAAATGAAGTTAAAGTGGTGGCGGGCGGATTTGATTTTGCTAATGGAATCAACGTTTCACCTGATGGCAAGTACGGAATCTTTTTAAAAATGTCATGCATTTCTCCATATTCTCATTAGATATCTTTTGAACATATTCCTTTTCTAAATTATGTGATACATTTGAACATGTTATCTTAGTAAGAGGAAATTAAGAAAAATGTAAAACAGCAAATTTTCAGGAAGTAAAAGTTATCAAATCAAAATTTCCTATTTTGTGGAGACACACTTTAAAAAAATTTTATAGGGGAAGTACATTTCAAAAGGGTGAATAAACATTTAGTATTAGTAAATATTACTGTGATTATTGTTTAGTATTGCTAAACAATACTGCAATATTTAGAACTACTAAATAATACTGTGATAATCATTTAGTATTACTAAATAGCTTTGCTTTGAGGGAAGACTTTTTAGTCTATAATGAGATTAACAGAATGTAGTTATATGTATATATATTCCAGTAGTGCTGGTTTCTGACAAGATAAAGATCTTGCACCAAAATGTAAATCAAGGTACTGCTTCCTTCATCAAAAAAGTGTTACTATGGGGAAGAAAAAGTCAACTCAGCCGTGTGCTTAGTGATGTAGCTGATTTACATTATTAGCTGGTGGTGGCCCGGAAACAATTCACAGACCAGCATTAATCTGGTGACCTCACTTTGGGTAGCACTGATATATATACAGTATATCCTATATAATAAAAGCCTAATATGCAAATTGTACCCTCGGGAGTTCAACCGCCCGGGAGTTCGACCGCTCGTTATGACATGTGCTGACCATCAGGAGGTAGCTGGGAATGAAGTAAGGCCCTGGCCAGCAGCCAACAGCTGGAAGGAAGGCCCTGGCTGGCAGCCAGAAGGCCCCAATCGGCCCTGATCTCTGGCCAGGCCTAGGGACCCTACCTGTGCATGAATTTCGTGCACCGGGTCTCCATCCACCTATTCCCTTCCTCATCTTGTAGCATTACAAATTTCAGAGGAATCATAAGAGAGACAAACATAGATGTGTGAGAGAAACATCAATCGGTTGCCTCCTGAACTCACTCTTACTGGGCTGGGAATTGAACCCACAACCTCTCAGTGTATGGGATGATGCTCCAACCCACTGAGCCACATTGGCCAGGGCAGTGACATATTTGGAGAAAGCAACATGAACAGCTTTGCAATTATTCATATTATATCCTGGTCTCCAAAAATAGCAGATAATCAAGCAGTCGTTTCTTATTTTGTTCTGAGATCACTGTGCTTAGACTGACCACAGGTCTATATGATGAGTGTGGCATTGCACTGTGTGCAAAATACTAAACCCACGGAGTCCAACCAGATTCAGGGTAGGAGGGGAGGAAGACTTCTCTCAGATCCAGGACAAGCATCGTGTCTTCTCTCATACTTTCTGTCTCTGGCCTAAAACCAGGAGCTGATTGTCAAAGGGCCTTCCTGCAGTCTGTTGGGGAGAACCCACTATCCTCTGACATGCAGAAGCTGGGGTTCACCTCTGTGATGACAAACTAAGAGGAGCACTGCAATGCTTTATCTCCCAGATGTAAAAGCTGGTGTGTAGGGCCAAGTTCCTTCCCTACTGAAGAGGGTCAAATAGGTTTCTACCCTTAGAAATAACTACAGGATTAAAACTCCTGTGTGCTCTGTAAATTCATTAGTGCTTTCAGAATTTGATGAGCTTTAAGAGGGATTCCATGTTCCAGTCTCTAAGCCAAGTTCTTCTTGAAGAAGAGTTACCACAACTTCACTGTCATCTTTTGGATTGCATCACTTCGAGTGCTTTGATGTAGCTCTTTCTTCTTTGAAGGTATGTCTATATATCTGAACTTCTGGCTCATAAGATCCATGTGTATGAAAAGCATGCTAATTGGACTTTAACCTTATTGAAGGTAAGATATATTAACACTCTACGTTTGCAGAGTGATAATTAGATTCTAATTGATTTGTGAAATTAAGTGAGGAAAAAAGGATTGTCTAATTGGAGTGCATGAGAACCAATTTTTTACTCCTTTATTAAGAGCCATCAGCAACTTATGTGTTTGTTGTTCACTTTTACTTGGCAGTAGAGCTGGAAGAAGCCAACCACACATCTCACCTATGAAACTTTGATTTTTTTCTACTCTAATGAATTTTAAGCTTGGCATTGTCTTCCTAGTCCTATCTTCCTTCCCTCCCTTTCTTCTTCTCTCTTCTCTTCTCTTCTCCTTCCTTCCTTCCTTTACATTATTAGCTGGCAGTGGCCCTGAAACAATTCACAGACCAGCATTAATCTGGTGACCGCATTTTGGGTAGTCACCTCCCTCTCTTTCCCTCCTCCCTCCCTTTTTCTATCTCTCCTTGTCCCTCCTCTTCCTCTCCTTTCTTTCTTCCTCTGCCCTTTCTTTTTTTTCTTTCTATGTTGATGGAATAGTCAAGACGTTAAGACTTCTCTCAGATCTAGGTCAAGCATCGTGTCTTCTCTCTTACTTTCTCTGGCCTAAAACAAGGAGCTGATTGTCAAAGGTCCTTCCTGCAGCGTGTTGGAGAGAACCCACTATCCCCTGACATAGAGAAGCTGGGGTTCGCCCCTATTTTGACAAACTAAGAGAAGCACTGCAATTAAACTTGGTGTTTAATATGACAGAGATCGCCACAAAATGTATAAAGCCCAAGTAGTAGCAATGGCCGTCCAGGGCCCCAGCGGCCCATCACCTTGCTGCCTTTGTTGCCAACCCTTGTCCCTCTGCTCCTGCCTCAGATTCCTGGAGCTTGCCTGGCAGGGCCCTGCCTCAGGATGGGGTGCTGTTTCCTCTGCTGGTGGGATCTTCCTCCAGACCTCCCTGGTTCTCTCCTTCATAGCGTTTCAGATTTTACCAGAATGTCACTCAGTGAGGCCTCCCCAGCTGCCTAATGTACACTTGCAAACTCTGCTCCCTTTACTCTCTCACTCACTCTCTCTCTCTCTTCCTATCTCCCATACAACTTTATTTTCCCTCTAGCATTAGCTGCCTCTCCCTCAGGGTATAAGCTCCACAAGGACAGGTTCCCCCACCCCCATTTGCTCCTGGAAGAGTTCCCAGTACCTACTAGGCATTCAACAAACACTTGTTAAATAACTATGATGGTGCTGGGCATTTCAGGGGTCCATCTTCCACCCCCACCAATTATGATCCATTTTGAAGATTTGGGTCAAAAGAAGTAAAAACACAAGAGAGAGGAAAGAGAAAGTAAGAGCGAAGTGGAACATTATGCACGCAATCCCTGCCCCTGAAAAACAAGACATCTCTCTCCTGCCATAACCGCCCACAGCAGGAAGCGCTGTCACCAGGCGCGGTGACCCTTCCCATCAGCACATCCGAGGAACTGTCATGAGAGGCTTCACTGTGAGAAAATTACCTCGAAGCACCATCAAATGTAACATTATGTCTGACATTAAAAATCATTGGCTGGGCTAGTTTGGTATTAGCTAAAGTAAAATGGAATTGCACACCCTCATCCTGGCTCAGGGAATAAGAACAAACTGTGGTTATAGCAATACCTACCGCTGTCAATTGGAAGTTAAAGAATTTTCTAAGAATAGAACCCAATTCAATAAACATTCAATGCACAATGATAAAGGCATGGCTCCTGCCAAGGCAAGATGGAGCACAATTTCAGGTTTGGCTGCCACATTTGGCAACAGATCACGCCTGTTTCCTGACATAACTCAGTTAAAGCTACCCTTGCAACTGAACTGTTATTCTTCTTTTGGAAGGTTCACATTAATTAAACCAGTTCAGTAATACCTGGAGTGCCAATAAATTTGATAAGATAGCTGAGACTGATCTTAGAATTTTCAATGAGATGTGGATGGGTTTATGTCCTGCCAAAGTTTGGTACATACATACAGTGAAATATTATTCAGTCTTAAAAAGGAATGAAGTACTAAGGCTTGCTACAATATGGATGAGCCTTGAAGATATTATGCTAAGTGAAATAAGCTAGACACAAAAGGGAAAATAGTGCAGGATCCCACTTGTAGGAGGTACCCAGATTCAGCAAATTCACAGACAGAAAGTAGAATCGAGGTTACCAAAGGCTGGGAGAGGGAGGAATGGGGAGCTATTGGGCACAACTTCTGTTTGGGATGATGCAAGTTTCCGGAAATGGATAGTGGTGATGGTTGTACGACATTGTGAATGTATTTCATGCCACTGCATTAAATGACAAATTTCACATTATGCATATTTGACAATAGAAATAATCCCTCCCCCCAAAAAAAATCAAAACAGCCAATGAATTAGTCCCACTTCCATGAGTTACAATTCTCTAAAAATTGGGATATTTGTTGACAAAGGATACAATTTCCCCCTGAGACAATAGTTTATTAAGTTTCCGTGACCCAGGCATGTGACATTTTCCAATTGGCGTTGGAAAGGCGTGAACAGTGGCATGTGCGTGCATTTTGGTGTGTCAGTATTACTGGAATCACAGATTGCATGGCAGGAGCCCAGCACAGGCTCCCCACTGGCCCCTCAGCATTCCCTCGGCGGGAACCAGGTCTGCTGCTTACTCCATTCTCTCCTTGCAGAGCACATGGCCGGAGCTCAGGAGTTGTGTGTTGAATGAATGGGACCCCGGACTTCTGAGTGCCCTTCTCCCACTGTCACCCCGACTCCCAATTCTACAGGCTTTTATCTGCCATGGAATTCACCAATTAGCTATTACCCCCTCCAAAGATAATCGCAGAGTCCTGAGACAAACATTTCCCTCACTTAAAGAAAGTAACTGATCAGAGTAGACTGGCTCTGTGATAGATGGGGCTTGTTGGTCTGTGGAGAAGGCCCGAGGCTGATTTTGACAGAGCATGCTCACTCAGCCACCTCCTTTGGCCAGCCTTGCCTGTGTCCAGGGTATGAATGAACGACGGTTTTGCACGAAGGTGAAAAGGAGACTCTGCCGAGATGCTCAAGCACTCTAGTTCCTTCAGGGACATGTGTGGGGATGGCTCTCATTTTGAGCAGGAAGCACAGGCCTGCGTTGGCTCCCTGCAGCTGCCTGCCCACACTCTGGCCTTTGCAATGTGTTACTGCCCCTTATTACAGGGTCTCTAGGTGCTGAGGTATGCTGGTCTCTGTTGGAGGTACACGGTAGATATTGCTTCTCCAACTGAGCGTGAGAGGCAAACAAATAGATGTGATTTCTTCCCGGTAGAAGGCAGCCAAGATGATGAATGGAGGAATTAAGAATCGTTGGTATTATTTATGATCCTGGTGCAGAGCCTCGACAGCAATCTGTGCAGTCATCACATGCTTGCAACTTATATTTAGAAAATAAACAGCAGAAGAGCGGAGAGTTGGATAATATCAGGAGACTAAAGAATAAACTTCTTCCCAACTCCAACGCGAAAATTAGACCCGGAGTGATCATTTGTCCTCTGGCTTCACAGCCTAGGATTAGCCATTAAAGAAGAGCCTACATTTCATTCAAGTTCCCATCAGAAAGGAACCTACCTTTCCTGGTTGTGTTCTGAATGCTGATCAAAATAACATTTGTATATGCCGTTTTAGAAATGAACTGTTCTATGCTGCACTTAAAACGTTTTTTTCCCCTTCAGTTTTAGGGTCATGCGCAGATGTTAAGTCCACTGATTTTATTGAACTTTTCATAGCCTTTGTTGGCTTTCTTTTTCTTTTTAAATATATTTTATTGATTTTTTACAGAGAGGAAGGGAGAGGGATAGAGAGTTAAAAACATCGATGAGAGAGAAACATTGATCAGCTGCCTCTTGCACACTCCCCACTGGGGATGTGCCTGTAACCAAGGTACATGCCCTTGACCGGAATCGAACCTGGGACCCTTGAGTCCACAAGCCGACACTCTATCCACTGAGCCAAACCGGCTAGGGCTGTTGGCTTTCTGTATGTCCCACTCCCTCATCTGTCCTGGAAGCTGATGGAATTCCCTGGGCGTTATTGAAAGGGGCAGAACTGCTGTGTCCCTGGATCCAACACTGTGGTGACGGAGAACAAGACAGTAGCTTTCCCTGCCATATTGCTCAATCATCTCTCAATTTTTCCCCCCTCATTTGCTGTCTTTTGTTCTCTCCTTGTTTTTAATCTGGAAGTCCGTGGCCTTTAACACACTCGTGGATAACATATCCGTGGACCCTGTGACAGGGGACCTTTGGGTTGGGTGCCACCCCAATGGCTTGAGAATCTTCTTCTACGACCCGGAGCACGTCCCTGCATCAGAGGTTAGTTGGAAAAGTAAATCAGATCAGCGACTTTATTCCCAGATATTTTCTAGTTGAAAACGTAATTCTCAATTTTATGGGCAAATAAAAGAGGGTGGGGGCACGGATAACTGGTCCAAATGATCAGCTAGAAAAAAGGACTTTGACTTGGGGAGGCATTTTAGGCAGAGTCTAGGCAGGGGACAGATGGTGCACTTAAACTGGGTAATTTGAGGGAATTACACAAGGACACCATGTACACAGTTGTGGGCAGAGTGTAGGGAAATCAACAGGGGATAATGCAGAACCCCAGAGCTAGCAGGGGGCAGAGAATGCTGACAGAAGCCAGACACGAAGAGAGCTCTGTGTGAAGGTCTTCTGAGCAGAACCTGGCCTTGGGTTGAGGGATGCAGCCAACCAGCACAGGGAGGAAGGAAGCCTGGAGAACAGGTGCCTTGCCTCGGCCTCAGACCTCCCATCCCCCAATGCCTCTTGGTCAAGCCTAACTGGGAGTTGGAGGGCAAGAGATCCCTCTAAGTCAGTCTTTGTTCATCTGAGCAGAGTGGAGAGTGGAGTGTGGACCCGGGGCCTGGGTTAGGATCTATATCTTCATTTTAATAGTGAGTTTCTCCAACTTGAGAATTCATAGTGGTTAAAAAAATATATATATAATGTATCACATTGCCATGGTCTCAGCATTTGTTACCTGCCTTCCTATTCAATCCCCCCTTCAGTATGTGCCAAAGTTGACACCAGGGACCAGTCCTAAAACACAAATGGGCAATGTCTACCTTCCCTGCCATTGGGAATGTATATTACTAGCTAGAATTATTTTGGATTAAAATACTTTCCTTCCACCTCAGTTTTACTACCCAGAGGCCCTATTTGTGTCCATGGTCTTTAATCAGTGAACTATTTTGTCAGGTAAAACATGAAACTCATTTGGCCACAGGCATTTTCATGTTTACTATGACTTAACCGGGGTTTGCTAGTGTGCGTTTTCAGTATGTACTAATTACACTTGCTATTTACATCAACTATAGGTTATCATTTTTGAATTGGTCTACTGCTCTGTATTCTTTTTAAAGCTACCCCACCAGAAAAAAGAAAATATTTTATAGCCTGTCTTGGATTAAACACTCACCCAAATGTGTATTTCTAATTACATGATGGCCCTTCATACCTTTTATTTTTAGGTTTACAGGATAATTGTGATTGTGTTCAAATGCAATCCCTTGTACCTTTTGCTCATTCTTAGGTAGGAGGTTGCCCTGTGGTATATTTAATAGACTTGAAGAAATGTATGCTGTGGTGTGGTCACTGGAACTCAGCATGTCAGATTCTAATTTGTTCTTGCTTGTTGGCTCATTTGGTGAACTTGGTCATTTGCCATAGCATGGACTTGGTTTACTGTTTTGGAAAAAATACTTCCTTTCTAATGATGGATCTGTTCAAGCACACATAGCAAAAAGTAGTAACAGTCCATTATCTAATACACTGCCCTATGGAAGCATAATTTGGTTTTATTGAAAGAGGTTTAATTACTTAAGCCCAGGTGCTCCATAAACTGTTGCCCAGTAAGTAACTACTACACTTCAACACTATGGCAATTTTCTGAAACATCTGTTTTTGGTGCCAGTTGTTTTAAAGAGGTCCTTTTAAATGCTCCATTGACCCTTTTCTGTCCAGACACTGGGTTCCTGGTCTGCCATATTTGGTGTTTCTGCATGTAGGGTATCCTTTCTTCAGGTCACTGTATTTTACCCTAAAAGGTTAGAGTTGAAAGGGAACTTAACCTAATCCCACACATCTCATTCTACAGATGAGAAACCAATGGCGACTGGAACATCCAAAGCACAGCCCTGGGCTCCACACTCACCGTGTGCCCTTTATAGGAGGGTGGAGAGTGTGAAATTGCCATTTATCAGCCAAAATGGTCAAATATTGGCCGTTTAGCAGTCTAACATGCTACTGCATCGTTGCGAATGATATCATCATATTTCTGCTTAACGAAATGAAGGAAACGGAACTTATAAAATCTTATAGTTGAGACCTTAGAGGGATGGATAAGTGTGGTACAGAGATATGTTCTTTTTGGGCCGTATTTTTTTTTTTTTTATTGCATTTAAAAAACAAGAATTAAGTGTAAACATCCAGGTTCCTAGTTTATCTGAAAATACGCAAAAAACTACCCTGAATGCCAGAATGGCAATAATTTTACTATTACGAACAGCCCCTCCCCACAATTTATCAGTCACTGCTGCTCCCTAAGGCTTCACACCCAAGTTGTGCAACTCATTTATATTTCTTGCCTCACCTCTGTAGGCCTGTGTCGCTATCTCTGTTTAAGATCAGAACCTGTTATTGTGCCAATAAGGAAACAGGCGTCTTATATAGAGAGTAATTTTGGAACAAAATATAATTTACCTAAAGGCTTCTTCTGGAGAAATGACCCAGATTTAAAGTTACATTTTAAGTGACCTTTAAACAAAACTAACCAATTGTTATTTCTTTGATAGGTGATCCAAATCCAGAACATTTTAACAGAAGAACCCAAAGTCACAGTGGTTTATGCAGAAAATGGTACAGTGTTGCAAGGAAGTTCAGTGGCCTCTGTGTACAAGGGGAAATTGCTGATTGGCACGGTGTTCCACAAAGCTCTTTACTGCAAGCTCTAACAGGCCCATCTGCACCCATGCCGTGGGAACTGTGAGCCCGCCACTTCAACGGCTTGCCAGCCCGTAGGGACCACAGTGATCTCATTAAACAATGAACGTTGACCCTAAATTAGGCCATGGTTAGGGATGAAGGTGCTGTTTAACTGAGAATAGATATGATGTGTCAGGTTTTTTGAAAGTACAAAATCAAAATGGCCTTGGATACTTGTTTACCAATAAAAATCCTGTACAATAAAATGGCTAAAGTGGTCATGGAACAGTCTGTGACCCAAAAGGCACTTTCCCTAAGACATATGTTTTCTGAGTGCACACGACTTACTGCTGCCTTGCTGATTCTTGTTCAGAAAACAGGAGAGCAGGCTGGCTTTACGGGTCATCAGAAATCCAGAAGCCACCCAGGGACTCCAGCTCACATGCCGGAAACTGGGTGCGCACGAAAAAGGACCCTTCAACCCCAGGCACTTCTCCTTCAGCAAAGCCATTAGACATATTGCACATCAGACTTACTTTCCCCCCCTTTACGTATGACTTTCTCGGTAAATACAAACTCAAGTACCCCAACTTTCCTTCTCCTCTTGCTTACCCAATTCTCCTCTAGCAAAAGGCATGCAGGAAAATCTTAAACTCTTGGGAGGGTTGTCACACTTGAAAATTACCCGAGTGTCTGTTAGCTCAGCACACATTGTACATTTTAGTTTCTTCCACCTGGTAAAAAGAAGAAGATTGTTCACATCAGTGATTGGACATAGAACGAAACCCATGACTGATTCAGGTAAAGCTCAGTGTCCCCCAAGACAGCGCTGTTGTTACGGTGGTGGTGGTTCTTTTTCTGCTCTAACTTGCCACAGAGGCTAAGAAGAAGACAATAGAAAAGGAAACAAAAGAAGAAGAAATGATCAACAACCTCTGGCTGTCTTCTGAGGGGACATGACTCAGAAAAAAGATTATTATGTTTTTTATGAAAGCCGAGGAAAAGGTTACCTGTCCTCCTTTATTTGTCTGTTCTAAGGTATGTCTTTCCGGGATGAATTGTTGCTTTGCGAACTTAAGGCAGTCAGGTTAGAAAGTTTCTCTAGGGCATTTGCCATGATGATGATCTGGCATTTGGAGAGAGATGTTTTGCTGATAAATTGAGAACTGCTCCTGGTTTAAGACCATTGACTTAAAGTAATAAACAGGGACATTTTGTTTGGATCGAAAACACTTCCCTCACCTCAGGATAAAAGTTATTTTTAGTCAATTTCCGTGGGCATGACGCCATGTGCCCTGTGAGAGCTGGTTTGTGATGCTGTTCACAGCCCTTGAGGGCTGGAGTCTCTGAACTATTGTTTGGAAACGATCAATAGCTCTGGTGCTTAGGTTGAAAAAAGCTACATATTTCCTTTATTTATTTTTAAAAGAAATAATTTTATTGATTCCAGAGAGGAAGGGAGAGGGAGAGATAGAAACATCAATGATGAGAATCATCGATTGGCTGCCTCCTGCACACCCCCTACTGGGGATCAAGTACACAACCTGGGCAACCACATATTTCCTTTAAAGAGAATCACTTGATATCAATAAAATGACCATAGTCTGTTCTCCTGTTTTTAACAAAATAAGCAAATTCTGTCCCCTGGCCACCGCCCTCCCCCAAGAGAAAGTTATCCAATTTAACATAGCTTCCATGAAAGATCATTCAGAAAGGAACACAAGCTTTCCCTTGGTTTGGAATTTCTTAACATGCTCCAGGGTAAACAGTTGAATTCATGTATTCTGATGCTTTCATCTAAATTTTTTGCACTGCCAAAGGTTTAGTCACAGATAAATTAGGGAGTGCATGTATGTGTGAAAGAGAGAAATTAATACCCTTCATTTGATATATTCATTTTCTCACCATTTAAAGCTTTAGAAGTAAAATTGTTGAGAGAAGCCCCATACTCTGGGATGGTCTGATTCTTAGCTCCCCACACCACGCTGTGTGACTGTGTGAGGCCAACTGCTTACGGATTTGTCACCGACCTTTTCCTGGCTGACAGGTATCAGAAACGGTGATGGTGAAGCCACAATGGGAACCAAGAGATGGGCGAGGGAACTTCTAGTGGAAGCTGAGATCTTTAACTTTATGCCCAGTTCCATAATTGTGCTTTCAACATAATTCCTGGTGCCCATTTACACTTCAGCAGGGCTAAAATGTATTTTCAGCTTCATTTCCATGGAAATGTGCACTTTGCTCTTGATTGATAGATGCGTTTTGACAGTTAATACAGGTTTACCCAGTCAAGGTGAAAATGGGAGAGGAAAAACAATGACGTCAACAGATCTCAGTATTACTCTTTTTATTGCATTCGTTGTCTAACAACAATAATACTCATTGGCAAGAAATTTATTTACACTAACAAATTAAACTTAATCACACGTATTTTTAGATTGGTCAGAAAACAAAGGATATCTTGCTTCGAATGCCTCTGAAAATCAAAGAGTAAGAAATGTCATTTGAAATGGAACAATCTAGAGAAATACATATTAACCAAGCACAGAGAACAATTCGGATGTGGCACTATTGTCTCTTCCATGCAAATGATTGGACACCGAAAGGTACAAATCAAGGTTCAGATAACATGCTATCCATATTTATTGGACTGAAAATGACTTTCAAACAACTTTTTTCCTTTATATAAAGAAGGATTAAAACAAACCAACTTCTTACAATGGGACAGAATTCATTCTCTCTCTTTTTTCACTTTTTCAGCCGGCCAGTTTGTTCGTCATATGCAGCACATGTACTTGTGGTTCCATTGTAACACCATTAAAAAATACAAAAGCAGTAGTGATGACCATAAATAATATTAAGGAAAACATACACATAAATATTTAAGAGATTTCACTAAGCACTAACGAAGTCTGATGTTGTTGGGAGGTGTTTTCTAGCCGGAGTGCTTCTTAATTCCCACTTTTTAATGTAATTTAACTATCTTTGGCCAATTGTTCTTTCACAGATGAAAGATGAAATCCTTAACAGAGAACCTGTGTGTGTCCATAAAACAGCCAGAGAGCTAGAAGTATACACCTTCCAACAACATGCTCACACTCATGTCCATTTGGCAATGACCTAACCAGGCCATCACTCAGCAAAAGAGGAAATAGATGGTCACGGGATGACAGCACTGCCATCAGAGAGCCAGGAGTTAGTGGCTTATGCATCACAGCTACCAAAAATGTCACGTTAGAGCATGAGCAAATGCACAAAAACACGCAGTGCGATTTTTAGCAAAGGACACTGCGGTCCGCAGTTGAAAATGCCCGAAGAGGCATAAACTTCTGAGTTGCAACTCAGCGATGTGCAATCTCGACATCAAAGCATTAACCAAACATTTGAGGAAACTTTTATCTTACTAAAATACCAAGTTTCTAATAAATCAATTTTACCAAAATATATAGACATATAGGATTAAGTGCATTTAGTAGAAGAAATACATTAAAAAAAAATCTCTTAAAATCTTATGAGCCATTCAATGTATACACAACACAAAAAGTGGCAATAAGGCTATGATTACTGCTGGGGGTTCTAACTGACAACACCAAGTTCCAAAGACAGCATCTATTTGTTTAATGCCATGTCATTGCGGTATGTGTGTGCAAGGTGAGAGAGAGATTCACACATATGTAGTCTGTATAGCTACACAAGTGGCATGCACGTTATTGAGAAGTTGCCTCTTGTTCCCTTATCCCTTGCCTCTTACTCATTCTTCAATCTTTAGCGCTAAAGATTGGGGTAGGGCCAAGGATGGGAAATCACCCTGTTTCTTGACTTCCCCACTCTGTAGATTTGGAAGTGGGTCACGTGCTGTACTTTGTCCACACACTTAGGTATGTGAGCCTTCAAGTAACAATCGTTCCCTCATCACATGTAAGGATCCTCTGTTCACCACTGGGGAGAAGGCGAGGCTTTCATTTCCCAGGGGGACATCGATCCTGTAGGCTTCTTCTTTGCCCTCGGACTTTTTGGTTGGGTCTGTTCTATACTACTACTTTGTTATGCAAATACTACTGGTGTACTACTGGTGTTATTTCCCTCCCCCCCCCCCCCCCCCCAGTGTTTTGGACCAAGATTCAGTTTCCTGAGACTTTAAATAACTAAGGAAAACATAAATAAAATCTGCCTGCAGACTAGGACTGTTTTTCAGGAGTGAATTGCAGCAACCACATTCATATTTCTTACAACCCTGTTTTCTTTAGAAATTTACTTCCCACCCCATCATCATAATGAAAACAATTCTAGTAGAAAATATGGACATTTTATTTCACTCATCCTTCAAGGCTTAGCTTCAGAATAGTTTACAGGTAGATCCTTGATCAAATTTGAAAATTCAGAAGCCACTCAGGACTTATGGAGGTGACATGAACCCCGGTGCTGCTGTCTCTCTTGGGACGGTACATTCAGTTACTCAGATGGAATTTGGTAATTCTTAAATATCTCAATGTAACGAGGAGGCTACCACACATTCAAAGTGTAGTTACTTCTTTAAAAATTGTTAAGACACCTCCCTTAAGAATCTTCTTAAATCCCACTGTTAAACACACGGTTTTCTCTCTTTAGGCTTGGTCTACATAACTTTGAACACTTTTTAAATAAATTAGAATATCCATATAAATGCAAAATTTACCTTTTAAAATGTATTTTAAACCACATGCTAATTCAATGACACAAAGAACCTGGATGAGAATTATTTGTCTTCAGCAAAAACCATAGGGCGAATTAAAGTCAAACAATCTGTGATTGGGCCTCGGACATCTTAAGATTTCAGACTAGATATGACTGCAGAATAAATAACAGGCAGTGGCGAGGGTTAATTTGGGTCCTCACTCTTCCTCTTGCCACTTGGTTTCCAAGGATAAGAGGAGCACCAGGCAGGTGTTCCCATTGCCTCCCTCTTAAAAGCTGAGGCTGGCATTAGTGCTGGAGTTAAAAATGCTTATGTGATGTTGAGGGTAGGAAATTCATCAACTCACAGCTAAAGAAAGACAGCATAGTTAACTTCTGATTCAGGGAGAGAGGGAGGGAGAGAGAGAGAATATGAATGAGAATGACAAAGCTATTACATGAACTGTGAGTTACTTTAAGGGAGATAGACTTAAAGAAAGTAATTCTGTTACAAAACTAGTCCTTCAATGGAAAATCCTGACCTAGACACTGCTCACCACACACCCCCTGCCCCTCAAAGCATTGCCTACACCCCCAAATACTTTTGGCTATTGTCAGAGTCATATAGAGCTGTCGTTTAGAGAATATAACCAGATATTCCCTTTTTGTTCATTTTCTGATAAAGAAAAAACAGCCAAGTCTTAAAGGTTCATGAAGCAACATTTCTGTGTTAAATTGCAAGGACACTGAAAACCACTAGCATTAGAGCAGGAATTGCATACGGCACTGGTACCTCACTTAGGCATCATGCACTAGAGTTGATAAAAAACAAATAGTAGGAAAACAAAATGCTCCCAAGTCCTGAGGCCCTTCACTCTGTTTTCATGCCTTTCACCAGTCAGTTACATTTTATCCTTTGCTTGGACAATCAAATCAAGTGCCTCTTATAATTTCAGCAGTTTTAAATAGTAATGTTAAAAAATAACTCATTCAGATGAAAATTACTATAATTTAAGTTAAAAAATCAAAATAGTTACAACACAAATGAAATGATTTGAAGAAAAAGAATTTGATTAACAATATTGTCAGTTGGTCATTAATCTAAACATTGGAAGTATACAAATAAACTGAAAACAAAAAACAATATTTGAAGACTTTTAAGAAAATGCAATATAATAGATCATAAATTATGTGCAGAGACTGAGACTTACAGACATTTCCAATATTTACATCCATTTTCAAATATTATCAAAGTGTAAACATAAGATAATCATCCTTCCATTTTCATTCTTAAAATGAATACAGTGAAATTTCCAGTGTGATCCAGATCACTTTTTTTCAAAGATGGCAAAAATGTACACTAGCAAGCACTAAATATTACCACATTTTGACTAATTTTGTCTTTTAGTATTAGAAAGGATTTGCTGGAATTGGTAGTTCAGTAATAGTGGTTCCTTGTTTCTCATGGTATTAATAAATAGCAAAGCACCATACATCTCAAAATATTAATAGAATATCCAGTATGGCGGCTTCATTATCATACCCCAAAATGAAGACAGACAGGGAAAATACACATAGTGACGGATAACTGTAAAACACAGCGAATGATCTATAGCCAGTGACAGAAGCACTGAAGCCCAACAGGCAATACTCTGTCACTAAAAAGGAGTCAGGCCTTCGGGAAAGAACTGAATTGTGTATTTCTGGTTTAGATTATTCCAGATTTCCCATATTCAGACAAGCAGAAAACAAAGACAAGCAAAACACAATGTTCAAAATATGAGATGGAGCTATAGGGGCCGGAGCCCTTTACATGATCTGTTACCTGTAACCTCCAAAAGCCCCGCCAAGCTTTGTGTATATAACATTTCCAGTGCAAGATATGGACTGAGACTCTCCATGCAGAAAAGGAAGCAAAATACTTGTCCAAGAATTAGTCTGCCCTCAACTCTGATTCTGGAACCCGCCCCTTGGAAAGTGGGTAACCTCATTTTTTAGGGGCCAATGCAGCAAACAGAACCAGATGCATAAACATAAGAAGCAAAACAACAACATCAACAAAAAGATCCATTATTTGAAATTTCTCAAGATGAGTTAGTTTCTCCTCCTTCTGCCTTAGTCCCTGGCATTTGAATTAGTTTGATGAAATGTTGAAATCTTTAATACTGGCTTTAAAATATGAGCTTCACCGCTAGACTGTATTCTGGGTACCATCTTAAACAAACTTTAACTTTAAATGAAGATCCCTAAAGAATGGAAGAGAATGGCTCAGAAAAAACATTCAGAGCATCTCTAAACATAACTGACAGCTCACCTTTATGGGGACATTCTGTGTGCTCAGTAAAATTGCTTCTCTAGTTGCCTGTTACTCAAATCTAAGTTTTCTCGAACTGGTATTTCCATTGTTTTTAAAAGTACATTTGTTAAAATACTAGCTGAGTCCACTTGGGAAATCTTGAGTAGAAAATATGTGACGAGTTCCCGACTGTGTCATCATCGGGCTGCAGACTAGCCAGAATGTTCCCCGGGAGAGGAAACCTGAAAATGTTGGTTTCCTTAAAAACCAATTTCCTGTTCAATTTGTTGGGGAAAAGGAATTTTGTTGTGTGTGTCAGTGTTGCTGACAAACTGAGATGCTGCAGCAGCAAAGTAAACAACAGATCCCAATATCCCATGGCTGCATTAACGTCCGATTTTTCCTTTGTATGGCTAAATCTGGAAGATAAATATTATCCCCAGAATCCCAAGGTAATACCACATCCACATTCTTAAGGCTTTTGCTTCCTTCTGGAGTTAACACATACTAGAATTCTTTTCTCTCCTTCAGATGCTCAGCAAGCAGAAGAGTCTGCTCACCTTCTGCTACGGGAAGTGATTCTGGGGCAGAGCACCCACGTTTCCACAGTGGGGTTGCTCACTGTCCAGACACAGAAATAAGGGGGACCTTTCTCCCACTTTGGAGAGGATCCTGCAGCCCAGATCTCATGGCAGGAGGGCGCTCTCAAGCCATGTAGACATACACCAACACCCAGGGTCTGGACCCCATGCTGGAAATCCAGGGCACTCCATTTAACAACACCAGGGTGGGTCATGCTCTCGTTGGGCACTGTCATGCTGGTTTTCCAAGCGACACACACACCCACCCAGCACAACACAAGCTGTTGGTAAGTCAGAGAAGCGGGAAACATAGCTGCTTTGCATCTCGCACAAATGAGCTCCTTGGTTTGTTAATAAACTAAAGGTGGCTTGGGATTATTTGAGTAGGTTGAAATGAAAGGAATTCTATTATCACAGAAAATGCAGGTATTCAACACCAGGTTCCCCAATCTGCCTACAGCACTTTACCCCCGTCCTCAGTTTCTTCTTCATTCCCCCGGAGGAGAGCGGGGCAGGAAGAGTGGGCCCTCTCTTGGAGCAACCCGCCTGGAAGAGGATGTGTTACTGCTCCCCAGCACCCTCTATTGCCATCTTTTCTGTCTTTCTAGATTTCCTCTGCATCTGCTCTTGTTCCTTCCTCCTCAGCTTTTCTCTCTGCTTTTCCATTTTCTCTTGAGCCTTCCGAGCCTTCTCTAGAGACACCTTCATTTCCTTGAGCTTTTTTTTGACCACTGCTCGGTCCTGCGATGATGCTATTCCAAGAGCCTAGGAAGGAAATATAAACAAACTGAATCTGAAAACCAGTGACCTCTCTGCTTATGATGAGGCCGATATCGCAATATGTTCTAACTCAAAAATTAATTGAAACACAATTGTGGTGAAAACTAAAGAAGAGCTGATTACATTTGCCAAAAATTTACAAGCTTTATTTGTTCTTTTGTTCTTTGAAGTCCCTAGCACAGTATGCCCTAAATCTCGCTAAGTAATGTTTTCCAATTGATAATTAATGGGTGAATGAATGAAAAAAGGTCACAATTCTGCTTCTCCAACCTTTAGGTTGTAAGACATTTACAGGCAAACGATAGGAGTGGGCCCCTGCTGCCACAGGGGGCTCCCAGAAGGGCAGGAAGAATCGAATTGGCTTCCTTTGTGCCAAAGTATGCATTGACAGTGAGGACCCAAGGTGTATTCAGCACCAGAATGCTCATGTCAGCAGACTAGCCATTGGCTCCCTGTAGGCAGACCTATAAAGGAAGCCTGATTATAATGAGAAGGTTGCTCAATTAGCTTGGAATTCAGAAAAAGGGGAGCTGGTTGCATAGCATATTAAATGCTTCATGACCTTCAACATCAACAGCGGGATGCATCCATCTCCCCAAGGGGACAGCCTTGTCAATGGAACTTCATATTTACAGGCTATTCATTGATCTCTAACCTTTTCAAGATTGTCACGCAATACTCATCTGCCTGTCCTCCCAGCAGGGGCTGAGGTCAGGGGTGGAAAGCTGGCTGTAAGCTCCTTTCGCCCTTTCTCCGCAGGGATGGGCGCCACCTCAGCCTCTAAAGAGATGGACTGGACAGGTGAACATGAGAGAGCGATGGAGGGGGAGGGAAGACACTGCCGCACATATTTGGGGAAGAAAGTTCTGGGGAAAACATCATCCCGGTTTTGGAGTGGTCCCTGGTGTGCAGGGACCAGTCGGGATGGAGAGGAGACACGAATAAAGAAGGGGAGGTTAATGGATTTGGGTTTTAACTCTTATGTGATGAAAGAGCCCACATTGGCCATTATTAAAACTCATACTACATAGAAGTAAGTAGAGTTAATACATGGGCCATGTGTTGCTAGGTGGAAGCAATGGAGTGAGTCCCTCCCTCTCCTACTCAGCAGCCTACTCTTTAGATCCCCTAATGACTTTCTGAAACTTCATTTACTACTCAAACAATCCACCGTCCTTTCTGCTGACGGTTGACGAGAATTACCTCTCCCATAGGGAGAATGCTCTTATTTAATGAAAACATTTTAGGTGCTATGAGCAATACAAATTACGCTTGGTAACCTAACACAGACAGATATAATTCTTTACCTTCAGTTTATTTCCATCCAACTGCAGGAGTTGCTCTCCAGTGATGTTTTGGGCACTGAATTCAGATACATACTGCTCCAGATTTAGGCTCATGAGCCAGTGAGAAACCTGCTGCACACTCCACTCCTGAACGGCCCGATTCTGACACTGACTGTGCTTGGGAGACTGTCCGTCATCAAGGATCTGAGTAGGAATGT
The DNA here is from genome assembly GCF_027574615.1 of Eptesicus fuscus. Classification (NCBI taxonomy): domain Eukaryota; kingdom Metazoa; phylum Chordata; class Mammalia; order Chiroptera; family Vespertilionidae; genus Eptesicus; species Eptesicus fuscus. The sequence continues at coordinate 25,795,530 of NC_072486.1, forward strand.
CACGCAGTGTTGTTAAAGGGCTGAAGTGCTGTGGCTCAGCATGGCATATTGCGCTATCCAAGGGAATGTCTTGCCTACTAGAGCCATCTTTATTTCTAAACCATAGAATGATAAGCTGATGGTTCTCGCTGTGTATGTAAAGCACATACACATTTATTACCTACATGTTTTTAGATGCTTGGAAACCTAAAAACTCCCCTAAATAAAACAGCATTTCCAATGTAGGAAGTTTAATATTGACAAATCCATTCTAATGTTGCAAGCTTTTACATGAAAACACTTTGGAAAGATTATCAGGTGCAGAAAACAAATATGTCATTAATCCCTATAGACAATACATCACTCTGCATTTCTCCTCTGCTAAGACATTAGAGATATGTAAAAACACATTTAAAATTATTGTGGCATCTTTCACTTAGAAGAGGAGAGCATTGAGCCCTCAGGTATTTTTAGGGGGAAATTTCACAGCCATTATTTCATTTGCACGGCAAGCAAACCCGTGAGGGCAGTGGGGCAGGAGGTATCCATAATTACTTGTAATAAATGAGGAAACTGAGGCTCTGAACACCCACAGATCTGTCCAATGCAGAATACTACTTTTAACAGTGCAAAGGGCAGGTTGGTTCCTAGAACCACTACGCTGAGAGGCGATGAGGCGATGATGGGTCTGGGAGGAGAGACAGAAGCCACCTCAGTGACGGGCAGAGAACAGAAGAGGGGATGATGGGTAAGCCGAGATGAAGGCAAAGGAGGCGAAACAGAGGGAACTGGGTCAGTCAAGTAATGGTGATGGGGACACATCATGGGACTCTGGAGGTGGGATCTGAAGGTCCTCTTGAATCAGGAATATCTTTTAAACTGAGACATAGACCAGGGCAGAGTGAAACTACATAACACAAGGAACACCCCCACTGCAGAGGAAAGCACTCTTGTATTGTTTGAGTTTTCAATCATCTGCAAAGAGAGAAAAGGTTCAAATAAAATACCAAAAACCACCATACAGCCCATTGAAAGCTCACCTCGTCATCTATCATATCCAGGCTCTGAGCGAGGGAGCAACAAAGGAATCAAAGAGAAAAGTGTTACAGAAACAGGACATACAATATATACAGTACAAAGTCTTATAAAATTAAAGTCATGTTGAGCCTGAAGAATATGGGCAAAAGAGTTTAAGAGAAAAAAAATGTTTTACAAAACAAAACAACATGTTAGAAAGAAATAACTAAGAAGACATATTTAGAGCAAAACTATCTTTACTTACAATGCCTCCCTCCCTCCCTTCCACCCCAATAAGACATTAGAGATATGTAAAAGCACATTTAAAAGTATTGTGGCATCTTTCTGGTATTTCTGGTATTTCTTTCCTCGCCTTATCTTTTGGGGCACTAAGTCCATCGCTAGTGTAATTTCCTGCCTCTCTTGCATATATTTATCTCCTGAGAATTCTTAGGAATGCTATTTTGACCCTCGCATCTAAATCAGTGGTCTTACATAGCTGTCCTTCCTTCTCAGAATTGTATCTCTCCTCTTTTCACTGCAGTGAATCCTAATCAGGGGCCACACCCAACTCAGAAGAAATGTCAGATTCTTCGGGTGGGGGTGATGGTGGGAAAGGTGAGGGAGAAAAGCAAGGACGAATTGGTGAACTCCGTGAGATTTCGGAGCTGTTTCCCACTTTTGCTCTCTGCAGTACCCAGCCTCCCGTCCCCACACCTTTGCTGAGAGGCATCGCACTGGGATCAGAGAAAGGCCGAGGATATAGTGTACAGTAAGGGATGGCTCCGAGGGCCTCAGAAACAACAGTTTGCTTTCATGTTGAGACAGAGAGGGAGACACCAATTTCCTAGCAAAGATCATGGTTCCAATGATCTACATGCAAAGTCTACCTTAGACACATTTCCCTGTGACAGTTCACGGCTAGGACGTATACCTGGGATAGCAGTTCTGTGAGTGACAGGAGCATACCTCATCTGACGACAGCGCTAGGGACTGAGAGAGCCCCGGGGTTCTGGGCTCCGCTCCTAGGCCGCTCAGGTCTGCCGAGCTGGTACTACTGGGACTGAAGTCATCGTTGAAGGTAAAATTCTGTAACAATAAACGAAGCTCAGTGTTAAAAGAGCACCGTGAAGGAACCAAGGTAGGTGGGTTTGCAAGCTCTAAGACGATTACTTTGAAGTAATCTTAGAAGTTCACTTTGGGGCTGGTGATGACCTTCGGCCAGGCAGTGTCGGACACTGCACCTGCGGTGAATGGGGAATTCTGAGCGCTTCTCCGCCGGGTGAGAGGATAGGTGTTTTGGAGTAATGATTCTGCAGTCTCTCTTCAAGGGTGCAGCATTCATTATCCTCTGCAACTGCTCAGAGGAGTGATATTAATGAGCCTATCTTCTTTGACCCTAATGGTGATGAGCAACAGTGTAAGTAAAAAATACAAGGTGGTGTGGAGAGCCTGAGTTATTAGGAACAGATGGCAATCCATATTAGAAAGGTAGCCGAGCACCCCGGAAGGTCCCTGCTGGCTGTGATAAATGCTGTGGGGAATGGCAGAGCCTCTCCAGGATGTGACCTTCAAAGATGATGGGTTCTGGGGGAGGTCACAATCTGACTGCACTACCTGCTCAAGTACAGCTCTTATGTGGCAGCACTACGAACAGACACACATTCCCAAATAGTTACCTGGGGGTAGAAAGAAAACTTCCCCAGAACCTCATTAAAATGTTCAGTGGATATTAAAATCAAATACATTCACAATGACTTCAGAGCTGCCTTTGTGAAAACATTTTAAACCAAATCTGGAGTCTCTCCAGTGTAAGATAATGGTAGAACTATTTAAACAACATTGAGATATATCAGACCCAATGCTGAAAATGTTTCAAGGCCAAAGTGGTCTATTGCTGTCAAAACTTCTTTTCTAATTGCTTCCCGGGGACGCTTTAGAACTTGGCCAACCCCATCTTGTTTCCTATTCCACTGCCTTAGAAATTGGACTGTCAGTTTTCCATTAGGTTCTCTTGTACTGGTTTAGCTGGCTGTCAAGAATAAATGCCATGCCAGAGGCTAGAGAGCTCAGTACCAAACAGACTGCAGGGTTTGCTGGATGTTCAGAGAAGACTGAATCAGAGCACGGAGCTGGGCTAGGAGAGCATTTAAGCAGAAGCATTCAACACAGCACATTACCATGTGGTACACAACCCCAAAGCCCATCAAAACCCTGTGAGCTGTTGACCACAAGAAAAGAATTAAATTCAAGTAACTTTAACCACATGTTTCTGTTTGAGAAAGAAAAGTGAACACAGATAAAAGGAGACCACACAACATGTGAAAGTTAGCCACCGCATGTGTTTCAGTAAAATGTTAGGTAAGGTTTGCAGTGTCATGCTGGAAATAACCATCATGCGTTTAAAAACGAGTAGCATCCATGCACATACTTCCTAATTCTGCTCAAGTTAAAGAACTTTCGTGATAGAATTACAACAGCTGTTCGACATGGAAGCTTGATTTAAGAGAAGAAATAAGTAAGGGTGCTATGTCAGCATTGGTTTGTTTTAGAGAGTTTCATTTAGATGTATTGAACACATATCCAGTCCCAAATTTATCTGTTTTCCAGTAAATCTTGACGAGCGCAGCAAAAATAGTTTGGTAATGTAATTTAAACTGGAATGCTTGGTAAACAGATCTATCACACTGTGCCGTGATTCAAATGCATCTTTCCCAGCATGGTTTCACTGTCAAACGGAGATTAAATAGCAATATGTGAAAAGACAGGCAAATCGAAGATTAACGCACAATCTAGCAGAGACCAGTATTAAAGAAGGTGATGGTTAAAGGGCCTTTCGGTTCCCCACACAGGAAGTACCATGCACTGTTTATTGCAGTGTTATCACATTGGTTTCTTGGATCCAGAGCATACACACAAGTTGAGAATGCTTCCCAAAGATTGAAGAGGAGGAAGAGATTTGGGGTTTTCTTGTTTGCTTTTTTAATCCAAGTGTTTTCTACCTTGGACCCCTTTTTATCTGAAATTAGAGTTTCAGGAGAAGGCTGGAGGGGACTTGGAGGTGAAGGCAGGTTTCTGAAGGAATAGGATCCTTTCCGGCTTTCGTGAAACCAGGAGAAAGGCATGCAAGGTGAACGAGGGGAGGCCGGCGCTGCGGCAGAGGGCTTCGCTTTCCAATGGTCCAGCCTGCCTCTGAAGATCCTGTTTCATGAAAAGAATGGGGGTGTTAGACAAAGAAAGGGAAGACGTGAAACTGACTGAACTGAACTCTGAAGGGGCTCTGAACACAGTTCGACGTAACAATTTGAGAAATTGTCCTACGCAACAGATACTTCCCTCCCTCCCCCCATTTTTGACTGGAACATTTATCCTAATTGTTATTACTATTATAATTATTATTTTTTTTTGCGTCTAAATGGATTCTGTAATGACAGACATTTTGTACTGTTATGTCCATGGTAAATTTTTATGAAATGTGCCTAATAAATACATGGATGGGCAAAAAGTTAGGTCTACAGTTATTTGTATGGAAAAATAACACAATAATTAATAAATAGCAATGCGAGAATAAACCCTGTGTTTCACGTACTCACAGCTGTACACTTACTTTTGCAAATGCCTGTGTATGTGGATGAATTAACATGAGGGAGAAGCATGTCATTTAGGAGCTGCTCTGAGGTTAGTCATCACAGCATCGCCTCACTGGGGACACGCATCAGTGCCTCACAGCTGGTGACTTTAGCTCCTGATGAGCATTCTTTCCTGGCCTCCTCTCAACTCAGGTTCCCAAGAGTCTCAACTTTAGAAAATGATATACTTAGATAATTTGGGAATTTCAGGGCTCAGGATACTTTAAGCAGAACATACACTTGGTTGGTTTTTCATCATAATCTTAGTGCCTTTTCACAGAAAGAACACCAGACCTGAAGTCTTAATGCTCTGCTTGATGGCCCACCTCCTGAACCATGGGCCTTCACTCACCCTCTATTTCTTATCTGTGAAAGGTGGATGTTTTATGTATCTCATATGTGGTTAGGAATTAAATGAGATAGTATGTGTAAAAAGTGCTTTGAAAACTATAATGGTCTATGCTTATTGTTTAACATTCAAAGGATTCAAAAGCCTGTTTGAAAGCATATTTTTCTTAATATCTTGCATATTTATACTTATGTTTTGGTTAGAGAAAAAGAGTTCTTAGGAACTGAGGCAGGAATGGGCAGTAGTGTCTGCATCTTGGAAGAGGTCACTCTCAAAATGTCCAAATGATCCTTGATGCAGTGTCTACAATTTATTAGTTGTTGATGTCATGACAACAAAGAGATTTCCTTTCATTTAAAAGTGACTCAACGCCTTAGCTAGACAGCTAATGTTGGACGTGGATACTGAATTTCAATCTTCTCACGTCTCATTTCAAATATTTTGAAATATTACATGTTTCAAATTTACATAAATAGAATAACTCCTAACAATTCCTGTTCATTTCCAAAGATTATTGTGAGAATCAAATGGGACAATAAATGTAAAAACATCTTATAAACTGTACAGCAATGTATAAATGTAAGGGGATTGTAAGAATGATAATTAAAGAGAATGAAAAATCAGTGAAGTTTTGGAAGAATACTGACATCATAGGTTGGGGGTGAAAAACTGTTGGCCACGCTAAAGATTCCAGAAAAGGTGAAGATTTAAGTGGTGTATTTCTTTCTTTTTCTTTTCTTAGTGAATGGGAGCCATTCAATTTTTATTTTTTATTCCTTTCTTATTGATTTTTGGAGAGAGTGGGAGGGAAAGAAGGAGAGAGAAACATCGATGTGACAGCAAAACATCGAATGGCTGCCTCCTACATGCCCCCTACCAGGGATGGAGACCAAAACCTGGGATGTGCCCTGATCAGGACTTGAAATGGTAACCTTTCAGTGCATGGGATGATGCCCAACCAACTGAGCCACACCGGCCAGGGCTAAACCGTGTATTTCTTAAAACGACAACAACAACAACAAAACCACAAAGGAATCTGCAAGGATAACAGAGAAAGACTGACCAGAGAGGGACCAACCTTCAATTTCATCGTAAAGCTTAAGAAGAATGTTGTATTCTTAAACCCATCTACGGTATGGGGAACCAGTGCAATGATTTTATGTAAGTAAGTAATAACCTATTCTGTTCCAAAAGCCTCATATCTACATGCAATAACTGCACATCAGGAGATTGCTAACGCCTGCTAGCAGAGGCAGATAGGTCTCCTGTGGAAGTGCTTTCTGCTCCTGAGTCGTGGGCAGTCCGGTAAGAATCGCTGGGGCAGCTGTTCAAATGCAGATTCTTGGACACCCAGACTTACTGAATTAGAATTGTGAGAAAAGACGGGAGGAGTTGACCTGGAATCTACTTTAACACATATCTGAGCTGACTCTTAAAAATTTTACTGTCTACATTTATTAATATTATCCTGAATGTAGATATGAGGCTTTTGGAACAGAATAGGTTATTACTTACTTACATAAAATTATTGCACTGGTTCCCCATAATGTAATTTTCTCTCTTCATAATGAGAACCAGATGTCCTAAACTTGGTCTACACTGTAGGTAAGGAATCTAAAAAATATGAATCTGGACGGTTATATAGGAGAGGGCCAGCTGTCCCTGCCTCGCCTCTGAGAGAGGGAGAGAAACCCTATCTCCTCAATGTAAACACATTCAACTTGGGAAGGATCTTGGGTTCTCAGCCTTTGGAAAGGAATAGAAGTCCTGGGGGAGATAAAACAAGTTATCTCCAGCTTCACAAGCTTGGGACTGTCTCCATAGAGAGGCCTCAGCCCCCTCTCCCCATCCGCACTCTTTAAAAATGGAACTACACATTGGGGAGTTGGCTCTCTCTGTAGATCTCACTGTCTATCCATAATTTAACTTCTGAGGTCTGTCTTTTAGCTCAGGCCCTATATTCCATTAAAAATGCTGAGAAAGCTCTAAAATAAAACTATTTTCTCAGTAGTCTCACACTCTTATAAGTGGGCATATGATTTATTTTTCTCCTTTGGTTATAAATTTCTGAATTAATCAAATGATGTGGGAAATTCTTTAGGTGTTCCATCCACAATTCAAATAAAGCACTGTAGTGCTTTGATACATGGATACCGGTTTAAGTTATAAATAGGCCATTATCAATGACAGCTAGACTATCTTTTCCTATTCCCAAGTGGACTGCCTTTGTAACAACCCTTTTAGAACCACTAACCACCTTTTTTTTTTTTTTTTTGCAAGAAATAAGATTATTGGTACCTAATTTTTGTCATTCTAATGACTTATTTGGAAAGGACTTTGGGTAGTTCAAATCCTGGCCAGGCAACATTTCAAACAAAATCTGAAGACCACATCTAAACGCTTCCATAAAATTCTCACTGCCAGGAAAATATCCAAGACTGATCATTCCAGGTGCACCTGCCCATCCAGCGCTGAAGCAGGTCTGGAGGCCACAGTGGGAGTGTGATGAAGGAGGAGAGGGAAGCTCAGCCTCAGTGATATCCAGAGGCTTTCTCAGACAATGAAGACAATGGAAGGCACAGAGGAAAAGTCACATAGAAAGCAATGCAAGCCCACTTCTAAGGAGATGGCCACGTCCTCACAGCTGTAAACCACCAGGTTCTGAGGTATTCTGAAGAATATTCTCCAGTTCTCCAGGAGGTCTGGCTGTGCCCCGCTGAGGCTGTATCCTGTCCTCCTCGTTTATTTGTGTATCCCCAGTTCTAACACTCCCTCCATACACTGATGTAACCTCAGTGTGTTTGCCAGTATCCACAAAGAGCTAAACAGGCATGCTTCCATTTGCTTGGACCTTGAGTAGAGAATGTTCATTTAAAAAAGCGAACTCTCCACGACTTTAAACTCATAGACCTATCAGCTTTCCAGACATGCTTTCTAAAATAAATGCCAATTTCCTTCCGGATAAATTGAACTATTGAGTCTACAAAAGGAGCGCAGGAGTTTTGGTAACAGTTATTCTGTTATTGACCATTCTTACAGCCTCTTGCACTCGGTGGAGAAATGTATTAAGTATAAGGTAAAATTCTTCCTTCCCTCCTTTCCTTTCCTTCCTTTCTTTCTTTCTTAACATTTTTTTACTCTCAGGGCAGGTTATGGGCTAAGGTACTAACTCTATATTCATAATCCCCTTGAAAAATCAAGATCAGTGGAAATGAATTCTTTTTTAAAAATATATTTTATTGATTTTTTTTTTTTTACAGAGAGGAAGGGAGAGGGATAGAGAGTTAGAAACATCAGTGAGAGAGAAACATGGATCAGCTGCCTCCTGCACACCCCCTACCGGGGATGTGCCCGCAACCAATGTACATGCCCTTGACCGGAATCGAACATGGGACCTTTCAGTCCGCAGACCGACACTCTATTCACTGAGCCAAACCGGTTTTGGCGAAATGAATTCTTAATGGATCTGAAAAGAGTTTCTAGGTATGTGCTCTGTATTTCCTTCACAGCTTGTACACTAATGGCTCACTGTCATTTTGGGGAAAAATAGAATCAAATCATAGCTATATTTCTGATTATTTTATTGTTAGGAACTGGAAGGAATTAAGTCTCTGTAATACTAAAATGTAATTTGGGGGTGGGTGATGAGGTGGAGAAGTAAGTTTCCTGGCAATAAATGGTTTATAGTTTATAACTCTATAGAACAATTAACTCATTTATATACATCTTGGAACCAGATTATCCTGGGGCTAGGACCCCAAAAATAAATTGCTAAGGTAAACACTCCATGGTGATTTTGGGGGATTGGTTTTAACTTTGAATACAAGGTAAGTCAGGGCACATACCTAGGTTGTAGGTACAATTCCTGGCCAAGGTGCTTATGGGAGGCAACTGAACCATGCCCCTCTCTCTCTCTTTCTCTCTCTTTTCCTTTCTCACTGCCCCCCCAAAAAAAAACACAATAAAAACATATCCTTGGATAGGATTAAAAAATTTTTCTCTAGCACCCACATGAAAAAAAATTTTAAGATAAAATTATTTTTCCCATCCTCTATTTAAAATTATTTTTATAATATTTGTTATTTAACCCCAAATATTCAAAGTATTATTTCAACATTTAATTAGTATAAAATTATTAAGATATTTAAAATCCTTTTTTTTTTTTTATATTAAGTCTTTGAAATCTAGCACGCATTTTCTCTGATAACACATCTCAATATAGACTAGCCACATTTCAAGTGCTCAATGGCCACATCTGACCCGAGGCTACCATATTGGATAATGCAGATGGAGATGGATGGGAGGTTGGGGACCAGGTTCTTCTAGTCCGCCTCACTTCTTTTTGGAAGGAAACCAAGGTCCAAGGAATTCAGACTTACCTATAGCAGAATCACGATGAATACTTGGGTGAATACTTGAATACTCAGTAGTGTATTTTTTTCCATTGTTCACACTTCAGATAAATGAAGACTCACTTCCCCAGAGAAGTGCCCTCTCCCTTCCCTGTCATTTTCCTATGTGCCACCCTCTAGCCTTGCCTTGAGACACACAGATCTGCTCGCAGGGCTTTCCATTCAGGGACTAAACTGGGAGGTTCTCCCACCAGCTCCAAAGGTTGGCGACCGCTGCTTTAGGGGAAGAGGAAGCTCTGACAACTAAATGTTTCCTGCTTTTGTTCTCTGCTATGTTACCTGTTTAAATCAGAATGTTTACTGAGCACATACTTGAAAAGGATAAAACCAAACCATACTTCTTTGTAGGATTTGTCTGCTTATTTATTACTAGAGGCTTGGTGCATGAAATTTGTGCACTCAGGGGGGTGTCTCTCAGCCTGGCCTGCACCCTCTTGCAGTCCGGGAGCCCTTGGGGGATGTCTGAGTGACAGCTTAAGCCCACAGGGAGCAGGCCTAAACGGGCAGTCAGACATCATTAGCGCTGCCGCGAAGGCGGGAGAGACTCCTGCCACTGCTCCTGCACTCACCAGCCATGTTCCCCCTGTGGGAATGCACTGACCACCAGGGGGCAGCTCCTGCATTGAGTGTCTTCCCCCTGGTGGTCAGTGTGCATCATAGAGACCGGTCGATTTTCATATTAGCCTTTAATTATATAGGATTATTTTAACCTCATCTATTTCTTTCATGTGGGCCATATGTTTGAGTCACTAAGTCTCCACAAGGAATACAATAAAGTGAATTTTTTACTCTTAGGGAAGAAAAAAACTAAAACCAAGACCAAATTGGTTTTAGCAAATATCTTGACTTTTTAATGTCTAATAGCCTCAGGTTATCTACACTAATAAAAGAGAAACATTCAAATTAACCATCACTCTGCTACGTCCACCAGCCAATCAGGAGGGAATATGCAAATTAGAAGGCCAAAGATGGCAGCTGCCCAGCTGCTCCAGGCGCGGAGTGGCTGGGCGGGGTAGGACACCTGCTATGAGAGGGAGGGCGGGGGGCGGGGGGTGTGAAGGGATCTATACGAGTGGCACTCTGGCCACAGCGAAGACTAAGACTGCAGACTCTGGCCAGAGTCTGCAGCGAAGACGAAGGCGGCAGACTCCAGCCAGAGCGAAGGCCTGGGTCCTGGGTGCCGGAGGAAAACCAGTGCTGGAAGCCAAGGGAAGGAAGGCCTATTGCACGAATCTCTTCGTGCAACGAACCTCTTGTAACTTAGATAATGTCTAATGGCCTCAGAATGACCTTATGAGAACTGAAAGAAACACCTAGGAGATAAGATTGCAAACTCGATCCATGAATTAGACTGCTCTTTCTGAGAACGCCTCACTGGGGTGATGCATTTATTCCCAGTTCCCCGCAGCTGCTGTGCGACCTTGTGGCTAATGGTCCTCATCACCCACCTACCTCTAGGGACCCAGGAAGCCAACTCAGCTGCACTAAGCTCCCACCTGGCAGTAATTGTCCTTTCTGGAGTTTGTTTTGTAAGGTTCCAGACCCATTATCAATCTATTTAGAAGAACAAAGGCTGTCATTGGATTTGATTAGTGTTAACCAAATTACTGTGATAGCTCAAAAAATTACCTTTCTGAAACAGAAAAAGTCTCTCTTCTTCCCTATTCTACTATTTCCATTACATGAATTCCTTTCAGTTCTGTCAGAATTCTACTATAATTACAAATAATTTGAAAATGATGATCCTAATTTAAAACCATTCTGTAGCGTTGGCACACGTGGAACCACCTGTGACGACTGAAGCAGAGACACCAGAGCTAGTGTTTTAAAGCTGCAGAGCTGGCCAGGCAGCCAAGGGGGAAGTCTGGCTGGTTCAAAAGCTGGCGTTAGCTGTGATGAGGCAGTGTGCACATGACAGTCTGCCATCAGCCACCCAAGGTTTTGCCTAGAGCCGTGGTCGGCAAACTGCGGCTCGCGAGCCACATACGGCTCTTTGGCCCCTTGAGTGTGGATCTTCCACAAAATACCACGGCCTGGGCGAGTCTATTTTGAAGAAGTAGCGTTAGAAGAAGTTTAAGTTTAAAAAATTTGGCTCTCAAAAGAAATTTCAATCGTTGTTCTGTTGATATTTGGCTCTGCTGACTAATGAGTTTGCCGACCACTGGCCTAGAGTAAGATGAGCACTCACCAACAGAATCCAGATGTGCTTGCTTTTCATCTGGAATTTATACAAAGTGGTAATACTCTGGCTACTGCCATGACATTCAGTAGAACCTTTCATGCCTGCTGAATGCCTGTGGTTCTGCCCCTTTTAGCCTCAAAAGTGAGAGGGAGTGACCGCCTCAGAGGCCCAGAGAAGAAAGGGAGAAACTCAGAGGTGTCTGAGCTTCTCTCCCTTAAACAGGTTCATTACTTGTTTCTTTTATTTCCTCGAAGTATATTTGATAGTTTTCTACTCTTAACTTTAAGGCACAAAATAGACTTTTATATTTCTCAGTCCAAAATCACACAAAGTTAAATCTCTTTTGAGTTGCATTATGGTCTTATTTTAACTGAGATTGTTGTCCTCCATACAAACAAAACTTTCTACCCTTTCTCCATTTTACATCATAAAGGAAACCCAACCAACAAAAATAATTAATTTGGAACTCTCTTTTGTCATCCCCCTCCCAATTCTTCTATAATGCCAGGGAGAAGGTATAACTTCTCACCACATGGTATACCAGTAAAAAGAAAAAGAAAACAAAGAAACAGCAGAGGACAACCTATGAAATGGGTAAATGGTCCCCAAATGATTTCACAGTATTTTATTCTTAGCATTTTGCCTGTATCTGTCTTACTGTATGCTTTTGAGATGATTCCCAAATTTCATAAAGAAATATAAGTCAGTCAGAGAAAGACAAATACCATATGATTTCACATATATGTGGAATCTAAGGAGCACAATAAAAGAACAAACAAAATAGAAACAGACTCATAGACACCGAACAGAACGACAGTTGTCAGACTTGTGGGGCTGGGTGAAAAAGGTGAAGGGACTGAGACGTACAAATTGGTAGTTACAGAATAGCCATGGGGATGAAAGTACAGCTTAGGGAACATAGTCAATATTGTAATAACTATGTATGGTGCCAGGTGGGCACTGGAAATATCGAGGGGGCCACTTTGAAAGTATATGATTGTCTAACCACTATGCTGTATACCTGAAACTAATATAAAATAATATTGAATATAAAGTGTAATTTTTAAAAAACCAACCATTAGATGCGTAAGTACTTGAAGATGATAGGAATTATTAGAAAGACATCTAGACAGGAGACACAAGCCCCAGCTAATTGACATCAATTGCCTATTGCACAGTCCTGGGGTAATCAATTCAATTATACAGAGGTAAAGTTCTTCATCAGTAAAGTATGGTGTTATTATCAGCTCTCCAGATCTTATTGTAACGATCAAATGATAAATGTGAAACTTCTCTGTAACTTGCAAACAATAATAATAGCAGCAAATTGTTATCTTTATTATTATTTTTATAATACCTTCTATGTGCCAGATAGCATTTTAAAGGTTTTACATGAAAACTCATTTAACCCTTACACTAATGTTATAAGGTAGGTACTGTTATAACCCTCATTCACATATGGGAAAATGGAGACACAGAGGCTAAATAACTTGTCCAAGATTTAAAAGGTGAGAGCTCTGATTCAAACCCAGGCAGTCGAACTTCAGAGCTCTATGCTTTACTATCTCCCTCTACAAAGCTGAGTTTAAATGAAGTTATCGCAGAAGGAAACTGGGAAAACTTGAAAACATGCTGCGTAAAGCCCACCTCTCTAAAGGAAAGTCTTTATGGCGCAGTATGCCTAGTTGACAGGGGCTACCAACGAATAGCTGAGTCCAGCAGGAGACGGTCATCGTTCTTACGTGCGTGGGAATTGAACAGTCTTGAAAGCCAATAGGTACTTAATACCACATAGGCATCCTTATGCTGTGCTTAAATATTTGGTGAAAATTCTGCAATTGAGGCAATGGATATCCCAAGGCCCAGTGTAGGCTTTAGTTGGAGTAAGACATATAAATTGTGAAATTTTTCTTTCATCTCACTATAGGTATATTGAAGATACTGACCACTGATTTTGGTGAACAATGGAAGGGGGCCAGGGAGTTTAGCTATAGAGATGAATCTGTGTCCTCAATCACTCACCCGTACCTGCTACTCGGAGAAAACCTACTGGCTTCTTTTTCTTTTTCTTTCCATTTCTTTCCCTTGTTGGAGTTCCTTCGCAACGGTGCCCTATAAAGGCAGACACATTCAGAAAGGGAAAGCGGCCATGTTCTCCTTTAACCCTTCTTTTACAGAGGGCTTGCCTTTCACATCATGAAGTGCTTACCCCAGATCCACAAACTTCCGCTTAATTTTCCCTCCTTGCACCACCAATGAACTGGACGCCCTTAGTGATTTGGGACCGTTGGCACCGTCTAGAATATATACATACGTAAAGAAAGACCAGTTATTATTATCTGTAAAGCTATGAGTCAAAAGTAAGTGCATCTCTGAAGAGATCTGACTCAATTTCTAACTGTAAAAGAAAATAATGGATGCCTTTTTTTTAAAAAAAGTTATAAGAAACCTAGCTATGCTGAGGAACATTCGGTTAAGCTAGAAGATGTCCTAATGGATCAAGGCCCGATACACATCACAAAGAGCTTTAGCTTCAAAAATATTGAAATGAACAAAATAAGGAGGAATAAACACTCTCAAGTTACCCCTTACATTAACAGCAGCGACCAACATAACTTTCCTTTTGTTCTATCTAGTCCTCTTATCTCTCAGGTCCAGTGCAGAAAGCCACCCCTGAGAGTCAGAGAGATTAAGGGAGAAAGTGATAGGCAGAGCTTTCCCTTCCGGTCTAATGGCCTGTGGCCAGTCTGGGGACAGAGAAAGGCAGAACCTGGGGAAGACTTTCTTAAGCAGGGGCTCAGCTCTAAGACATTGATATCTCTGAAAGGTCTCTCTTTTAAGTTGGGTTGGAGCATAACTTGGCTGGCCTCCTGTGATGGCGAAGATGCCAAATGCTCCTCAGTGTCTGGAGCTGAATGATCTCTGCCCCCTGAGTTAAGCTGGCACTCCGAATGGCAGCAGCTGCTGGGGACGGGCACACTCGAAATAAAGCCAAAAACCAATCAGTGCAGACAGACTCTGCGAATGGAGTTCAATATTAAATGTGGGAGACAGAGTCTATTGGTGCAACTTATTCCACTCCGGACAAGGTGGAGAACTCCTAAGGCTCCACCTGGAACCATTTAGCAAAGGATGCTGTTGGGTGTTATCTTTCAGCATATCCAGTTATCTGAGATGATTAGCAAGGGGTGTTTTAATATCGATGCATAGTAGAGTGTGAAACTATTCCTCCCTAATTATTGTTGTCTATCTCTATCTCTTTAAAATTAAAAAACTTCCAGGACCTTCCTGGCATGGAGTACAGAGAGAATAGTCCTCCTAAGAAAGTGTTCAATTAACCATGAAGGATTATTTTATTTCAGGAGAAATTTCTTAACATGCATCCTTACAAAACACACAGTTCTCATTTAGGAGTCTATGTTCGAAGCTCTAAAGAAGCACAGGATATTAACAAACACACTAAGGGTTCTTCTCAATGAACTTTTCATATTTTTAGTCAATGACACTCAGATTACAATAATTCCTTGAAATGAAAGTAATAAAATACAAGAGTCAGAAATATATCCATGTCCAAATCCACTTGTAATCTGAAATATTTATTATGAGTATTTGCATCATTACTCTTTGGGTAACTGAATTAATCAGCCACAGATGTGACACAGACACAAAGAAAATCCATGGACATAGCACAGATACCTTCTGAGGTGGTTTTGCTAATGGACATTAAAAAAAAAAAAAGCAGAATTTCAATTCTCCTAAGCCAGAGAAAAGAAAGTGTTGGATCCTTCCAGATCAATCTTAAAGTAACTCTTAATGGCTAGGACTGTGCAAAGTTAAAAAGAAGACTGCCTGATTATTTTCTGAATTAGAGGTAGCTGAGATGGGAGATGTTTTAACGAGTGGTGAGAGGACCAGATGAGACAATGTACTTGGATGCACTTTGTGACCTATTAGAGTTGCAGTTATTGGACCTCTTGGGACTAAAAGCCCGATTGTACCTATCACAGAGCCTGCTGCTAGGCAACCTCACATCATTATCTCACACATTTGCCAAAGTGTGTTCCACGGAACACTTTCGTGAATGCCTTCAAAAGACTGAAGAGGCAAGATTAAGTAATAATGCACTTTCCCATTTTAAATCAATCAAGTACCTTTTAATGGACATCAGAACTTCTAGTCTACATAAAAACCAACATTGGATCGTTATGATTTCAGGGGGAAAATAGGAATGTTACGTTTTTGTTTGTTAATTTAGCTGTATGTAAAATTCTAGTAGGCTTTTTGAAATCTCTCCAATACTACCTTCATGAGCAATTAGAAGTCTGCTGACCTGGTCCTCATTTCCAAAGGCACTGAAAGAACTCCTGACAGCTAAATACTAAGGCTTTTATGGACTTCATTCTCCTCCACCTCAGGGCAAAAGACTCTTGATTACCTCCGAGGCCTGGCTCCTCTCCTGAGTGTACAACCTCCTCTATTACAAAATGAGTTGATCATCTTTCCCCCATAATATTTCTGATTTCCTATTTTCTATTAAAGACAAGACCATATTTTCTGAGGCTAGAAGCCTGTGATCAGTTTTGACCTCCTCACTTCCTTCCCCCTATATCTAGTCAACGTCTGTGTCAAAGGTTCTTGCATCTTCACTGCTCCTCCTTAAAGGAGATCCCCTCAAAGTCTCTCCTAACTCATCTTTCCCATACCTAGTGTATTTCATTCTTATTCCTCTGCTCAAACATCTTGTGGTTTCCTAGTAAGGCAAGGTACCTAAGGTATTTAAATTCTACAACTGTGGACTCAGACTACGGTTCAATTTTATGTACAACCACTCTTAGCACACATAAACAAACTGCTTCAGGCAGGCTGGGGCAGCCCCATTCCTTTAAACTCAGCTTACTTGTGCCTATCTCTGGCAACGCCATCTCTCCCTGCTTGACATGCCTTCCTTACCTATCCTTCCTGCCTTTTTAGTTCCTCAGTCGTTACTCTAACTGTATGTTCTTTTTAACGTCCTATTTGCCAACCTCAGTTGGATATAATCTTGCCCTCTTCTGAGCAATGATACAATTTAATATATATTATTATATATTAATATAATATTATATATGAAGTCCTAATGCAATATATTAATAGTAAATGAATCCTGTAAATATTCTACTTGCCAGGACATTAATTCAACAAATATTTCTGAAGGCATGTTCTGTGTCAGGCAATGTGCTAATGGTCACATGTAAAATTAGAATAGTAATCTCTAGATATCACCAGTAGAAAACTGATAGTGTTTAATTTACTCTACTTAACCTTGTCTGAATAAAGGTCTATTGCTATATAAGTCTAGAGACCAGCAGTTCAGTATTAGGTTACTCAAAGAATAGGCATGAGGACAATATATTCATGCCTCCTATTATCATATAACTTGTTTTATAAATCTCTAGAAATAGTCTTTTACTTCCTCTAATTTTAACTCAAATAGGGCTAAACGTTTATCATTTAGCCAGTTACAATGGGACTTTTTTTTTTACCTTAGTTTCAACTAAGATCCCACAAATATGATAACAAAATGATGACTTGTGAATGCAGTATTGACTCGAGTTAGAAATCTTTCACTTCAATTAGGTGTTCAATCACACCACCGAGTTATTTTCAGGATTGCAATCCAATATAGCTATAACTTAATCATTAACTTTGTAGTAAATTGACAGACCAAAAGCAGTGGTATATTACTGTTTTAAAAATCTAGATAAAGGGTAAAAAATGACTAAGACACTTTCAGAGTTTATCTGACAATGTTCAGTAGAAGGAAATTTATGTCTAGACCAGGGGTCAGCAAGCTCTCTCTGTAAAAAAAAATTAGATTTGTGGGCTCTTGTCTCTGTGACAACTACTCAATTCTGCTCTTATGGCATGAAAGCAGAGAGTACCAAACTGAGTGTGATACCCAGAAGACTTTATAAGGGCAGGTGGAGGCTGGATTTGGTGTGATGACCTCTGTTCTAGAAGACCTGCATTGGTTTTCTGCAGAGACATACTTAATTCATCCAAGACACTTAGCATGCATCAATTATATGCCTTGCTCTTTGGGGGGACTAAGAATACAAAGAAGAACATGATGAATGAGAAAACTTTGGCTCATACTTGACAACTAGATCACTTATCATACACAAAGGGATAGAAGCAGAAGTAACTGAAAATTTCTATGGGATCATAGAGGAGAGAATAATTCCCTCCGCCTGGGAATGGAAAGGGATCCATGAAAGGAGGTGAGATTTAAGCTGGGCTCTGAAGAAGGACTAGACATTTCCTAGAATGGTAGGTAAGAATGTAAACGTGAAGACTAGTTTGTACTTGTGAGGACTGCTAAACCCCATTCTAGTTCATTTATTGATGAGCCAATGACTTGTAAGAACCACGTATATAAACACACAGAGGGAAATCAAGTTAACCATACTTCACCTTTGTGCTGCCTAGGTCTGCATAGTGAATTAGTCTCATAGAGCAAGGAACTCCAGGATTTTCCACAATGCTATTCTCCAAGTTGGGTTTTGAGAACAACAAAGCTAGATCCTACTCTGTGAATCTATACTGTATTGGGGCTTGAAATGTCATAAAATTGGAAGCATGTGATTTCCCTAATGTTTTAATGATACTGAGGTCCATCTTGGGAACTAGGTAGACAGAGTCCCTGAGGGACATGAAAGAGCTATAGGATTGGTAATGCTGCAGTGAAATAAGCATTCATCAGTCAGCCAGTCTAATGAGCATATTCCACACATACGTCCAGGTAACTTTAATTTTTTGCTCATCCTGATTTATGAATCTAACAACCAGGAGAGTACAAAACATATGAATGATGTTGGTTATTATATCAGTTATACCTCTCAAAGTAAATAAAAAATTAGCATTCTGGTTCTTTCTAAATTGAACAGCATGAATCAGTCCCTCTGAACTTGATTAAATCTGGATGCATTATTGAGTTTCCAGACTTAGAATACTAAGGCCTAGAGTCTTGGCTCTCAAAACACTGACTTGATGAGAGTTTTTGAAGGTTTTCATTCTTTTGGAAGTAGGCCAAATTACAGTGCAAGTCCTTCAACAACTTGACAACCACTTTTGATGAATTAGTGGGCTGGACCTATTTTCTCTTGCTTCCACTAGCATTTTGTCCTCCCTAAGTATTTAATTTATATCTCAAAACTTCTAGAAGAGCTGTGCTTAGGACCAGTCTATGGAAGATAATTCCAGCAACTGACAAGCTCAGGAAGGGAAACCAGGAAAAATATCAGAAGTAAAGCTATGATGCTTATCAAGAGTTACAAAACAGAGTGAGCTCCCACAATCATCTGTATTTCTATGTTCACCACGTATTTGTAGAAAGCTTACAATTTTGGATCTGATACAAGATAAATGAGTATAGACTTTTCAAAAATGCAGTGATTTACAATCATAGCTGCAATGTAGGAGTGTGTCCCATATCACTGCTGGCACTGGTTGGTGAGACTCTTGAAAGGTTTTGGCACTTTGATGGGTATCTAATTTACATGACAATCTCTCCATCATCTTTTTATATTTTAGACATAATGCAGATCTTCTCTTCAATGAATTGACAGTTTATTTCCTTAGCATATTTTTGGCTTTAAAAAAATTACTTGAAGCTATTTGTATATTAAAGTCTATTGATTAACTTTGTATATGTGGTCCTTTTATGCTTTTTATATACTGAAATGGAGACTATTTATATGATAGTTGCAGAGTTTAAAGAAAAAACAATAAAACAAACCTCCATTTCATTTGTCATCCCACCTCCACTGTAGTTTATACATATGAAGTCCCCGTATGTACTTCCCTATTTCTACTCCCTGACTTTCTCCCCACGTAACTAGCTTTGTCATACCCATTCATAACTTCAATATTATGTTTGTATCTTTAAGTAATCTGCTAGTTTTGTCTAGCTCTATATCAATAGAATCATATATATTAGTCTGTATTCACCTGTAATTTGCTTTTCAATGTCTTTTTCTAGAGATTCACCTTGTTGTAATGTTTCAATGTGGTTTGTTCAATTTCCCTCCTGCACAGTTCATTATAGAAATATACTACAATTCGTTTATCTTTTCTACTGGTGATTATTCTAGTGATTACCAGTTTTTGGTTGTTCCCAGGTTTTACTATTACACAACAGGACTTCTATGGATATTCCTGTACACGATTCTTAGTAGACAAATGCAGGATTTCTTTTGGATATATAAACAGGTGAAGATTTGCTGGGTAGGCACATTTTCAAATTTACTAGGTAATGCCAAATGGTTTCTAAAGAGCTTGTGCCAATTTACACTTCCACCAGCAAATATCTGATTTATGGTTGTCTCACATATTCAACAGCATTTGGTAATATCAGATTATAATATTTTTGGCAATCTGGTAGGTATAAAATAGTATCTCATTTGGTGTATTTCATACTTTCCTGATTACTAATGGGGTTAAACAGCTTTTTGTAAATATTATAGGCATTTGATTTTCATTTTTTTCATTTTCTATAAAGTGCCTGTTTAGGACATTACACATTTTCCTCCTGGATTATTTGTCTTTTTTTTTTTTTTTTTAGGGCTTTATAGGAGTTATTTACACAATCTGGACACTAATCCTTTGTAAATTACATGAGCAGTAAATATCTTCTCTCAAGTTTTAGGGCTTCTTTATTGTGTCTTTTGAGAAATAGAACTTTCTAGTTTTACTTTACCCATCTTTTCCTTATGGTTTATGCTTTTTACATCTTGTTTAAGAAAACCTTCCCTATTTGTTCTCCTATATACTTTTTAAAGTTTTATAGTTTTGTATTATCTAATTAAGTATTGAATCCTCCTTGAATGAAATTTTTACATGGTATATGTATATTATAATTTTTAAAAATATGGATAACCAATTTTCCTAGAACAATTTATTAAAAACTATTCTTTCTCTACCCATCTGCACATGCAGCTGTCATAAAATGTATGTGTATATGAAACCTGCTTCTAAGCTCTTTATTTTGTCTGTTTATTTATATACCTCTGTATAAACAAAATGCAGAATTAAATAATTCCAGGTATCAGGTAAGCAAGGCCCTCCACTTCAGTCTTTTTCAAGAGTTTCAGGTACTTTTGGCCTCTTTTTCTTTCTTATAAATTTAGAATCAGCCTGTCAAGTTCCACAAAATGTCTGTTGTTCTGAATCTCCAGTTAAGTATGGAGAGAAATGAGCTTTCTTTCTTGCTTTTCAGTTTTTTTAAATGACAAAAGAATTTTACAGTGAACAAACATATATCCACCCCCTAGTTTCTATAACTTCCATTTTGCTACATTTTCCTTATCATATAACCATCCCTCTACTCATCTATTAATCCATTAATTATTTTAATCCATTAATTTTTAATTGCATTTCAAAGTAAGTTGCAGACACTTCACTCTTATACTTACTATGGTATTGATTTTTACATATTTATTTTATATCATTTTTTTCAGATGTGAAAAATAATACAGCTGACTCTTGAACAACATGGGTTTGAACTGCATGGGTCCTCCTATACACACATTTTTTTTCAATAAATATACAGTCAG
Source organism: Eptesicus fuscus (assembly GCF_027574615.1). Classification (NCBI taxonomy): domain Eukaryota; kingdom Metazoa; phylum Chordata; class Mammalia; order Chiroptera; family Vespertilionidae; genus Eptesicus; species Eptesicus fuscus. Next base: position 25,816,691 of record NC_072486.1, read on the forward strand.
CCCTCTGTATCTTCAGGTTTTGCATCCATGGATTCAACCAATCATGGATTAAAAACATTATTTTTGATCTGCAGTTGGGAATCTATGGATATGGAAGACCAACTGTATGCCTTATTCTATACTATCCTACATAATAAAAAGGTAATATGCAAATTGCATCACTCCGCTACGCCCACAATTGGGCTGGCTGGAGGAGCGAGGGGCGGGACTCAGGGTGGCCGATTGGCTGGCGGTAGGAGCGGGGGGGCGGGGACTCCCGACCCCCCACTCCTCCCACCGGCCTAAACAGCCGGCGCTGCGGAAGGACCCATGGGGCCGGCGGAAGACGCTGGTGGTGGAACTCCGGGTGGCCGATTGCGTGGCTGCCGGCACCAGTTTTCCACCAGTAGCAGTTTTCCTCTGGCCACCCGCCGATCGGAGCGCCTCCTGATCGGAGTTCCTCTTGGGGTGTCCGATCATGCTGGCTGGAGGCGCTCTGATCGGCGGGTGGCCAGAGGAAAACTGCTGCTGGCGGATAACTGGTGCCGGCAGCCAGGTGAAGGAAAAGTCTATTGCACGAAACTTCGTGCAACGGGCTTCTAGTTTTATATAAGAGATTTGAGCATTCACAACTTTGAATGTCTGTAGGAAATCCTGGAACCAATCTTCATGGATACCAAGGGACAAATGTAGTTAAGTTTTTGGGAAGTGAAAAGTTATATGTGGATTTTCAACTGTGTGAGGGTCAGCACTCCTAGTCCACATCGTTCAAGGGTTACTATATAACCCAATATACTTGGTGACTTCAAAGGAACATGTCAGATGTGGCAGGAAGAGCATGAACCTATTCTTTTTTCATCTATGCATCATTTAACTTGTTTACACAGGAATTCATTACGTCTATTAATTAAAACATACTATTAAAAAGACAAAAGTGTACTGACACTGCTTTGAAATTCTGGTGTTAATTCTAGAAGCCTCTTATAAAAATTAATTCACTAATCTCCCTGCATTACCTTTATCAGAGCATTCTACCACATTTGCAATATAAATCATTATTGTGAAAATTTCTTCTAAATAAAAACCAAACTAATAGGTTAATACCTATATCACTTTCATCCATATATATAAATATATATATTTTTCTATATGACTATGTTAGTGTTTATTGAAACTCGGCTGCTATTCCACAAAATCTCTAGAAGGCCTCCTGAATAACATCCTTCATTAGTAAACTTGTGGAGAGTTGAAGAGATAAAAATACTAACTAGGTAGGAAAAGATAAACATAAATAAATGGAAGAGGAATGTTCTCTTATCCCATAACATAAAAAAAGCAATATTAATTATTAGCTCTGAGGAGACAAAGAACTTAGGATTATGAGGAAAAAGGTTATTTTTATATTGCAGAAATCAAGGTGTTAATTAGACACAATGAAAGAAAAAAAAATAAACATTACCTTTTTCTTGAGATATTTTCTTGCTGGTGGCTTGATGATGGCAAGGAGATTCTTCCATTTCATGATCAGATTTTGAAGGAGAGGAGAGCGAAGTGTCTCCCCAAGTAGAGGAGGAAGGCTCCCTTTCTGGGTGCAGGGGTCCTTGAGATTCAGTTATCTGGTCAGACTTGGAGAAGGGCACACTGACAGCCTCGGAAGTGAGGGATGGAGCACCAGAATCTGATTCTGGAGAAGAAGTTCGCAAACCCTTGGGCAGAAGTGATTTGGTAATATGCATGTGGTTACAGAAACTGTTTGAAGGCTGTCGATATAAGATTATAAAGGAGGTTATGCCACTGAGCATCAGTTCCATGTAATACTTACTTTGAAATCAGATCGACCTTATTTTTGGTGAATCCCCATGAAAACCAATTTTATTTGTTGGTTTACAAATGAGACTCCATAGTTCACAACGACTCACCATATTACCATAGTAACTAACACAGACACCTAAGACATATTGGAACAATTATTTGTACATTCATTATTTCCTACTAGGTAGAACCAACTGCTGAATATCAAAAACACCATCATGAAATGTGACAAGGTAGATAATGCTCTTGGTTAGTTCACTGAACGAGACTATAGAAAGAATTTGAATTACAATAATGTATTGAGTTGAGTAAAGATTTTGGAGACAAAAAAGTGAACTATTCCAGCTATTTCAAATGAGGCCATAGAATCTGGTTGCAGAAAAATCAATAAACTGTAGGAATAAGGATAGAGCCCAACACTGTAATCAGGAAACGGTCAAGGGCGCTCACCTTTCGCTCTAGACTGTCCTCCCCGTCTGTTGAACTGACACTATCATAGAGCCTTGTCCTAGAGGGCCTCTGGCGTCGGTTCTTCACGGACAGCTGGGCTCGGGTTTTCAGGGCTTTTGAATCCAGGCGCTCTGTCTCTGGGACTGCTTCATTCAAATCTAAGAAAAGACCATTGCAAAACAATCAGGGAGAGAAACCTTTGGAGAGGATTGATAAAGAGACCACAGACACTGATAACAAAATCTTAGGGTTATCAGTAACATCAGGCAGGAAACCATGACGGCCTGTATAATATCCCACAGGTAACCAAAAAATACATTTAAAAAAGGGAGATCTAGGAGAAGTGTACAAAGCCTTAGGGAGAAAAACCAACACTAAAGGTGACCAAGGCAACAACAAAAATCTAACATCCAAAGAGCATAAAACCTTCCTAAAACCTAATTATAAGAAGCACTGATTTGCATTTCCTTATTTATGTGTATGCATGCTAGAGTGTTTGATGAACAATATATAAGGGGGAAGGTCTATCAAAGTTGGGAGATCTCAGAAACTAAGGAAAAAAACCTAAGCAGGTCAGGTGTCAGGTCAAGCAGAGGTAATAAAAGATGAGCATCAGTGTAAATTTTCTTTAGCAAAATTTACTCATAGGCTTTTATCTTTTTCCTTTTACCTTTTCAGAGTGGCAGTCATTAAATGAAACCCATGCTGTTCAAGAAATTAATAATTAAGTACTTCTGGGTTTAAATTATTAAAATAAAGCAAATAATGGAGTTGCAAAAAATAAGTACTGATATTAATAGAATAAAACAATAACTTACAGTAGCAGTACCCCAGGAAATTCCTTATCACAGTAAAGATAAAGTTGTACTCTGAATATATTATACTAGAGGCCCGGTGCACGAAATTCGTGCACGGAGGTGGGTTGTCCCTCAGCCCAGCCTGTACCCTCTCCAATCTGGGACCCCTCAAGAAATGTCCAACTGCCCGTTTAGGCCCAGGGATCGGGCCTAAACGGGCAGTCGGACATCCCTCTCACAATCCAGGACTGCTGGCTCCCAACTGCTTCCCTGCCTGCCTTCCTGATTGCCCCTAATTGCTTCTGCCTGCCAGCCTGATCACCCTCTAACCACTCTGCTGCCAGCCTGTTTGCCCTCAACTTCCCTCCTCTGCCGGCCTGGTTACCCCTAACTGCCCTCTCCTGCAGGGTTGATCAGCTCCAACTGCCCTCCCTTGCAGGCTGGGTGCCTCCCAACTGCCCTCTCCTGCTGGCCATCTTGTGGTGGCCATCTTGTGTCCACATGGGGGCAGGATCTTTGACCACATGGGGGCAGCTATATTGTGTGTTGCAGTGATGATCAATCTGCATAGTACTCTTTTATTAGATAGGATAGAGGCCTGGTACAGGGGTGGGGGCCAGCTGGTTTGCCCTGAAGGGTGTCCCTGATCAGGGTGGGGTTCCCTTGGGGCGTGGGGCGGCCTGAGCGAGGGGCCTGTGGTGGTTTGCAGGCCAGCCACGCCCCCTGGCAACGCAAGCGGAGGCCCTGGTATCTGGAATTTATTTTCCTTCTACAATTGAAACTTTGTAGCCTGGAGCAGAGCCAAGCCTGGGGCTGCCTCCGAGGCCCGCAGCCATTTGTGTTGGGGTTATAATTAAAACTTTGTTGCCTTAAGCGGGTGGGCCCGGCCAGGGTGTACAGAAAGCTTTGCTTCCCCTGTTGCCGGCGGCAACCCTGGCCTGCTCTCTCAAGCTCCATTCTGCCACCATTTGTTTGAATTTGTTTACCTTCTATAATTGAAACTTTGTAGCTTGAGTGGAGGCTTAGGCCTGCAACGGCTGTCAGAAAGCTTGGCTTCCTCTGTTACCTAGGAAACCTTGCTCTCTGTGGCTGTAGCCATCTTGGTTTGGATTAATTTGCATACTCGCTCTGATTGGATGGTGGGCGTGGCTTGTGGGTGTGGTTTGTGGGTGTGTCGGAGGTATGGTCAATTTGCATATTTGTCTATTATTAGATAGGATTACAAAACCAAAAACGAGTAAGCACCTCAGGTTGTACCTCCCTTATGTTCGGAAGTTAGCAATTGGCATGTGATTCTAACAAACATATTTTTCCTTAGGAGATACATCTGTTGAATGACAATATTTAAAGAAGATTTTGACTTCTCATTTCCCATAATTGAAAGAAAAGTAAATATTCAGAAAAGTCAAACCATTCAGCTCTATATAAAGGACAGCTAAATATTTTATAATTAGTAGTCTCTTTATGTTTTTATTTGTCAATAGATAAAAAAAAATCTCCTTTATCACTTTAATTTCCTTCTTCCAATAAAATCTAAACTTGCAGCTGCCCATTAAGAGTTCATCAATTTTGATAACTGGGGAGAATCAACCTTACAAGCTCTTGTATACATATAAAACATAGAAACACAAAATAGATGAAAGCAGTAATAATATCACTAGATATACTGTCGTACATGCTTATCTGTTTCCTATTTGGATTTTATGTTCTTTGACATGAAATCCTGTCACATACACCATCTCATGTGTCCTCACAACAGCTCCAAGGGTCAAAGCAGCCAAGTATGTTTTCCCTCTCCTGAGCTCAGAGAACTTGAGTAACGTGAGGTCATCTACATAGCTAGCTGATAAGCTGCCATGACCATTCTAGCTTTTGGACTCCCAGGCTACTACTCTCCAATTTAGTTAGTGTTGAACAAGATACAGAATAAGATTTTAAAGGCATCAGAGTCCAGTATTTTCCACTGTAAAATCACATTTGGTGTGACTGGAAATTCACTTCTAGGAAATTCACTTCTCCAACAGGCTATATAAGGAACTTTACCATTAACCTTCCACATAGGTGTTAAAAGAGCATAAAAAAGGGAAGACATTGAAAACTATAGGAAAAATGATTTCTTATTTGGTTGGTTTAATAATAACTTTGGCTACTTGGTGGCAAAAAGACCTAAGGAGGAAGCTCATTCTACTTTTGTAAATATGGCTCCTCTTGCAATAGAATCCTGGCCGTGGTGGACCCAGCATAGCACTCAACTCTATCACTAGGTACTGAACAACAGAGCGAGGGAACAGGAGACCTACTTATTAGCAGGGTTTAGACTATAGAGAATTTATTCTGGGACTTCTGACTCCATTACTATTCGGTAATTTGCCAGGTCCTGGTGTCAGTCAATCCCCAAATGGCGATTTGGTGCATCTGCTTTAGTACCAGCTAGCACTGACTCGGTTCAACCCGCTGGAGGGCACACATGGAACTACATCTTTTAAAGATGAAGCCAGCTGGAATCTGAAAAGCAGTGCCTTAAATCCATGATCCAAGTGGCCAAAAGCGTGGTACCCAATAAACAACTTTTGAGTGTCTGAAAACAAAGAGCTCGGGACCACTCTATAGTAGTGATTCATGGATTACAAATCAGTCATTTATATTCCAATTGAGAAAAAAAGTTTTAAAGTACAAAAACTGTAAAAATGGAATGTAGCTGATAACATTCACTTCAACAGCTCTCACACCAGAAGGAACTTGGAAGGAATGTTGCCCAGGAGACACCACAAGTAACCACCCTCACCCCCCTTAGGAGTATTAGAGGAGATGAGTGAAATAGTAGGAAATGTGTATAGGACTTATGTTTCTGGGTACTGGAAGTGATCTGTCTGACCACTATAAGCTATCTTCTCTAGCATGTCATATAAGTATCAGAATATTTTAACTCAAAAGAACCATAAAGATTCTAGCCCACCCTTCTTTCTCAGGAAAACTAAGGCTCAGAGGTTAGAAACTTCTCTACCAACTGTAACGCACAGTCAGTCTGTGGAAGAGACTGCATAGAGTTCAGTTTCAGAGGCTTATCCTCCCAGAAGGTCTCTCTCAAGCCTGAAAGTAAACTTCACAGGTAATCTGCCTTCTTCAAGTCCTCTTTTCAGTCTTACTTTATGTTTCAAACAAAAATACATGTCCAGGGCTAACTTTGCAAATTCCCAGAAGTATATAGTGCTAAAAGAAAAAAAAATATATATATAGGGATTTCATTTGGCTTTATATTTATCCAAGAAATAAAATTCTTACATTGAAAAAAAAACTATGTCAAAATTTTGTGGATGGTGAGGTGGCAGGAGAAATCTGACGGGCTTAATGGTTTAAGCTGTGTGCTACTAAATGTAAGGGCTCAGGTGGCCATGCTCACTCACTGCCATTCATTCTCTACAGAGATCGTAATCAATAGCACAACATTGCTCTTATGAAGCCGAGGCTCTGGGTTCCTCCTCGGCCGCTTCTCTCCAGAGCACCTTGCTCTATTGTCCATAAGAATTAGAGGGAATTTTCATTTTCCTTTCCCCTTTCTTCTCTATTCTTTCTTTCAGACCCTCCAGTCTCTGAAGTAGCCTTTTTCAGACTCAAATTCAACTAAAATACAAAAGAAGAGCAGACTCAAGTAAATCAATAAACAGAGAGAGAGAGAGAGAGAGAGAGAGAGAGAGAGAGAGATACAGAAAAGATATGAGGTAGCTGATGATAGAGCAGTTTTGAGTGGGTGGGACTCGGCTTCAAAATACCTGCATCTTAAGAGTAGTCTTCGTATTGCTTTGAATTGGATCCTCCAAAGCAATTTAATGCATTTGAATATGATTTTAGCAACTGTTATGAAAAATGTTCTGTGAAATTAGGATGCTATATATCATATTTCACAGAGATCAGTTCCCTAAAGTAATTCTCTGAGTCATTCAGGTTTTTTTTCACCAGATTGACGTTATTTTTGACGTAAATGGAATGCTGCCCACGGATCAGACACAGACGGCGGTGGGGAAGTAGGGGAATGGAGCAGCATGACAATAGGGTCTGCTCCGCATTCTTACGTGCGTTATTCTCCTCAAAACAGTCAGACCTAGACCATCACGCTGCCTGGCTTGTGCTATTATCAATGGAAACGCTGAGCATAATGAGACACGGGGTGACATTTTTAAACTTGAACGTTATCTGCAATCAGTTACTGCAAATTCATAAAAGATGGGCCCCTGGGGCTTTGGGTTCATACACACAGCATTCAGAGACAGGTCTATGTATTGCACAGGGGCAGTGCAAAACAGTTACCTAGGGAGTAGCCCTGGAGTTAGTCTTCCTTGCATAGGACCCAGAACAGTGGCTCTGCCAATAAATTGAGTAATTGACCTAAACTCTCTGTCCTTCAGAATCCTCAATTGCAAAATTGGCATGGTAATAACATATCACAATAATAATTGCATTTTATGAGGACTAAAGGCATAGAAAGATACATAAATGCTTAGAAGAATGACTGGTACATAATAATCACTCAGTAAATGTCTTTATTCACTGACAATGAAAAGGTTAGCAAGATATTCTTAAGTGCAAGTTGTATATTCTGTAAAGCAAGTTGCAGACAAGAGTCTTTATGGCTTATACGTGTGTGTGTGTGTGTGTGTGTGTGTGTGTGTCCCTCAGCCCAGCCTGCACCCTCTCCAAAGACAGATGGAAAACTTGCACAAAACTTGACAGGCACTTCAGGTGGTTTGTTTTTTGAGCGAGAGGACAGATTTTGGCTTTAATGGTTTGCCAGAAAACAATCAGTAAGTATTGATTTCTCATTCATTTGGTTTGTTCATTAAAATTTTCCATAGTGATTTACTGGGAGTGTTCACCCATTAATTAGTACAATTCAGTAATATCTCATGGCAAAAATTATTTATCTGGGATTTAGAGTTATTAAAAATAATTTGTTCTGGAAAAAATGAAAATTGTGAAAGTTTACTGAAAACTTATATCTGAATTCAGAATAAAGAAAGTTTGGATCTACTCCAGAATTCTCCTCCACCCCAATTTAGAACTCAACGGTAGTATGGCATGGAATAATCACCTCATTGCTCTGAATCTAACGCTGTTTGTTGTATAAGACACTCCTGATATTACCAAGTATACCGGTTAATAATGCATATTTTGCAATCAAAGAAAACACAATAATTTCAAGAGAAACATCAAAAGTGCTTTATTCAAAGCAATGTCCATTGCTAGCTACACATTTCCCCCATCTTTCAGGTAATTTGTGGATACCGTCCCAATAGAACTTTTCTTGTTTGGAGGCAGACCATTCAGAGACCCAATTTTCCACTTCTTCGTACATTTTGAAGTGCTGCTCAGAAAGTGCATGTGCCGTCGATCGGAACAAGTGGTAATCTGAAGGAGCAAGGTCTGGTGAATACAGCGGGTGGGTTAATACTTCCCAGGCAAGATCTTTTAACGTGTCTTTAACTGGTTTTGAAGTGTGTGATGGTGCACTATCATGAAGCAAAATTACTTTGCCGTGTCTTCTGGCACATTCTGGTCGTTTCACGATCAAAGCATGGTTCAAATTGATTATTTCTTGTCGGTAGCAATCAGTATTAATGGTTTCACCTGGTTTTAGAAGCTCATAATCCACCACACCTTCCTGATCCCACCAAACACAGAGCATTGTCTTCTTTCCGAAGCGATTTGGCCTTGCAGTCGCTGTTGATGGGTGACCTGGATGAACCCATGATTTTGTGCATCCACTTTTCATCACCAGTCACAATTCGATGCAAAAAAGACTTTCTTCCGTACCGCTGAAGCATTTTTACTGATGACTTTTTACTGGTGACTTTTCGGTTTTCCATTTGTCTTTCGTTCAGTTGATGTGGCACCCATTTTCCTTCCTTTAAAATCTTTCCCGTTGCTTGTAAATGATCAGAAATTGTTTGCTGAGCAACGTTTAATCTTTCGGCAAGTTGTTTTTGAGTTTGACACGCATCTTCATCTAATAATGCTTGTAACTGTTGGTCTTTAAACTTCTTTGGTTGACCTGGACATTCTTTGTCTTTCATACCAAAATCATCATGTTTAAAGCTTTTAAACCAGGGTTCACACGTATCTTGAGATGGAGTATGTTCACCCTATGCTTCCCAAAGTATACAATAACTTTCAGTAGCACTTTTCTTCAAAATAATGAATTAAAACTTCCTGCAAATGCTCTTTTTTTGGCAAGAAATTCGACATTTTTTAAGTGTAAAAATATCTATGATGTTAACACCTTCAGCAAATTTGACATAAGAAGTTTTAAAGCTTGCTGTCAATACAACAAAATAGCATACATATCAAATCGCATATATATCAACATATGTGTAACTCTATCTATTGAAAAAAATCCGCATTATTAACTGGTACACCTAGTATAGTGTAAGCACCCTCCCTTTCCTTTTAATGACTTTGCCTTTAATGCAGCCTGGCTTTAATCATGCCTTGAACTTTATTTTAAAACTAGAGGCCTGGTGCACAAAATTTGTGCACTGGGGGGGGGGGGGGTTTGGGAGGGGGTGTCCCTCAGCCCAGCCTGCACCCTCTCCAATCTGGGACCCCTCAAGGGATGTCCAACTGCCCATTTAGACCCAAGCCTACCAGGATCGGGCCTAAATGGGCAGTTGGGCATCCCTCTCACAATCCAGGACTGCTGGCTCCCAACTGCTCGCCTGCCTGCCTTCCTGACTGCCCCTAACCGCTTCTGCCTGCCAGCCTGATCACCCCCTTACCACTCCCCTGCCAGCCTGATTGATGCCTAACTGCTCTCCTGCCAGCCTGTTTGCCCCTAACTGCCCTCCCCTTCAGGCCTGGTCACCCCTAACTGCCCTCTCCTGCAGGCCTGGTCCCCCCCCCTCCCAACTGCTCTCCCCTGCAGGCCTGGGTCCCCCTCAAGTGTCCTTCCCTGCAGGCCCATGCAGGCCCAGTCACCCCCAATTTCCTTCCTCTGCCAGCCTGGTCACCCCTAACTGCCCTCCCCTGCAGGCTTGATCGCCCCCAACTGCGCTCCCTTGCAGGCCTGGTCCCTCCTAACTTCCCTCCCCTGCTGGCCTGATCGCCCACAACTGCCCTTCTTTGCAGGCCTGGTCCCTCCCAACTTCCCTCCCCTGCCAGCCATCTTGTGGCAGCCATCTGTGTCCACATGAGGGCAGCCATCTTTGACCACATAGGGGCAGCCATCTTGTGTGTTGGAGTGATGGTCAATTTGAATATTACTCTTTTATTAGATAGGATAGAGGCCTGGTGCATGGGTGGAGGCTGGCTGGTTTGCCCTGAAGGGTGTCCCAGATCAGGGTGGGGGTTCCCTTGGGGCATGGGCGGCCTTGGTGATGGGCCTGTAGTGGTTTGCAGGCTGGCCACGCCCCCTAGCGACCCAAGCGGAGGCCCTGGTATCTGGGATTTATTTATCTTCTATAATTGAAACTTTGTAGCCTTGAGTGGAGGCCAGGGCCGGCCACGGTGTGCGGGAAGTTTGGCTTCCTCCATTGTCGGGGAAACCCAAGCCTCCTGCTTGCTCTGTGGCCACAGCCATCTTGGTTGGGTTAATTTGCATACTCGCTCCTGATTGGCTGGTGGGCGTGGCTTGTGGATGTAGCAGAGGTGTGGTCAATTTGCATATTAGTTTTTTATTAGATAGGCTGCTGGGTTCTAATGCTAAAACAATGTTATGAGGAAATAAATCAGATGCAGTGGTAGGGGTCTGGCCGGCCTCATAGCCACAGGTATCTGAAAAGAACCACTGGCATCATGGGCTCAGGGAAAGGCAAAAGGACAAGGGCCTGGTCTGGCCTCGGCAGAAAATGATTCCTTGGAGGAGCCCAATGACCTCAGGAACTTCAGCGATGCAAATGTCTGCCTAGTGCTGGCCTTTTTTTTTTGTTGTTCTTACTAAATCTTAAACTAATATTTGAAGCAAAAAAAAAAAAATCTTTTGTGGTTTTCCTCATTCTTATCTTTTAATCATGCTCGTTACATTTTTCTATTTTAAAATATTTTATGTAGTCAGGGGTCAATGGTGGGGAAAAGGGGACATATGTAATACTTTCAACAATAGTTTAAAAAATATTTTATGTAGTAAAAAATGTAGACCATATGTGTAAGTCACAGAAAAAGGATTTTTTTTTTTTAAAGGATGCTTATGTACTTACTATCAAGCCTCAAAAATAATATTAGCATTTTTCAAGCCCTCTAGGCCCCATTTCTAGTTGTAGCCCCTGGTTTTTTCCTATTTTTTTCCACAAAAATATCCCTAAAGAATATAATGATTAATTTTACTTGCTTTTTCACTTTATTCACATGGTCATGAACTATACATAACATTCTGCAAATCTTTTTTTGTTGTTGTTGAACATTATGCTGAAAGTTATGACGAGGTGGACTTTACTGCAGCCATTATGAACAATGTTTTGGCGTACGTTGGTGTGTTTCTAGAGAGCATACACACAGAAGTGAACTTATTAGGCCAAGGAATTTACACATCTTCCATATTACAGGACAACACCAAATTGTTTTAACAAAAATAGTTGTATGAGTTTTCCTTTTTTTTCCTACATGTTGGCAATCATATGAAACTACCTTTGCCAGTAGCTTTATTTTTATTAATAAAATTGAGTATTTATTTGTGTTCACCAACGTTTGGGTTTCCTCTTTTGAGAACTGACTGCTTATGCTTTTTATACATTTAGTTGTGTTTTTCTATTATTCATTTGAGTTCTTAAGTATATTCTGGATAGCAACCTTTTCTCTTAATTATATGGGCTACAAATACCTTCTCTCAATTTTTGGCTTCTCTTTCTAAGTTCTTAATAATGTCTTTTGAAGATCAGATTTTCTTAATATTACTGTGGTCAAATTTATCAAACTCTTCATATGATTTGAAATTCTGCATCTTAAGAAACCATATAAACATTCTCCTACATTTTCTTCTAAAAGGTTTAAATATAGCCTTTCATATTTGAATCTTTAATCCATTTGGAATCTATTTCATGAAAGCTGTGAGCTCGGGTCCAATTTCATTTTTCTCTATATGAATGGTTACTTTTCCTAGCACCATTTGCTAGTCTACCCTTTCTCCACTAATGTGCGGTGTCAGTTCTGTATTATTCTCAGATTGGCACACGTGGGTCAGTCTTTTTCTGGACTCTACTCTGTTGCACTGGTCTGCTTGTCGGTTGCTGAGACTACACCTCAGTCTCAATCATTATTCCTTTCCAGTGAATCCTGGCATCTGAAAGAACAAGTTCCCTGGCATGTATTACTTCAGGAGTATCTTGACTACTCTGGGCCAAGTGTTGTTCCATATATGTTTTGGAAACAACCTGTCAAGTTCTAAAATAATAATAATAATAAAGACCCCATTTAAATTCTAAGCAAACCTGTGTGGAATATACTAGTATAGATCAATTTGGCATAATGGCATTTTTTTATAATTTCCTACCTCTTCTTATTTATATAGGTCTTCTTGAATGTCTTTCCATAGGTCTTGAGGTACTTGTAAATAACTGGTATCTTGTAAAAAAAAAATCAGAGATGCTTCGACTACAGCGATAACACATGACCCAGCTCCTGTTTTGCCTCAATACTGTCAGTGGGTCATAATGCTTACAGAATTAAGTGTAAACTCTTCTTCAGGCATTGAAAGCCTACAGTTACTCCAAGAATATCCTATGGCACAGCATTAACATAAGGTTCCACCTTTAACATAAAGTCTACAAATCAGTAAAGTATTATTCCATTTTTATTCATTTTTCTCTTTTCTTCAAACTCCCTCTCATCTCTTAAAATGTATCTTGTCTGTCTTATATCAAACCCTTTACTATTTTCCTCACCCTTGGTCCCAGCCATCCTACAAATCATATACCTTGTTGCACACTGCACAGGCCCAAACACTGTTCTTTTTGCCTTGTAGCCACCCTTCCTCTTACAAGTCAGTGTGCCAC